>NC_080176.1:51142846-51442846 GCF_950295315.1 Erinaceus europaeus
TTTAGGCCACAGTTCCAGTCTCAAGATAATGATAAATTTTACTTTGGCTGGTTGTCAAGTGAACTGTTAAGTGCTAATTTTATTTGACATAAATTGAATATGTGGGATATGTATGCCCTTGGCCACAAGGTCAGCAGAGGCAGGAACTACATAAGCCTTGCAGGATAGGCTGACACTTATCAGTCAGGGCATTTAGAATCATTAGGACCACAGAGAAAGGTGCCTCACTCTGTCATCTTCTGGCCTGGTTTCTTTACTGAGGTCATGTGTTCTTCCCAGGGTCAAGGTATATTGCATCTGGTACTAAGTGAAACACGTTGGGATCACACACACACACACACACACACACACACACACACACACACAGAGAGAGAGAGAGAGAGAGAGAGATGATAGAATGTTTATTCTCTGAACCTATTCTGAAGATTGGAACAGTTAACTATAGTCTCTAATAACTTCCTATTATTTTTTTTTTATTTAAGAAAGGAGACATTAACAAAACCATAAAATAAGAGGGGTACAATTCCACACAATACCCATAACCTGATCTCCATATTCCATCCCCTCCCCTGATAGCCTTCCCATTCTCTGTCTCTCTGGGATTATGGATCCAGGGTCATTGTGGGTTGCAGAGGGTGGAAGGTCTGGCTTCTGTAATTGCTTCCCTGCTGAACATGGGTGTTGACTGGTCTATCCATACTCCCAGTCTGCCTCTCTCTTTCCCTAGTAGGGTGGGGCTCTGAGGAAGCTGAACTCCAGTACACATTGATGGGGTCGTCTGTCCAGGGAAGTCTGGTCAGCATCTCGCTGGCATCTGGAACCTGGTGGCTGAAAAGAGAGTTAACATACAAAGCCAAACAAATTGTTGAACAATCATGGACCTAAAGACTGGAATAGTGCAGATGAGGTGTTGGGGGGTATTCCCTGCATGCTCTTGTGTACTTCTGCTTTCAGGTATATATTTTTCCCCTAGTTTATGGGCACGTGTGAACCTATGCTCTATCTCAGGGGACCTGGACTATATCTCGGTTTGGGGACTTTATTGGGGAGTGGAACACCTGGAATGGAATTAGAGAATACTATGAAAGGAAAGGTCTCACCCAAGTGATGAAGCTGAAGGGTTGTCATTCCACACCTGAAGTCTCTGGTCACAGTCTGAAGTGAAGCATGCTGGGGTGGCACTCGTTGCGTTGATTAGGTTGCGATCCGCAGGTGCAATATTATTTGATTTGAATTGAGAGCAGCATGCAGAAAAGTGGGCCCCACCCTAAGGTTCCAAGACTGGGGGAAATATATGCTCTATAGTGGAAATGTGAGGTTCCTGTTGTCTTAGGGGTTCAAGAAGACAATGGATAGTTATTGTTATCGTCACATTATTTGGTTATAGGGTTAACTTTGGAAAGTCCCTTTGTTAGGGTTTGGGGTATAATACCCAGCATCTTGTATATAGCTGTGCTACCGGTTGCTTCTGTTCTCCCTGGTCTAGGCTTTTGGGAGAGACAACATATCAAAGACAGCCTATGTATTAAAAAGACTCAGTCTGTGTTTTAAGAAGTTCTAGACATATGATCTATTTTTCCCCTCTCATATTAATTAAATGGTGGCTTATATGTTTACACTTTAATAGGATTGTACATAAACACCACTCCCACCACCAAAAGACTGTGTCCCATCCCCGCCATGCCGGGAAGCCCAATGGCCACCCTCCCCTTCACCACAGTGTTTTTACATTGGTGCCCTGCTCTCGATTTAATCAAATCCTGCTTTTAGTTTCCCTTTCTGTTCTTCTTTCCAACTTCTGTTGATGAGTGGGGACATCCCATACTCATCTTTATCTTTCTGACTTAGCTCATTTAACATAATTCCTTCTAGCTCTGTCCAAGATGGGTCAGATAAGGTGGGCTCATTGTTTTTAATAGCTGCATAGTATTCCATTGTGTATATGTACCACAGCTTTCTCAGCCACTCATCTGTTGTTGGGCACCTGGGTTCCTTCCAGGTTTTAGCTATTATGAATTGTGCTGCTATGAACATACATGTACACACATCTTTTTGGTTGGGCATTATGGAATCCTTGGGGTATATCCCCAGGAGAGTAATTACTGGGTCATATGGAAGGTCTATGTCTAGCCTTGTGAGAGTTCTCCAGACAGCTCTCCAGAGAGGCTGGACCAATTTACATTCCCACCAGCAGTGTAGAAAGGTTCCTCTGTCCCCACAGCCTCTCCAGCATTTGTTGCTGCTGTTCTTTTTGATGTATGCCATTCTCACAGGGGTGAGGTGATATCTTAATGTTGTCTTTATTTGCATTTCTCTGACAATCAGCAACCTGGAGCAATTTTTCATGTGTTTGTTAGCTTTTTGGATCTCTTCTGGAATGAATGTTCTATTCATGTCCTCTGCCCATTTTTGGATGGGGTCATTTGCTTTTTTGGTGCTAAATTTGCTGAGCTCTTTGTATGTTTTGGTGATTAGTCTCTTGTCTGATGTATGGCATGTGAAGATCTTCTCCCCTTCTGTGAGGGGTCTCTTTGTGTGATAGTTTCTTTGGCCGTGCAGAAGCTTTTCAATTTGATTTAGTCCCATTGATTTGTTTCTGCTTTAGTCTTCCTTGAGATTGGGTTTGTATCATCAAAGATGTCCTTGAGGTTTAGGTGGGAAAGTGTTACACCAATGTTTTCCTCTAAGTATTTGATAGTTTCTGGTCTAACATCCATGTCCTTGATCCATATGGAGTTGATTTTTGTTTCTGGTGAGATAAAGTGGTTCAGCTTCATTCCTCTGCATGTTTCAACCCAGTTTCCCCGGCACCATTTATTGGAGAGAGCTTCCTTTCTCCATTTAATACTTTGGGCCCCCTTGTCAAAGACTAAATGTCCATAGGTGTGGGGTTCTTTGTATCTTTCACCTTCACCCTAAAACAGAAAGAAATAAATGGCCATCAGGAATGGTGGAATTATACAGGTACTTAGACTTGGTGATAATTCTAGTGACAAGTATATATGCATGTGCATACATACACATACATGCATATAAACCTGTCCTACCTATAAGGTAGAGAGTTTCAGCATTGAGTCAGCTCTGAGTCTGGTTGTATTGATTTTTTGTTTGTTTGTTTGTTTTTTGTCTCCAGGGTTATTGCTGGGGCTTGGTGCCTACTATGAATCTGCTGTTTCTGGATGCCATTTTGTCCATTTTTATTGGCTAGGCCAGGGAGAAATTAAGAAGAGGGAGATAGAGAGGGACAGAGACAGAGAAACACCTGCAGACCTACTTCACCACTTATGAAGTGACCCTCCCCCGCCAAAGGTGGGGAGCCTAGGGCTCGAACTGGGATCCTTGTGTGGGTCCTTCTGCTTTGTACTAGGTGTGCTTAACCCAGTGCACCACCTCCTGGCCTCCTCTGCCTCCCTATCTTCCCCTTCCCTCTCGATTTCTGGCTGTCTCTATCCAATAAATAAATATAATAAAAAATAAAAATTAAATTAAAAAAAAGAGAAAATGAGGGGGTCGGGCGGTGGCGCAGTGGGTTAAGCGCACGTGGCGCAAAGCGCAGGGACCGACGTAATGATCCCGGTTCAAGCCCCCGGCTCCCCACCTGCAGGGGAGTCGCTTCACGGGCGGTGAAGCAGGTCAGGTGTCTATCTTTCTCTCCCCTTCTCTCTCTGTCTTCCCCTCCTCTCTCCATTTCTCTCTGTCCTATCCAACAACAAAGCAATTCAAATGGCAATAATAACCACAACAAGGCTGCAACAACTAGGGCAACAAAAAGGGTGAAAAATGGCCTCCAGGAGCGGTGGATTCATGGTGCAGGCACCGAGCCCAGCAATAACCCTGGAGGGGAAAAAAAAAAGAAAAAAGAAAAAAGAAAAAAAAAAAGAGAAAATGACTTCATTCTTCATAACTGAGTAGTATTCAATGATCTCATACCTCCTTAATACAGAAAGGCCTCTGGAGATCTGGAAGCAAGAATCTTCTGGACCTGAGCACAGTTTTCAATCTTTTCCCCTGCCCCTATACCCCTAATGCTGCCAGGGCTATGAGGTCCACCAACCTTCGTTATGGCTTTGAGCTTTTTTCCCAGGTACGGCTTCTTGCCTTTCTTCAAGGAAGAAAGTAGGCAGCTCCCCTACTCCTGTGGGGTTGTCATATTGGTTATCTAGCTGTGTACTTCCAAGTTGGCACCATCAGGAGATGCTGTTAATCCATTCCTAATCATTTAAGAGCTTAGTGGATCCTCTTGATTTCCTTGTATATATGGCACTCATGGTCTTGAACTATCAGAACAACCCATGCTTAGTCTTTAGCAATTTTTTGAAACTATATTCTGAGTTCCTCCCTCTCTCTCTCCCTCTCCTCCTTCTCTCTGTTATTTTTCTTTCTCTTTTTTGGGGGGGTTAATGTTTGACAGTACAGTTGTTGGCACATGGGTACAATTTCTCATCTCACCAAGATATGTGTCTGCATAACACTCTCACTCCCAAATCAGGTCCATTTTTGTGCAACAGGACCTGAAAGTCCCTCAATCCCCTCTCTGCCTTCCTTCCCCAGAGTTCTTTGCTATGGTGCACCCATTCAAGTTTTATATTGTGTTTCCCCTTTCTGCTCTTGTTTCTTAAGTTCTGATGATGAGTGAGCACATCCCATGTTCATCCTTCTCTGTCTGGTTTATCTCACTTAACATGATTTCTTAAAGCTCCATCCCAGATGAGGTGAAGGTGAATTCATCACTCATAATAGTTGAGTAGTATTCCATTGTGTATATATACCACAATTTTCTTAGCCACTCATCTGTTGTTGGACACTTAGGTTGCTTACAAGTTTGGGCTATTACAAGCTGTGCTGCTATGAACAAAGATATACACAGATGTCTTTGGGTGAATGTTTTTGTTTCCAAAGGATATATTCCCAGGAGAGAAATTGCTAGGTCATAGGTAGGTTCATTTCTACCCTTCTAAGAGTTCTTCAAGCCATACATCAGACAAAAGGTTAATGATCACAATTATAAAAAAAGCTCACCTACCAAAAAAAAAAAAAAATCCCAAACTGAGTTTCTCTTACTGCTTATTGTGATGACTATGCCTCCTTACTTTACTTTGCCTCACATGGGGCCATTGCTAGTGTACCACTTTTTTGCTGGGGGAAGGAGAATTATCCATAGATTTCAGGGTACTTGGTTGCCCTGACACCCTAGCATTCTAATGAACTCAAGAAAAGTTATGACTTTAATGATTATTTGACTTTTTCTTGTAATAATATTTGGAGCTACACTCTGCAGCTTTCTGTGTAGGAACAAAGACCCTGCTTTACATATCTAAAAGGACTTTCAATACATCAGATATCTTGAGATCTACTCAACTAATGAATACTATTAGGTTTTGTGTTTCACCCTTCTGAACTCTTTTATTACTATATATTTATAACTAGAAATTTAGATTGGAACTAATTTTCATGATTCTATTAATTATAATAGATTGAAGGAAAATATAGCTCAAGTTCATTGGTGTTAAATGGACTTTGAATATAAAAGTAAACCTTCCATAAGTTTTACTGAATTTTTACCAGAGCAATATCTTTTCTATAGAAAGCTTTATGAATACAAAAGTTAAGAAAAAATTCACCTATTATATGACTACATAAATAGAAATACTGACTGTCAGTTTCCTTTAGATTTTTCTTTAAAATTTCCTTCCATACTTTAGACACATTATAGCAGTTTTACAGTTTTCTTAGACTATTTGGAAAGCATTTTATTGAATGCCCAAATGGGTTGCAGGGAGTCAGCCCAGTTGGCCTCTGCCAGCACTGCTGTGAGCCCCCAACCCCACAGCTTCCCCCACCGACCAGCACTCACCTGCCAAACCTTCCCTCCACCCACTCAAAGGCAAGGTGCACTGGTTGCCAAACTCCTGCAGCCAGCACACTCACCACCCCTGAAGCTTCCTCGTTGTCTGAGGTCATGTTAGCTGGGCTGATTACATGCCAAAATAAGTTCCTTAGCGTTATTATCGTTCAGAAAAAAGTTTTTGTCACATGTCTCAAGGTTTATGTTTTTTACACCAGATAGAATGATAGGAACCCCACACTACAGCAGAAAGAATCACAATGGCCTCTATTTTTCCAAGACTAAACCCAGAAATGAACAGCTACACAGCCTCCTAGCAAATTGATTTTATATCACTAGCTGCAAAAAGTACCCAACCTGGTTGATTACCAGACATCATCTTGCGAATATGATAAACATATTCTTCAAAGCAGTACTTTGGTGCAGAGTCTTAGTATTATTTTTTAATGACAGAGTAGATGTATGTTATATACTATTAATTAAGTCTTCATATCTTCATTGTATAGCCTAAGGGTAAAGGAATCAAAATGGTTATTGTTCTAGTTTTGTCCACTTACATCCATTTTTCTTTAAAGATCTCTAATTCCCTACAGAGAATTCAATGAAAGAGAATCTTTTCTTTCTTTCTTTCTTTCTTTCTTTCTTTATTCATTCATTTGTTTATTTTTTATTTAAGAAAGGATTAATTAACAAAACCATAGGGTAGGAGGGGTACAACTCCACACAATTCCCACCGCCCAGTCTCCATATATCCCACCCCCTCCCCTGATAGCTTTCCCATTCTCTATCTCTCTGGGAGCATGGACCCAGGGTCGTTGTGGGTTGCAGAAGGTGGGAGGTCTGGCTTCTGTAATTGCTTCCCCGCTGAACATGGGCGTTGACTGGTCGGTCCATACTCCCAGTCTGCCTCTCTCTTTCCATATTAGGGTGGGTCTCTGGGGACGCGGGGCTCCAGGACACATTGGTGGGGTCTTCAGTCCAGGGAAGCCTGGCTGGCATCCTGATGGCATCTGGAACCTGGTGACTGAAAAGAGAGTTGACATACAAAGCCAAACCAATTGTTGAACAATCATGGACCCAAAGCTTGGAATAGTGGAGAGGAAGTGTTAGGGGGTTACTCACTGCAAACTCTAGTGTACTTCTGTTTTCAGGTATATATTTTGCACTAGTTTATGGATATGTGTGAACATATGCTCTCTCTCACAGAACCTGGTCTATATCTAGGTTTTGGGACTTTGTTAGAAAGTGAACCACCTGGTATGGAATTAGAGAATACTATGAAAGGAAAGGTCTCACCCAAGTAATGAAGCTGAAGGGTAGCCATTCCACACGTGAAGTCTCTGGACACAGTCTGAGGTGAAGCATGTTGAGGTGGCAATTGTTGTGTTGATTAGGTTGCGATTGGCAGATGCAATATTATTTGATATGGATTGGGAGAGGCGTGTGGGAAAGTGGGCCCTATCCAAAGGTTCCAGGACTGGGGGAAGTAGAGGCTCTATAGTGGAGATGTGAGTTTCCTGCTGTCTTAGGGTTCAAAAAGACAATCAGTAGTTAATGTCATCATCACATTATTTGGTAATTGGGTTAACTTTGAAAAGTACTTTTGTTAGGGTTTGCTGTACAGTATCCAGTATCTTGTATATAGCTGTGCTATTGGTTGCTTCTGATCTACTTGGTCTAGGCTTTTGAGAGAGTCTGCATATCAAATACACAGCCTATATATTAAAAAGACTCAGTCTGTGTTTTAAACTTCGAGACATACAATTAATTTCCCCCCATCACATTAATAACTAGTGATTTATATGACTACAATTTACTAGGAGTGTACATAAACACCATTTCCACCACCAAAAGACTATGACCCATCCCTCCCACCCACTCCCACCCCCCACTGGCCCAGGAAGCTGCATGTCTACCCCTCACCACAGGGTTTTTACTTTGGTGCCCTACTTACAATTTGGTCAGGTCCTGCTTTTAGTTTTCCTTTCAGATCTTCTTAGTTAACTTCTGTTGATGAGTGGGATCATCCCATACTCATCTTTATCTTTCTGACTTAGCTCACTTAACATAATTCCTTCTAGCTCTGTCCAAGATGGGTCAGAGAAGGTGGGTTCATTGATAGCTGCATAGTATTCCATTGTATATATATATATATATATATATATACCACAGCTTTCTCAGCCACTCATCTGTTGTTGGGCACCTGGGTTGCTTCCAGGTTTTAACTATTATGAATTGTGCTGCTATGAACATAGGAGTACACACCTCTTTTTGGTTGGGTGTTATGGAGTCCTTGGGGTATAATCCCAGGAGAGGAATTACTGGATCATATGGAAGGTCCACATCTAGCCTTGTGAGAGTTTTCCAGACTGCTCTCCACAGAGGCTGGACCAATTTACATTCCCACCAGCAATGCAAAAGGGTTCCTCTGTCCCCACAGCCTCTCTACCATTTGTTGCTGCTGTCCTTTTTGATGTATGCCATTCTTACAGGAGTGAGGTGGTATCTTAGTGTTGTCTTAATTTACATTTCTCTGACAATCAGTGACCTAGAGCAGTTTTTCATATGTTTGTTAGCCTTTTGGATCTCCTCTGTAGTGAATGTTTTGTTCATATCCTCTGCCCAGTTTTGGATTGGGTCATTTGCTTTTTTGGTGCTAAGTTTGCTGAGCTCTTTATATATTTTGGTGATTAATTTCTTGTCTGATGTATGGCATGTGAAGATCTTCTCCCATTCTGTGAGGGGGAAAGAATCTTCCTTTTCATCTCTCCACCGCATGACAGTTTCATTACTTCTGGCATAACCAACTGAAATCTAAGACCCAAACATTGACAATTGGGTGATTACGTTTTTATTTTTGAAATGAACTACTTCATTTTGCAGACTACCCCTTAGGCCTCAGAAGATTTAGAGCTTCAGATACCTGTTGGGATATTTGGCAACTAGTTATAAAGACTTTGTGACCCAATTAATAGAAACTTCTTGCTCAAATACTCTGGGTTTGGGTATATGTCATTGGAATAAAAAGTATTTAAATGGAAAGTCTTTCTCCATCTCCTCTCCAACACTTATAGTTTCCTGTTTTGTTGATGAAGGCTGTTCTTACAGGTGTGAGGTGGAACCTCAGTGTGGTTTAATTGACTTTTCTCTAATGATCAATCAAGTGGATCATGTCCTCATATCATATGTCTGCGGACCATGTGTTTCTCTTCTTTAGAGAATAATCTACTCATATCTTTTGCCCACTTTTTATTGGGTTCTTTTTATTTATTTTGGTTGAGCTATATCAGTTCTTTTTAGATGTTTGAACTATGATGACTATTGTTGAGGGCACAGAGTTTTGTTGGTGGGATTGGTGTGGAATTATACCCCTATTATCTTACTAATTTGTAAATCACTACTAAAAATACAAAAAAAAATGAAAAGTTTTTTTTAAAGGTAAATGCTTCAAGTCACTTGAAATGTTTGTTTTAAATATTTATTTATCCCCTTTTGTTGCCCTTGTTGTTTTAGTGTTGTAATTACTATTATTGTTGTTATTGATGTTGTCATTGTTGGATAGGACAGAGAGAAATGGAGAGAGGAGAGGTAGACAGAGAAGGGGAGAGAAAGATAGACACCTGCAGACCTGCTTCACTGCTTGTAAAGTGACTCCTCTGCAGGTGGGGACCTGGGGGCTCAAACCAGGATCTTTACACTGGTCCTTGTGCTTTGTGCCACGTGCGCTTAACCCGCTGTGCTACTGCCCGACTCCCTGAAATGTTTTTTTTAAAAACACTCAGTATATTCTTAGTACTGGTAAAGTATAATAAGCAATGTGGCAAAGCCTATAAATCTAGCTATCTTAACTAATTTATAATTCAGGTTTTTGTTTGTTTGTTTCTTGCCTCCAGGGTTATTGCTGGGGCTTGTTGCCTGCACTACCAATCCACTGTTCCTGTGGCCATATATTTTTTAAAATTTTGTTTTGGATAGGACAGAGAGGATTTGAGAGCAGAGTGGGAGAGAAATAGAGAGACACCTGCAGACCTGCTTCACCGCTTGTGAAGTAACCCCCCTGCAGGTGGGGAACCGGGGACTCAAACCAGGATCCTTGCACAAGTCCTTGTGCTTTGTACTATGTGTGCTTAACCTGATGTGCCACCGCCCAGCCTCTCTAATTCAGTTTTAATAGCTAGTGTCCACTTCTATATCATATTTATGCTTTTTTAGTGGAAAATGAAACAAATAGAAAGAAGTGTGTTATTATATTTTTCTAACCCTCTTTGTAATTTAAATCCTGAGATTTGGAAATTGTTTTCTTTTTATGGTTGTTGAATTTTTAGAAGAGGAATAAGAATTTGGAGTTTTTTGGAATGCTTTTACTTCTACTTAATAAGCAGCATATTTGACCTTCTAAGTATAGTTCTTGTATTTCTCTAAGTGCAATAAAACGTTAAGGGAGTTCCAGTTGGCGTTTAAGTGCAAAATTATTGAGAAACTGCCTTTTATTCCTTTTCCATACATCTGGTGGCTGCATTTTATCTAAACCCAAGACACCCAGACTCTGTACAGGCTGCCTCCATATCCTCCTGGGGTTGTGCTAGGAAAGAAGAAAAAAAAAAGCAAGAGTAAGATTGTCTATCTAACCCCTTCTGCTACCCTGCCATGTGACCCAGCCTCCTGGCATTGAGATGAGATTGGGGCACCCAGTTAGTATGGAATCAGGAGACTTAGTCCTAGGGCTGAGACTTGACCTGGTAGAAAAGTTACATTCCAAGGCAAGAAGCATTTCTGTTCCTCTGAAATCTTGGGATCTCTATTTATTGGTTAGTGGGAACAGAGTGTGCAAAATTACAGTTGCATCAGAAAGTAAAGATCAGCCCAGCAGCCCTCACCCCAGACGTGCTAAATTTTTACTGATGAAGCAGTTTCTTGCTGGATTCTCTTCCTACCCCCCCCCCACCCACACAGGGGTTGTCTCTGAGCCTTGTTTGTACTGCGATTTACCTGTAAGTCTTAAAGCTATGTGTACACTATAATATATTGTCATGGACAGTATTAGCATTAGGATACTTGCTTTCTCTGGAGTATAGTCATGTGAAAAGCTGGTTATGTGCAGTCCACAGGCTGAGTCTGGACCCCTGCCCTACCCTCGGTGTGTTTCCTCCCACCATAAGGAAGTGGGGTTATGTGTGTGAGCAACCTAAAGGTTGTTGTGTAGCTTCTCTGCTCCATGGTCTCTGGGAAGGGCTAGCTGGAGCATCTCGGAGCCTGCTTGGCCATCTTTCTTCTAGACTGTATGGGCTGTCCTCTGGGAGCTGCTCTCTGTTCTTATCTACCTGACTGATGACTTCTGGCCTGGATAAGCTGATGTGCTGGTATTCTGAGTCCTCTTTGATGAGAACCCTATATGGCCTTGGTTTCCTTCTTTCCTCATGGAAATTCACTGAGTTCTAGACAGCTTGAGAGCCCTTCTGATGCTGTTAAAAGAAGTATTCTTGAGGTTGGGAGGTACGTTAAATGAGATCAGACCGTCTACCATCACCCAGGTTCTGAATTTCTTCTGTAATAGCCTTAGTATTTGGGTTGTCAAAAAATCCATGACACATTTTTGTATAGAAAAGCCTAGGACTGGGCAGTGGCTCACCTGGTTAAGAGCACATGTTACCACGCACAGGGACATAGATTTGAGCATCCACTCCCCACCTGCTGGGGGGAAGCTTCACAAGTGGTGAAGAAGTACTGAAAGTGTCTTCTCCTCTCTCAGTTTCTCTCTGTCCACTCAAATAAAGAAAAATAGAAATGGCCACCCAGAGTGGTGGATTTGTCGTGTAGGTACCAAGCCTCAGTGATAGCACTGGTGGAAGGAAGGAAGGAAGGAAGGAAGGAAGGAAGGAAGGAAGGAAGGAAGGAAGGATGGAAGGAGAAAAAGAAAAAAAAAGAAATAAGAAAAGAAAAATATATCATGATGGGCCTGGGCCTCGTGATGGCACATCCATTTAAGCACATCCATATATCATCATGTGCCAAGGACCCCTGATTCCCACCTGCAGCGGGGATGCCTCATGAGTGCTGAAGCAGATCTTCAGGTGTCTTTCTTTCTCCCTATCGCCCCTTCCCCTCTCAATTCTCTCTGTCCTGCCAAATCAAACAGAAAAGAAAAAAGGAGGCGGGGGGAGGGGGGATGGTCACTGGGAGTGATTCATAGTGCTGGCACTGAGGCCCAGGAATAGCCCTGTTAGCAAAAAGAAAAACAAAAAGAAAGAAAGGAAAGGATGGAAGAAAAAGAAAGAAAAAGAGAAAGGAAGGAAGGAAGGAAGGAAAGAAAGAAAGAAGGAAAGAAGGAGAAGAAAGAAAATTACCTCATGACTTTTCCAACAATCCAGTAAAATAACCACTCCGAACGTCCACATGGTTGGTGGGGGAGGGAGGCTATTTCCCAAGGTGTCAGCCTGTTTGTCTCTGGACCACTACTTCTATGACTGACTTCTGTGACCCTGCTCTCATTTCACCATTTCAAGACTAGTCTTTGTATCTTCTCATGCAATTGGCATGCCACGATAGGTGTGGGTCTTACTGACCTGCCCTTGGCATGGGATTAATGGATAAGCCTTTGAGCTTGTGTGTCTTTGTGACAGAAGTCTGCAGCAGAACATGAAGGAGCACCAGACTGAGCTGAAAATGGGATAATTGAAGTCAGAGTGGCCCTGCCACACCCCTTGAAGAAGTGCTCTGCCTCTGAGCGGTGCTGCTTTCCTTTCCTCCTTCAGTTGTGGTCCTCATTCCTGGTGCCTCTGCATTGCTCCTTGGCATTCAATGTAGGCTGGGCATCTCAATGGCCATTTTAATGAGGCTACGTCCTAAAGAAGTGCAAGTGGTGTCAAAGGCTGATGTTTAAGAACTTTGAGATGAGCAGACCCTTTGGACAACTTGGTATTGTCTTCACAGTGGTCGCTCCCAAGTGCTGCACAGCTTTAACTACATCCTAGATATGTGGAATCAAATTAAGAGATTTCTTAATTAAAAAACCGAAGTGACTTCCGCATAGATGCGGGCCTGCTGTGGGGTTATTTCACCGTAAAAATGTGCTGTTACTACTGCTAAGCCTCTGTCATAATGCTCGTGAGGTCCTTTTAAAGAGTCCTGTTAGACATATTTTGCTGAATAGTTAGGACATGCTTGCAATTACTAATAGGCATTCCCATAAAATTATTGTTTTAATTCCCTCTCTCCTAAGTTAGTTTAACTATCTAATCTGTTTGCAATTAATTTTATATAACAAAGCTTCTAGACACACATCAACACAAACTGAGGCTCTAGAGAAGCCAAATTTATAGAAATCATAGTTATGAAGCTGGGTTGGGGAATTTTTTTTTTAATGCCTCCATGGTTGTCACTGGGGCTCAGTGCCTGCACTATAAATTCACTGCTTCTAGTGGCCATTTTCCCCCACTTTGTTGTTGGATAACATAGCGAGAAATTAAAGAGGGGAAGATAGAGAGGGAGAGAGAAAGGCACCTGCAGGCCTATTTCACCACTTGTGAAGCAACCCCCTACCCCCTTGAACCAGGATCCTTACACCAGTCCCTGCACTTCACACTGTGTGCCCTTAAACCAGTGCATTACTGCCTGACTTCCCTGGTTGGGGGATTTTAAAAATGAGATTACAATGCCAGAAGGAGCCACAGATAGAGCTTGTACAGCTAAGGAGATGGCAACACAAATAGGCATGTTGAGACCCAGACAAAAAGACTTTGCCAGGAAAAAAAATGGTTTCTTTTTTTTTCTTTTTTCTTTTTTGCCTCCAGGCTGGTGCTCTATGCTGGCACTATGAATCCGTTACTCCTGGTGGCCATTTTTTCCATTTTTATAGAATAAGACAGAGAGAAATTGAGAGGGGAGGGAGAGAGAGAGGAAGAGATAGAAAGATAGACATCTTCACCTTTTGTGAAGTGCCACCCTTGCAGGTGGGGAGCCTGGAACTGGGATCCTTGAGTTTTGTACTATGTGCACTCAACCTGGTGCACCACCACCCGGCATCCAGTAATTTCTTAATTAGGAACCTGTGTAAGGAAGTGTAGCTAAGCATTCTGGGATCCTGGGGCCATGTTGGCCAAGACCCCAGGAGGACAGTAATTTTCAGAAGGAACCTTAATAAACTGAGCAAAACGGGGTTCCTGCTGGGACTAACTAGTGGGGAGGGATTGGGGTTGGGCAGTAGCCAGATACTTTCCCAGGAAAGCATTGAGAAGCCGCCCCCACTCCCAAACCACATAATAATAGTCTACCCACTGAGGAAGTCACCAAGCATGGACTTGCTGAGTTGTTCTATTGATGTGAAGAAATTTCTCCAGCTCAAAACACATTCAGACAGCACTGTTCACCCAACACGTTTTCTTCTTCTAGCCCCAACCTTGAAGCTGTTGAGAAAAAAAATCCTCTGGCATTCAGCCTGTTCTGCTCAGGCAGCAGAGTACCGAATGCAGGGCTTCAGTTAGGGAGGTGAAAACCCACTCTTGCTGTCTTTGAATGCTGTTCAAAGCCCTCCACAGACTCCACTCCCAGCATGGTAAAGACAGACCAAGAAAAGTGGGAGCCTGAGGCACTTTGCATGGAAGGGCCTTGGCTTTGCTGGCGCAAGGTCGACTCTCTCCATACAGTCAACAAACCGGGGCTGGACTTAAAAGAGTGAGCCCAGGACAGGGACTCAAGCTGGCCTGTCCTTGTATAGTTCTGACCAACTGTGCCTCAGAGACAGAGACTGTGTCTGCCAGTAGGGGCCATATTTATTATTTGGGGACAGCACTATGTGGTGAACAGGCATGAAGGAAATAAAATAGGGTGATGTCAGAGTGGACATTAGGTCTCTCTCCCTCTCCCCCCACCACTTCTTTCTTTCATTGCCATCAGGGTTATTGCTGGGTGCCAGCAGTATAAATCCACCACTCCTAGTGGCCATTTTTTCCTCCTGCCTCCCTCCATTAATTCAACTGGACAGAGAGAACTTGAGTGAGACGATATATATATATAAAGAGAGAGGGGGGAGAGGGAGAGGGAGAGAGGTACCTGCAGACCTGCTTCACCACTTATGAGGCATCCGTGCTTCAAGTGGGGAGTGGGAGCTCAAACCTGAGTCCTTGCATGGGTTCTTGTGCATAACTGGGTGTGCCACTGCCTGGCACCCATTACTTTGATTCTTTGAATTTTTTTCCACTAGGGTTATTACTGGGCTTTGGTGCCTATATGATGATTCCACAGCTCCTAGTGGTTTTTCCTTTGACAGAGGATGAGAGACAGAGATAGTGTGAAGAGGGGTAGAGATACAGAGAGACACCTGCAGCACTACCCCACTGCTAATGAAGCTTCCCCCCTGCAGGTGTGAACTGAGGACTTGAACCTGGGTCCTCGTGCGTGCATGGTAATGTGTTTACTCCACTGGCTGAGCCACTGCCTGCACCCCTCTCCCCTCTTCCCAGCTCCTTTAGATGAATTACTAAGTAAGAATTTACCACAAGGAGAAATTCTCAGGGGTTGGCTGGTGACATATCAGGTTTAGTGCACATAGTACAAAGTGCAAGAACCCCTGCAAGGATCCTGGTTCAAGTCCCTGGCTCCCCACCTGTAGCAGGGTCACATAATTAACAGTGAAGTAGGTCCACAGGTGTCCCTTTCCTCTTACCCTCTCAATTTCTTTATCTTATCCAATAAAATGGGGGAAAAATGGCCTCCAGGAGCAGTGGTTTTGTAGTGCTGGCACTGAGCCCCAGTGATAACCCTGAAAGCAAAGGAAGGAAAGAGAGGGAAAGGGGGAGGGAGAGAGAAAATGAAATTCTCTGACCTGGAGGATAAGAAAAGGCCAGTGCTATGATGGCTGGTCAGAAAGAGTTGCTGAGAAAACTCTAAGTCAAGAACAAATGTTGGTATCTTGAAGAAACAGAGTTACATGATTGAAGCTAGATAGATAGCTGGAGCACATGGGGCAGGAGAAGGAGGGAGGGAGACAGAGACAGACAAGAAGAGGTCAGGGATCTGGTAGAGGCAGGACGATGTAGACTGAAGGGTAGATTTTATCCAAGGTGGGAGTGGAATGGTTTGAGGGCTGAGCTATACAAGATGATTCTGGTCACATTTGGAGGTTGGATTTCGGGGAGACAAGACCAGGAAAATACTAATGAAACTCCTGTGGTGGGTCTTGGGTGGACAGGGAGATAGAGAGTTAGATGGACTTGAAGTTCTATTTCTAAATTATTTATTATTTTTTAAATTTCTTTCTTTATTGGATAGAGAGGGCAGAAATCGAGAAGAATGAGAAGATAGGGAAATAGACAGAGACACCTGCAGCCCTACTTCACCACTTGTAGAGCTTTCCCTGTGCAGGTGGGGACTGGGGGCTTGAAACCAGGTCGCTGTGTATTGTAATATGTGTGCTCAACCAAATATGCCACCCCCTGGCCCTTTTTAGATTTTTATTAGTGATTTAATAATGATTAACAAGATTGTAATTTAACAGGGGTACGATTCCACACAATTCCCACCAGCAGAGTTCTGTGTCCCATCTCCTCCATTGGAAGGCTCCCTATTCTTTATCCTTTGGGGAGTATGGACCAAAAGAAGTTCTTGAAGGATATTGTCAGCACTGGTGAATGGATTGGGTGAGGGAAGAACGAATAACACTTTCCACTTAGTGGATGGTGGGTCTGGTTCTGGGCCAGGTGTGTGTGTGTGTGTGTGTGTGTGTGTGTGTGTGTGTGTGTGTGTAGAAGACATGCTGGAAGTGGCATAGAGTGAACATCAGTGGAAATCAGGATTTACCTATTGACCATATTGAATTAAAATATTTTTATTGCCATCAAGCTTTTCACTGGGGCATGGTGCTGGCACAGTGAATCCACTGCTCCTCCCAGGTGTTTCAACCTTACTTTTTCATTCTTTTATTTGACAGGACAGAGAATTTGAGAGAGAAGGAGAGAGAGAGAGAGAGAGAGAGAGAGAGAGAGACTGCAGACCTGCTTCAGTATCTGTTAAGTTCCCTCCCCCCACAAGTGGGGATGAGAGGCTTGAACCCAGGTCCTTGCATATGGCAATGTATGCACTCAACCAGGTGCTCTACCCACCCCACTCCTTCGCTACATGAATTCTGAGAGATCAGCTTCTGAATGGAGCTGTTAGAGGTCAGGCTCATGGTTCTGGTCCATCCTGGAGAGCAATAGTTGGTTTTGAGTCGCTGGGGGCCAGACTGTAGTTCAACGGGTTAAGTGCACATGCTGTGAAGTGAACGAACCCATACAAGGATGCCGGTTCAAGTCCTCAACCCCTGCATGCAGAGGAGTCCCATCACAGGTGGTGAAGCAGGTCTGCAGATGTGTATCTTTCTCTCCCTCTCTCTGTCTTCCCCACTTCTCTCAATTTCTTTTTGTCCTATCCAACAACAACAGCAATGCAACAGTAACAACAAGGGCAACAAAATGGGGGAAAATGGCCTTCAGGAGCAGTAGATTCATAGTGCAGGCACTGAGCCCCAGTAATAACCCTGGAGGTAAATAAATAAATAAATAAATAAATAAATGGAGGAAAGGCTATCAGAAGTGAATTCTGAGACCATCCCACGTTCACAAGTTGAACTCCTGAGAAGGAACCAGCAAAGGAGTGAGCACTTGGGTAGAGGCTCCATGGTTGGCCATGATGAGAGGAAGTCGTTTCTAGAGGGAACAATGAACTGTGTCATATGCTGTTGGAAGTGAGTTGAAATGATCAAAGAAGTAACCATCAGGTGTGACGACATAGAGTCCTTACACAACTTGGACAAGAATATGTATGGTGGTGACAGAAACCTTATCAGATTGAGTTGATGGGAAGTTAGGAAATGGAAGCAAGGGTATTTCAACTCGCTCGAGAAGTTTTGCTATCAAGAGGACTTGGAACCAGAGTACTAAAGGGGGAATGATAAGCAATCAGGAAAAAGGTGGTGGTTTGCTAGAGAAATATAACAGAGGATTGAAGGGCAGAGGGGTAGAGGAAAGCATGGATTTAAAGAAGTGATCTAGGTGGGTGGAGTTTTCATTCTGGTCCCTGTATAAAGTCTGTGTGTCCCTAGCATTTTGATGTGAGCCGCTGCCTGTAGGAGGCAGTGCTTGGTCTTCAGGCTGCAGGGGAAATGGAGAATCTGGAACTGATTCTCTGTAATCCTTATCATGGAAACCATGCTTGATTGATTGATTCCCTTATTCCGTGAGCAAACACCAACCAGCCCACCCAGCCCACCCCCTGCTCAGTGCAGACACAGTGCAAATTAGTTCCCTCTCTGCTTGAAAGTGTCATATGCCCCCTGGGCTCTGGACGGTGGGGGTAGAGCACTGACTAGCATGCTTCTAGGTGGAGTCTGTTGGCCAAAAAGCCCAAGTGGACTTGCTCCTCCTCCTCCATCTTCTCTTCCTCTTCTTCCTCCTCCTTCTCCTCCACCTTCTCTTCCTTTTCCTCCTCCTTCTATTCCATTTTTCCCAGAGTCAGGCCCTCACACATGATTGATTTCAGTGCCCCTGGGTGATGTTTTCAATTATTGAGAAAGACAGAAAGGGAGAGTCAAGAGGGCAAGATACCACATGACCAGAGCTTCCCTCAGTATTGTAGCTGCTTCTATGTGGTTCTGGGGTTGGGACCTGGGCCAGGTGCACGGCAAGGCAGGTACCCTGCCCAGTGAGATATCTCTTCAGAGATTTATTTTTTATTTTTTATTATTAAAAAAACCACTTTTTATTTATTTTCCCTTTTGTTGCCCTTGTTGTAGTTTTGATGTCATTGTTAGATAGGACAGAGAGAAGTGGAGAGAGGAGGGGAAGACTGAGAGGGGGAGAGAAAGATAGACACCTGCAGACCTGCTTCACCGCCTGTGAAGTGAATCTTCTGCAGGTAGGAAGCTGGGGGCGCAAACCAGGATCCTTACGCTGGTCCTTGTGCTTTGCACCACATGCACTTAACCCGCTGCGCTACCGCCCAACTCCTGAGATTGTTTTTTTATATCTCCAAAGATTTTTTCTTTATAATATAAACAAAATTTTGAGAACTTTTTAATTTCAAAATAATTTCCCATCAAATCAGGGGTTTTCTTTCTTTCTTTCTTTCTTTCTTTCTTTCTTTCTTTCTTTCTTTCTTTCTTTGTTTTTATACTTTGAGAGAAAGAATAACTAGGCAACCTAGCAATCAGAAGGAATACTTGCCCATCACACATCAGACAAGGGATTCTTTCTTTATTTTTATCATGTTTTTTAAATATTTATTTATTCCCTTTTTGTTGCCCTTGTTGTTTTTATTGTTGTAGTTATTATTGTTGTCGTCATTGTTGGATAGGACAGAGAGAAATGGAGAGAGGAGGAGAAGACAGAGAGGAGGAGAGAAAGACAGACACCTGCAGACCTGTTTCACCGCTTGTGAAGCGACTCCCCTGCAGGTGGGGAGCCGGGGGCTCGAAGCGGGATCTTACTCTGGTCCTTGCACTTTGTGCCACATGCACTTAACCTTTTGTGCTACCACCCGACTCCCTTTATCATGTTTTATTTGTAAATGATAGTGTGTTACAAGATTGTAAGATTGCAGTGTACAGTTTCACACCACACCCACCACTGAAGTTGTGTTTTCACCCTCCCATTTCCCAAAGATAACCACTGTATTTCTCACAGTCTTAGAAAGTGTGTGTGTGTGTGTGTGTGTGTGTATGTGTGTGTGTGTGTGTGTGTGTGTGTGTGTGTGTGTGTGTGTGTGTGTGTGTGTGTGTGTGTGTGAATTCTCTAGATACCACGTATGAGTGAAACCATCATTAGTTGTCTTTCACAACCATCTGAATGAGTTCCTTAAGGAGGAGTTTCTTGGAAGGAAGCTGGGTCCAGGGAAGGGAGTTGGTGGATGAAGAGAAATACAAAGCAGCATGGTGGTGAAGCGGTACAGTGGAGACGGAGGCAGGAGCTGGAAGCCTTAGGCTGCTTTGGCCCCCAGGCTGACTAAACTTCCTCTGGGAGGTCTGGGGAATCACCTGTAATCTGTGATCTGCGGACTGTGTGGCTTCTCGTAAGTCTTAAGGGTTTGGTCTGCAGGTAGTTTTCTCTGCTCAGTCTTAAGGACAGGACTTGGTTCAGCTTCCTGCCTACCCAGATAAGAGGAAGTGACTTCAGGCAGGCAAGTCTTTTTTTTTTTTAATCTGCTCTGCCTAGTTTGTCACTGGAGACATGAGAATTGTGATGGTTCCTGTCTCTCCACACTGGAAACCAGCTCAGCTCAGGAGACCTCATTTATCAAGAGGCCACTGGTGGGAATTAAAGTCCTGGGTGCAAGTGAATCCTGGTTATAGTTCAAGCTGTGATCCTGAGCAAGGCTCATGTGTCTCTGTTTCCTGATCTGTAAAGTGGGTATAACACCAGCCTTCTAAACATCTGTGTAGTAGCTGGGTTCACTGGGACCACAGCTATTAGGATAACATGCCTGAGACCTACACCTGTATCTGAAACCACACTCACCATGGCTTTCTCTCACCTGCACAGTTCCGACTAGTGGTGAAGACTGCCCTGAAGCTGCTGCTTGTCTTTGTGGAGTATGCAGACTCCAACGCCCCACTTCTGATTCAGGCTGTGTCTGCTGTGGACACAAAAAGAGGTGAGTGTTTCCTACCCTTTGAGTTGCATCATAGAGCCAATTCTGTTTGAAAGCATGAGAAGAGGAAGCCTCCTGGTATTAGATACTCAGAGTGGACATATTTCCCACTGTGTGGACTCCCCACTGAAGGACACATTCTTGATTTAATGATTATTACCAAGATTGTAAGATAAGAGGGGTACAATTCCATACAGTCCCCACTACCAGAGTTCCATGTCCCACCCCCTCCATTGAAAACTTCCCTATTCTTTATCCCTCTGGGAGTATGAACCAAAAATTCTTTATGGGGAGCAGAAGGTGGAAGGTCTGGCTTCTGTAATTGTTTCTCTGCTGGACATGGATGTTGCAGGTTAATCCAGACCCCCAGCCTGCTTCTATCTTTCCCTAGTGGGAGAGGGCTCTGTAGAGGTGGGGTTCTAAGACTCATTGGCAGACACATTGGTGAAGTTGTCTGCTCAGAAAGGTCAAGATGGTGTCATGATAGTGTCAGGATAGGTGGCTAGAAAGTGGTAAGATATAAAGCAGGACAAATTGTTTAGTAATCAGGGACCTAAAGGTAAGAATAGAGCAGATGGAACTGAGTCTTTGTGCGGGAAGAAGCTAAGAAGTCTATGGTAGGTATATTCCAAGGAGCACATGACTGGTTGTTTTTGCCTGTGTCAGATAGGTAACATGCAGGTGGGATAAAAGTATTGTCAGAGTTGAGAATAGGACCAGAGAGCAGGGCAGAGAGTACCTCCCAAATATGAGGAAAGTATATAAGTACCATTAACTGTAAATCCCATCAACCTGACCTAGGGCTCATATCTATTTGTATTTAGCACAGGAACCTGTATAACCTCTGTATCCCTGTCAATCTGAGATGAAGGGCATATTCTTCAGGTCAGGCAGTGTGGAAAGATTAGGGCTAGAAAGGGGTTTAGCTGGGGAAAAAAGCAGGCTTCCCTGGACAGGTCAGAATGGAAATCTGTCTTCCTCCTTTCCTGCCTGCTTTCCTTCCTTCCCTTTTATTTTGTGTGATATAGACAAAGGTAAATATGGAGAGAGAGGTGGGAGAGATGCCATAATGGTTATGCAAAAAGATTCTCATGTCTGAGACTCCATAGTCCCAGGTTATATCCCCAGAGCTGAGCAGTGCTCTGGATATATTTAAAAGGGGGGTGGTGGCAAGGGACCAGGCGGTAGCGCACCGAGTTATAGTATGGAGCTCAAAAACCAGCACAAGAATCCTGGTTCAACCTCACCTGCAGGGGAATCGCTTTGCAAATGGTAAAGCAGGTCTGTAGGTGTCTGTCTTTCTCTCTCCTTCTCTATCTTCCCCTCCTCTCTCAATTTCTCTCTGTCCTATCCAATAAAACGGGGAAAAAATGGCCACAGGAGCAGTAGATTCATAGTGCAGGCACTGAGCCCCAGCAATAGCCCTGGAGGCAAAAAAAAAGAAAGAGAGAGAGAGAGAGAGAGAGAAAGGAAGGAAGGAAGAAAGAAAGAAAGAAAGAAAGAAAGAAAGAAAGAAAGAAAGATGGAGTGTGAAACTCCTGCAGCACCACTCCACCATCTGTGAAACGTTCCCCATTACATGTGTGTACCAAGAACTTGAACCTGGGTCCTAATGCATGATGTGTGTGATTTCTACTAACTGCACCACCACAGTCCCCTCCCAACCCTACCTTTTAAAATAATTTATTTATTAACATGAGAGAGAATCACTCTGGCCCTCCTGCAGTTCTGGAGTTCAAACTCTAAACCTAAGTTTCTAAGTTTTTTACTCTAGTCACTGTGCTACCTCCCAGGCTCCCATGCTGTCCTCAGCAATTCCCACACAGAGCCAAATGCGCGTTTCCTTTCATCTCTCTACGGTGTGGTGGGCAGCCCAGTCATGGCATTGGGGTTCTCCTTGACTTTGTTGAGGGCCCCAGGTTTAGCCTCCTTGGTCTTTACTTTTCATCAAGTCTGTTGTGTGTTTCACGAGCGGGGACGAGGGAGGGTGTAAGAGTGACCCAGAGGACAAAACCCAGTGCTTGTCACTCCACATCCCAAACTCCATCTGCTGGGGCTCTGAACTGTACTCACTCCTTTCCCCAAAACAAGACAGTGAGCATCTCAAGCCAGGAAAAATAGCTCACCTAGATAGTATGCTTGCTTTGCCATGTGCATGACCTGCGTATAAATCCCCCCCTCCACTTCATTGCAGCAGTCTTCAGTGATGCAGCATCTCCCCCTCCCTCGTTTTGTGACTCTCCTTTTCCATCTGAAAAAAAGTCAACACAGAGAAGTGAAACTCTGGTGATGACGGGGGGGGGGGGGGAGCCAATTCTCTGAGTTTGTGAAAACTGAACAGGAACCAGCCAAACAACCCTTAATAGATTGCCTTCTCATCCTCATGGTATCGGCCTATAAAATTTCTAAAGCTTTTGGCAGCTACTACCATCTGTCTGCTACTGAGGCCTGGCAGCTGAAAAAAAAAAATAAGAAAAAGGAATAGCATAGCACTAATGGAAAAACCCAGACATAGCTTATCACGTCTGATTCACTAGCATGTTTCTCCACGGATATGTGTGGTCTTGGCCATGGCTTCACAATGCACACATATAACATCATCCTGTTTTACTGCTAGTGAAATCGTTCCTGAGCCCAAGTTGGAATGAAACATAAATATGTCACAGTGCTCTGCAGTGCAGCGAGCATCATGGCTTCCAGGTGTGTTTCCACCTCCCAGGACTGGGAGCAGCTTCTCTCTTAGCTGGTGAAGGGAGTGGACAGAGCTGAGCAGGGACTTCCTGAGTATGTCCATTTCTGCACAGACTTATAAACAAAGGACAAATGTCACCCCTCAGAATGGCTTTTAGACTCCCTCCTCTGGGGGACAGGACAGAGAACAGACACACTAAAGCCTAGATTTTTCCTTTACTATTGATTGGAAAGGTTTTTCCAAATGGTGAGAATTATGTAGTTTAAAGCATCAGTGGGGGCCGGGTGGTAGAACACCAGGTTAAGTGCACATAGTACAAAGCACAAGAATCTGGATTTGAAACCCTGGCTCCCCACCTGCTGGGGGGGGTCACTTCACAAGTGGTGAAGCAGGTCTGCAAGTGTTTATCTTTCTCTCCCTCTCTCTGTCTTCCCCTCCTTTTTCAATTTCTCTCTGTCCTATCCAACAACAACAATGAAAAAAGATGACCATCAGGAGCAGTGGATTAGTGGTGCAGACACCAAGCCCCAGCAATAATCCTGGAGGCATTAAAAAAAAAGGAATCAGTGGGCCAGGTGGTGGAACACCTGATTGAGACCACACATTACAGCACACACATTATAACGATGGTCCCCACGTATGGGGGGGGGGAGCAGCTTCACAAGTGGTGAATCAGGGCTGCAGGTATTTCTCTATTTCTCTCCCTTTCCTTTCAATTTATCTCTGTCTCTACCCAATAAAAAATAAATTAAAACTATTTTAAATAAAAGGATCCAGGTTCGAGCCCGTGGTCCCCACCTGCAGGGGGAAAGCTTTGCAAGTGGTAAATCAGGGCTACAGGTATCTCCCTGTCTATCATCACCTTCCCTCTTGATTTCTGGCTGTCTATTCAATGAATAAAGGTAATAAAAAAATAATAAAGAAGTCTTTGCCTACTTAAAAACAAAAAGTATCAGCCACTAAAGCTAACCAGTATGCTGTGAGCCCTCAATGATTACCAGTTCCTGTAGTAAATGGTTCTGTCCCAGGACACATGACTTTGGTTGCTTTGTAAACATCATGCCTGCAGCATGTGGGTTAAGGAGACTAGTGTCTGCTATGTATGATGCACATTTAGTCTGTGTAACTGTAATGGTGGTAGTTGGTGGTGATACCCACGCCTACCCTCAGAACCTTCTGCACTAGCCTGGAGGCCAGTCCTCACTTCCCACCAAACCACAGTGTCTATCTCTTAACCTAAATAAAAACCTAACATTCAAGGTGGCTAAAAGTAGTGTCTGGGAATAAGACGATTGCTTCTCTGAAGGAAGGATTCTCTCTCCTCTGACTGTATACATTCATCTCTCAGACAAAGAATTGGACAAATGGCCAGGCTGGCTAACTTATTTTGAAGTTCCAGTCACACATCTTGACTCCCACACATTTGGTTCAGCACTTCCTTTGAAGAAGTTTCATTTTTCACTTAAATATGAGGTGATGAGACATGATATCATTCTTAAATATGTATCACACATGATTAGCAGGGGGGAAATCCAGCCTTCAGGCGGACCCCCCTCTCTGCTTGAGACTATATTGATTTGTAAATAAAGGAAGCTTGAGATCAATAGAATGCAATTTCTATTGCCATTATTTTTTAGGGGAAGTGTGTATGTCAAGTGTATTTGTCAGTCATGTTCAAAGACACAGGCTTTGCTATCATGACTCTGTTTGATTGTTGGATCAACATGTGTATAGAACATTGTGCCACCAGTAGCTATCTTCGTTTGCATTTGGTACAGAGACCTGGAGAAAGAGAGGGGAGTTAAGAGTGAGAGCATGTTGAGATATTTATTCTGTGGTGTTTATTCAGGGTCAAGAAAAAGGCAATGCATTTGAGGGTGGGAGGCAGAGGACTGGCCTGAGAGCTAGCATAGAGGGTCTGAGGGTCAGCATAGGCGTCACCACTCCCGACCACTACTGTTATAGGGACACCTACTGATATTTTAGTGCCTTTCTTGTAAAAGACACTGTGCTAAGCATTGTCTGTATAAAGTAACTTGTTTGGCAAGTAGTTAAGTACCAATTATATGATTGAAAACTTCAGAGAAGAAAATTAGGCTGTCCTGGAGCATATATTCACTCCACTATTTAGGGGAGGAAGTGGAGTCAGGAAGCACTCTTCAGTGCTAAGGGAAACAGTGACATGCTTTATCTTGATGATAGCTTATAGTCACCATACATGGTGGACAAGGTCACTCTAGTTTAGATACATCTCCTAAGCTTTTTGCATTTCCCCTTTTATTTTATTTTTATGAGAAGGAATGAAAATGATGTGGAGAGTTAGAGACAGAGAGACATAAAGACCAGAGCATCACCCTGGTGTTGGAAATCAAAAGCAGGGCTTCAGTCATAATGAGGCGTATGCTCTGCCCCAGAGTTGTCTCCAGGCCTGACCCTCTGGTTCTCTTCAAACTGTTGCATGCCCTCTCTGAAGTCTCCATTCACCGTGTAAATGCTTTCTGGGGTTCTTGCCCTGTGCCAGTTGGTGCACAAAGAGCACAGAGATAAAACATTTGAGGAGCTTTTGTTTTCAAGGCCATGGAATCAGCTCTGACACCACCCATCCGAGAACTAGCATTTGCAAGCCACTGGTTTTATGCTAACACTTAGTTGTCCGTTAGACTAAGTGTTCCATTAGACTGTTAAGCCTCAAAGAGAGTAGCTACCCAGTAGACCCAGCTCCTTGTACCTGATTGATTCTTAAGCTTTGATTGAGTAGAGATACTATGTTTCTGCTCTTGAACTGTTTGCTAGATAAATGGTTCACTCTTATTTCTTGGTGTTTGCTACTAGAGTGAGTATAAAGATCTCCTACATTGCCTTTCTTTGTAGGATGTCAAAGTATAGTATGGCAATGGACAGAATACTTACAGATACTCCTTAATCCAGTTATGAAATGTGACTGGGATCAGGTGGTAGTGCACCCAGTTAAGCACACATAGGATGAAGTCAAGGATCCCGGTTCCAGGACCCAGCTCCCCACTTGCAGAGGGGGGGCTGCTTCACAAGTCTGAAGCAAGTCTGCAGATGTCCTCCTATCTTTCTATCTTCCTCACTATCTCTCCCTCCTCTCTCAATTTCTCTTTGTCCTATTCAAAAATAAAATAAAATAAAAATGGCCACAAGAGCAGTGGATTTATAGTGCCAGCACCAATCCCCAGCAATAACCCTAGAGGCAAAAAAAAAAAAAGAGCACAACCAGCTGCATATAAGGGATCAGGTGGTTGCTCACCTAGTAGAGTTTACAAATCACCATGTTTGAGGATCAGGGTTCAAATCCCTGGTCCTCACCTGCTGGGGGAGTGGGGAAGTTTCACAAATGGTGGAGCAGTGCTGTCTCACCACCTGTGAAGAGACTCCCCTGTAGGTGGGGAGCCAGGGGCTTGAACCGGGATCTGGCGGGAAGCTGGTCCTTGTGCTTCACGGCACGTGTGCTTAACCCACTGCACTACCGCCCGACCCTCTTCTCATACTCTTTCTATCCCTCCCTCTCTTTCTCACCCTTTCTCTCACTTTCTACAAAAAATAATGGTAGAAAGAGAGAGAAAGGAGAAGAAAAGGCCCGTAGGAATAGTGGCATCAAATAGGCACCATCGGTCCCATCAATAACCTCATGGCAAACAAAAAACAAAACAAAACAACATACATACAAATATACAAATAGATTTTTAAAATTTGCATTTTTGGGACCAGGAAGGTAACTCATTGGTAGATCTCCCACCTCACATGTGTGGAGGCTCTGGGTTCAATCCCCAGCATCATAGGGGAGTAGTGATGAGAGCTCTACATATGGTGGAACAATACTTTGTCCTCTCTCTCCTCTCTCTCTCTCTCTCTCTCTCTCTCAATGGGGGGGTGGTGGTGACATGTATACTGACTTAGTAAGGAACTAAGTTCCCTGGCATTAAAGATTATATTTTCAAGCAGGCAGAGATGACCTGGTCCATTGTTGCCTAATGAGGAGCATGTTCTATTCTAGCCCAAAGGCAATTTGACACTTTAAAATTTGGTGGCTGAGGACACTGCCATCACTGAGTTGTATATCCTTGGATAAACTCCAGTATGAGCTAGATAAGAAATGTGGCATTGCTGTTTCTAATGGTTTTTGTTTTATTCCTAGGAGTCAAACCCTGGTCAAATATCATGGAAATCCTGGAGGAGAAAGATGGGGTTGACACAGAGTTGCTGGTTTATGCAATGACTTTAGTGAACAAGGTTGGTTGGTGTTTATTATGGATTGAACTATGTTTCCCCTCCCCAAGATATGTTGATGTCCCAACTCCTGGTATCTGTGAATGGGACCTTATATTTGGAAGTAGATTTCTTTTTTGCAGATTGGATTAATTTAAGATGATGCCATTAGAGTGGGTTCCTATCTTTTGGGTTGTTCGAAAAGTCATGATGTACTTTTGCATAGAAAAATACATCATGAGGGTTTGCATGGTGGTGACCTGGTTGAGAGCACATGTTACAGTGCACAGGGATCCAGGTTCGAGCCCCTGGTCCCTACTAGCAGGGGGAAAGCTTCATGACTGGTGAAGTAGTGCTTCAGGTCTCTCTCTCTATCTATCTATCTCTCTCCCCCTTTCAATTTCTGGTTGTGTCTATTCAATAAATGAATAAAGATAATTTTAAAAAATTTAAAGAAAAATACATCATGACTTTTCCAACAGCTCAGTACTGTGACCAGTGTTCTTATGTAGAGAAAAAGAGACACATGGAGAGGACATGATGCCCAGGCACAGAGGAAGATGACAGATGGTAATGGGCACAGAGACTGGAATGATGTATCCATGTGCTATGGAATACCAAAAACAATTGGCTTTATCTCTCAGACTCTGAGAGAAAACATTGCTGTCATTGTAGACCACCCAGATTCTGGTAATTTGCTCAGGTCGCCTATGGGAATTAATGTAAATTCTAAAATGTGCCATCTGACTTTGAATAACAGTATACCCTCTGCCCCATCATGGTGCCTAGAACTAGGGCTGTGCTGTGCTTCTTCACATGAGAAAACCATTTACATCCCTGCCTCATGGCGTGTGCATGTGTGCACCCTGGCACACACATGGGTATCTGCTTGTTTTCTCTGAGTGTCTTTTGACACCATGGGATACTACTCAGCTCTTTAAAATGATGGTATCACCTTCTTCATGGTGATACCATCATTCTGCATGGAGCTTGAAGGAATCATGTTAAGTGAGATAAGCAAGAAAGAGGAGGAGGAATATGGGATGATCTCACTCACTGGCAGAACTTAAAAAACAAGAACACAAAGGGGAAACACAGAATAGAACCTGGAGTGGGTTTGGTCTACTGCACCAAAGTACAGGGCTTGGGGGGGTGGATGAGTGGGGGTGGCTTTCAGGTGTTGGTGCACAGTTGTGGAGGAACACCTAGATGAGGATTTGTGCCAAATGTTTGTTTAGTTAATACAACTTAGCAGTGAGCTGACAGGGAAGAAATAGAGAAACAGTGTGCAGGAAAAAGTCTGAGTATGGCAGGGTTTGCTAACCTTGTTAAAGAGTCAGCCAAAGATATATGGCTGTGTGCCTCCAGGCTGTGCAGCCCCCTCCCCACACAGAGAAAGAAGCTGAATTGGTGGCCAGAGGCCGTCTCCCCTCCAGCCTCACATGAAAGCCCATGCAGGCTGGGCTGCAGCCCCAGTTTCTACAGTGGAAATGACAAATGACCTTAATACCCTCGGTTCTGGGCCTATTCTTGCTCAAGGGCTCCCCACTCATTCTCATTCTGCAGACCTAATTGTTTAAGGATTTTAGAGGAATCCCTCCACCCATCTGTCCTGGATGGGCTTGCCCAGGCAATGGGGATTAAGTCTAGGAATTTAACCCCCTGGAAGCTTCTGAGAGAATGAGCTCTCAGCAAGGAGAAAAGGAGAGAAGAGAGGAAACTAGATGAGCAAGGAAGGTCCAAAGCCTTTCTGTGTTTCTTCCACCCCATGCACCCCTACCCACTGTGTGTAGAAAGTATTTGTTCTAGGGGGTCGGGTTAAGCGCACATGGAGCAAAGCACAAGGACGGGTGTAAAGGATCCCGGTTCTAGCCCCCAGTTCCCCACCTGCAGGAAGGGTTGCTTCACAGGTAGTGAAGCAGGTCTGTAGGTGTCTATCTTTTTCTCCCCCTCTCTATCTTCCCCTCCTTTCTCCATTTCTCTCTGTCCTATCCAACAACAATGACATCAATAACAACAACAATAATAACCACAACAACAATAAAACAACTACGGCAACAAAGGGGGAAAATCACCTCCAGGATCAGAGGATTCATGATGCAGGCACCAAGCCCCAGAAATAACCCTGGAGGTAGAAAAAAAAAAAAAGGCAGTGTTCATTCTAAAACAATAAATGCCAGCTCACCTACATTCCTCAAATTGTGTGCTTGGCGTAGTCAGCGGTGCATTAGGATTACACCTCCATACCCTCCATCCTGCTGGGCCTGGTGTCACTATTTTCTCTTCTTATCTTTTACTAAGTCCTAGAATTTTCACAGAGCCACTAACTGGAGTTGTTCTAGCAGCAGAGGAACTCACACCTTGAGTCAGCGCTGGGTAGTAGGGGTAGCTCAGGGCATTCTTGGTGCCTGTGAAGCCAGCTGTCTCCATTCTCACTAGCACCAGCAGACACTGGTTGGTGCTCTCATACGCAGCCATTTTGGAGTGAATGTCCACTTGTGATGGCATCTAACTGATGCACAGTCTGTCCCATGTTCTTATCCTGACTAAGCTGTGGCACCTTAGTTCTTTTTTGTTATTATTAGATCCCATTTATATTGAGTTGTGTCGTCTTTGCTCGACACAGAAAGGAAAAGGCCATTACTTCTGTGAGGAAGCCTTTCCAATATTAAGTAGTCCCAAAGTAGAAGTCTTAGAGAAGTTGATGCTGAGATATGATCTTATGAAAGGCTTGGTCCTTTTCCTTCCCAAGCAACTCAACATATTTAGTATATACTTTTTCAACTATTGATGTATCTAGGATCCTTAGTAATACAACAGTAGTGCAATAAACACCGAGAGCTATGTCTGGAACTGCAGGTCAGACTCATTTGTGTAGAAGGCATGAGAGTGTGAGGAGAGAAGGAAGGGAATGGCAGGTCTGAGCCAATTTTATTCCATGTTTTTATCACTTCTCTGAAGGGATCTATGTACACCTACACACCTGTATCATAGCAGCACAAATCTGATGTTCAACAACGGATGAGTAGCTAAGAAAGTTATGGTATCTATACATAATGGAATAATACTCCACTGTTAAAAATGATGAAGCCATGTCCTTTGCTTCATCTTGGATGGAATTCAAAGGCATTATGTTAAATGAGATACAAGGAAAAAAGAGAAGGACAAATATCAGATGATCTCACTTATAGGAGAAGCTTAAAAAATGAGACCAGAAAAGGAAAACGCAAAGTGAAGATTAGGCTGGGCAGGGTGTACTGCACCATAGCAGAAGACTCTGGGAAGAGGAGGGTTTGGGAGGGGGTGAAAAGAGTCTGCGGATATTGATGTGCCCACATGCAAAGAACTATACTGTAAACTAGCAATGCCCTAATAACATTAAAAACAAAAAAAGTCTTCCCTGATTAGGTCAGTCACACTCAGGCTAATTTCCCCCATAGACTCCACTGATTTGGGAACTTCATGACCCCATTAAAATCCCTTAGCCTTTGATTTTTGTCATATAGTGTAACCTAATCATAAGTGTAGCCCCTGTATTCATAGGGAGGGGATTGCAAAGCACCTTGGGGTGGGGGCGTGTTGTACTTACCCCACTGAAGAAGGTTTTTCTGAGATGAATTTGTCATCTATAGTATCTTGTTCTGCCACATTGTTATGATAGTGGCCACTGGCATTCCTGTGAAAAATGCCTGCAGAGCCTCCTAAAGTGTGTCTGTGTCCTCTTTCTCTATCCAGACATTGTCGGGACTGCCAGACCAAGACAGCTTCTATGACGTGGTGGACTGCCTGGAGGAGCTGGGCATCGCTGCTGTGTCCCAGAGGCACTTGAACAAGAAAGGGACTGACCTGGACTTAGTGGAGCAGCTGAACATTTATGAGGTACTGGAACTTGACTTTGGGAGTGGATTGTCCAGTTGGGGCCAATTCCACAGGCTCAGGGAAGGTGTGCTCCAGCCCAGTGCTTCAAAGTGAGGGGTGGCTGCACCAGCATCTCCCCGGAGGTTGTTCAAAATGCAGATTCCCAGGCCCCACCCGATTCTACTGAATCAGAAATGGAGGGCGAGCCTTGTGTTGGTGTTACAGGTTGATCTGGTGCACCCTAGAGTATGAGAGCCCCTAACCTAGGCAGCACAGTCATTATACTATTTGCCTTTTAATTCACTTTGTTTACTTGGTTTATTTGCATGAACGTGCATTGTTTTGGCAGTGTTCTCATTTATGGAGAGAGGAAGAGACAGAGGCTGCACTTCTTGTGGCTGGTGGGGCGGCTCTTCAGGCATGCACAATCCACAGGCTCAAGGGCAAATTGGAAATAGGAGGGGAAGTACTATTGGAGGCACTGAGCTACTACTTACTTTATTCTATAGTCTCATTATGGGGCTTTTTGGATGACTTGATGGTATTATAGGGAAAGGAAAGTCATGATTTTTAAAGCATTTCAAGGCATTCTATTCTCTATACTGCTAATTTCCAAATTACAATAAAGAAGAACACTTAGCACATGTCAGTGAAATGACCTAACTTGTAGGTTGCAGCCCCTACATGCATACTGTTTCATTCCACTTCCTGTTAAGTGTCCATTTCATCAACATTGTACTATAAGTAAGGAAGGACCAAAAAAGGAACTTTGGACAACCTTATTCATTTTTTCCTCTATCAACATTCCAGCACACATGGTTGGCCAATGTGGTAAAGTAACAAGGTTCTGCTAAAATTCTGTCTTTGAATTCACAACATCTGGTCTGTGTGGAAAGTATGGTCTCCAGGACTGTAAGTGACCCCAGTTTATTCACTTTTAAGTTTATCAAGCTTATTTTGGACATACTCTAGGATGCACTGACCTCCTTGTTTCTCGGGTCTACCAGAGCTCTTTGCTCACAGGCAGTGAGGAATGGTATACATACACATTGAAATAGTTTCCTTTACTCATGCACCTGCTCCTTTACCTCATTAACTCAACTTCCAAAATACAAATGTAAAGATAAAACAAATGAGAATTCCAGGGTGGTGACAGCAAAATATTCAACCAAGCAGATGATCCTGCTAAGCACAGGTTACAAGCCATGAAGCGGACGGGTACTACCCTGGGTTCTGCGTTATGGCTTTACGGTCAGTTGGCATGAGTTTAGACTCTTCCCTGTGAGTTAATTTTGGGTCAGATGCCCTTTGCTTTGTTAAAGGTACTTACTTAATGTGACTCTTGTCCTGACTTTGGATAGACCTTAGAAAACTTTTCATAGGTATCCGTAGCTCTTAATCTTTATCCTCTCGATTTCCTTCCATGGAAAATGAGGAGCAGACCATGGAGGCATGCTTCCACTTGTGTGGTAAGACTTCCACCAGGAAAGCTTGCTTCTTTAGGTCTTAACCTATCCCAGATAATGGAGTGGACCAGGACATCCTGAGGACGTTCCATCAGTAATATTCTGTGGGTCATTGAAAATCTTTGGGGACCTCATGAAGTTCTCTCTCTCTCTTTTCAAAAGTTTCACATACAGTTAACCACTTGAAACTGTACAATTCAGGTTTTGTTCTCTTTTTTTTTGAGGGGGGGAGGTTGAATGGTTTATACTACAACTATTATTGGCACTATTTCTCACCAAGATAGGTGTCTGCAAAACACTCTCACCTCCAAATTAGGCTCATCATCGTGTATCAGGACCTGAAAGTTCCCTCCTCTCAGCCTTGTCCTCCTTCCCCGTGAGTCCTTTGCTTTGATGCAATACACCAAACCAGTTAAAATTTTTCTTTGTGTTTCCCTTTTCTGGATTTCTATCCATGAGTGAGATCATCCCATCGTCATCCTTCTCTTTCTGGTTTATCTCACTTAACACAACTCCTTCAAGCTCCATCCAAGATGAAGTAAAGAAGGGAAATTCATCATTCTTAATAACTGAGTAGTATTCCATTGTGTAATTTAGGTTTTTAAAAAATATTTATTTATTTATTCCCTTTTGTTGCCCTTGTTATTTTATTGCTGTAATTATTATTGTTGTTATTGACATCATCGTTGTTGGATAGGACAGAGAGAAATTCAGAAAGGAGAGGAAGGCAAGACAGAGGGGGGAGAGAAAGAGACCTGTATACCTGTTTCACCACCTGTGAAGCGACTCCCCTGCAGGTGGGGAGCCGGGGGCTCGAACCGGGATCCTTGCGCTGATCCTTGTGCTTTGCACCACCTGGGCTTAGCCTGCTGCACTACCACCCGACTCCCTAAACCTAAAATTTAGGTTTTTAAAGCATAGTATAACTATCACCATGATTTAGTTTTAACTATCACCATGATTTAGGTTTTTAAAGCATCGTATAACTATCACCATGACTGTATTTCTCAATATTTCATCACCCCAACCAAATAAACTCCATCCTACTAGTAGGCACTCCCTCCCTCCCATTCCTCATGCTCTCACACCATGAATCTCCGCATCCTCTCAGTATACTTGATTTTCCTAGACAGTTTATAAAAAATTGAACCATATAACATGTAGCATTTTATTTTTATAGAGATATAATTGTTATGCAACAGTATTTTAGTTTCAGGTTTAAAACATGTTTGACGTGTATTTAAATAAAGTGATCATCAGAATAAGTCTACTTTGTGTGTCACCTTAATAATTTTCAAGTGTGTTACACCTTATTACTGAGTGTAACCCCATGCTCCACATCACAGCATGTTGTCTTTGCATGGATGCCTCTTGAAAACATGCTAAGTGGGAGTTAACAGTTTACAGTATAGTTGTTGACACATGGGTGCAATTTCTCATCCCTCTATGACAGGCATTATTCTTTTTTGTTTTTCCCAATGTCCCTTTGTATAGCCACAACACACTTTATCTGGTCAACATTTGACAAGATATTTGGATTATTTCCATCTTTGGAACAATGCTACAATCAGTATTTGTTTCTCTATGTACAATTCTTTTGATGGTAAATCTTTCTGTAGCTGTTTAAGAAGCTGCCAGACAGTTTTCCAAAATAGCCACACCATTGTGCAGTCCCATCAGCAGTGTACTGTGGGTTTCCATTCCTCCACACCCTCCTCATTGCTTATTATTGTCCATCTTATAAAATTATAGCCATCCCAGAGAATCTGGTGGCTGCACATTGTGGTTTTGATTTGCATTTTCATGATGACTCAATGCTGAGCATCTTTCCGTTTGCTTACTGGCCATTTAGACATTTTTTGTGGAGAAATGTCTGTTCAGATCTTTTGTGCACCCTTTTTCAGAAATACCCATCCTCATGGGGTGCAGAAAGTGACCAAATACTTAAAATAAGTTAATAATGTCTATACATCAAAGACATGGACAGAGTAGGAGAGAGAAACCATAGTAGTGGCAATCAGTAAAGACTTTTCTAAATTTTTTATTTATAAAAAGGAAACATTGACAAAACCGTAGGATAAGAGGGATACAACTTCATACAATTCCCACCACCAGAACTCTGTATCCCATCTCCTCCCCTGATAGCTTTCCTATTCTTTAACCCTCTGGAAGTATGGACCCAAGGTCATTGTGGGATGCTGATGGTGGAAGGGCTGGCTTCTGTAATTGCTTCCCTGCTGAACATGGGTGTTGACAGGTCGATCCATACTCTCAGCCTGTCTCTCTGTTTCCCTAGTGGGGAAGGGCTCTGGGGAAGTGGAGCTCCAAGGCACATTGGTGGGGTTGTCTGTCCAGGGAAGTCTGGTTGCATCCTGCTAGCATCTGGAACCTGGTGGCCTATCCTGCCGCTGTTGTCAGAGCTCACGCCAGCAACTGCCTCCAAGTCTCCATCTTGGCTCCATCCCAGTGAAGACTTTTCTAAGATGATAGCTTAATGAAAGACAGTAACAGAGCAGAGAATGCTGGGTAGTAGAGTAGAAAGTTGGTTCATTTGCATTGCTCTTAACAGCTGAGTAATATTTCATTATTTGTATATGCTGTTATTGCTGCTGAGGTTGTTGTTAGATAGAGAAATTGAGAGAGGAGGGGGAGAGAGAAAGGGAGAGAGAAAGATAGATACATGGAGACCTACTTCACTGCTTGTGAACCAATCCCCCTGCAGGTGGGAAGTCCAGGGCTTGAACTGGGATCCTTGTGCCAGTGCTTGCGCTTCATACTATGTGCACTTAACCCAGTGCGCTACTGCCTGGGCCACTATACCACTTTTTTTTTTTTTTAAGTCACTCATCTAATGTTGGACGTCTGGGTTGCTTCCACGTTCTGGTGATTATAAACTGTGCTAGCTTTGAACATAGGTGTACACAGATCTCTTCTGACAGGTTTATCTGTCTCTCTTGAGTAAATCCTCAGGAGAGAAATTGCTGGATTGTAGGGTAGGTCCATTCCTAATGTCCCAGTAAGTCTCCAAATTGCTTTCCACGGTGCTTGGACCATTTTGCACTCCCACCAGCAGTGAAGAAGTTTTCATCCTCTTTGATAAAACTTAAGGACATCATGTTGAGTGAAATAAGCCAAAAAGAGAAGAACAGACAACAAATGATCTCACTTATTACTGGGTCTTAATAAAGTAGAGATGGGGATGGAGAGCACAAAGTGAAATATGGACTGCGTATGGTGTATTGCACTAAAGCAAAGGACTTTGGGGAGCTGGGTAGGAAGAAGAGGAAGAAAACTTTGTGAGGGGCAATTACCTCATAAAATTATATGTTTATGTCAATGATTGAACTGAAAAGAATTAACCCCCTTAATAAGAAGAAAGAAAGGAAGGAAGGAAGGGAAAGAAAGAAAGAAAGAAAGAAAGAAAGAAAGAAAGAAAGAAAGAAAGAAAGAAAAAAGAAAGAAAGAAAGAAAAAAAGAAAGAAAGAAAGGGAGATGGTTCATGTGGCTGAAAGGACAGAGCTTGAGAAAGTCACAAGTCAAACTGGAGAGATCGACTTCATCTGTGTTCTGTGTTCCTAGAGGTCCCCTTTCCTCCTTCCCCTCCCTAACTTCCTGCAACCAAGAAACCATGGTGATTCCCTTAAGTCAGCCCTGATTATCCCATTCCTCTACTGAAGAAAACAAGCTATTGATTGAACCAGTGTATGAAAGGACTAGTAAGCGAAAACTTCTTCATGGTCAGCATGACGATACGGAAACTCCCTGAGGTGGTGTAAGGAGCTGCAGTGTGTGGTCTTCACACTTGCATGACTGTCTCTCACCAAGTCTGTGAAATCTCAACCACACTCAACTTTTCTCATGTCTTGAACATGGCAGGCATGTCTTTGGGGGAAAATTTCCTTTATTCATTCTCTTCTTTACCTGGACTGTGTTTCCTCCCCATAGTGAAGTTGGCAAACTCTTCCTCCTGTGGAATCACTTCAGTCACTTGACAGCTCCCCCTACCCCCAAGCCTTCTTGGCAAGTAAAAGGAGTTCTGCTCTTTGTCCCCAGTAGTTTCTTCATAATTTAGGACAGAGCACTTAGCTGTATCTATAGTTCAGATCCAACAGTTCTCAGGATGAATTTTCCTGTCTGTCTCTCCTTGAGCTACTCTTTATCATTTATCTCATTTCTATTAATCTCTCAGCCCAGAAGAGCACATGCCCAGAATAAAGTCCAGTTAAGTAATTAAACAAAAGCTTATTAATATTGCAGGTCTTATGGTATTGTTTGCTAAATGCCTGGTTGAAGGAGACACACATTTTAACCAGGAAGGGACTAACTTAAAGGCAAGGTGCTGGGGGCTGGGTGGTGGCACACCTGTTTGGGCAGACACATTACAGTGAGCAAGGACCTGAGTTCAAGCCCTAGTCCCCACCCACAGGGGGAAGCTTCACAAGTGGTGAAGCAGGGCTGCAGTTGTCTCTCTGTCTCTCTCCCTCTTTATCTCCCCCTTTTCTCTTGATTTTTGGCTGTATCCATCCAATAAATAAAAATAATTTTAAAAAATAGGGTGGCCTAAGTAATATCTCTTTTGTCACTAGTAGTCCAGTGCATTATCCATTGCACCACAGAGCCAGCCTGTCAGCTAAATACTCTAGTACTAGGCAGTTTTAAGGTCTCTATTCCCTTCTGAAAGTGACTACAGTTTTATAAAATGCCTTTGCTTCCAGAGGATAACTTTGTATATGTAAAGCAGCAAAGAAACCCATGAGCTAAGCTAATATTTTCCTCAAAAAAAGCTCAAATAATTGTAGAGCACTTGGTTGGGCTTCTAGAATTCATTCTAATAGTGGAAGATGTCTGGTGACCATATGTCCTGGACTTTCTTAGGATAGGCCTAATTTCATGTAATTGAATCCTGTTTCAGAAAGGTGATTTACTCCATGTTTAATTAAATTCATTTGAATATGCATAACTTCATATTATATTTTTTCAAATACACAAATGAAAATCAAAAATATTTTGTCTGAGTATGTATTATAAGTTTGATTTTAAAATGGGGTCTTAGTCATAGGAAAGGCATCTGAAAGCCCTTTGGGCCTGGAAAGATGGCTGTTCTTATTAGGAGTAATTAATAGGTCAATCTCTTAAAACCAGTCTGTAACAGATTATGAGAGAATATTACCTGCCCTTTGTCAGGTGATAAAATATGTGTAACAGCTAACTCTTGCTGCATGTTAAATACAGTAAAAGCTAGTGACCTAAAACAGCAGTCACTGCTCCTAATATTGTGGGTTAGAAATGTGGGACTGGTTCCACTGAGGGATTTTCATGCGGCTGCAGTTCGTGAATGGCTTGGTGGCAGCAGAATGTTCTCCTGTGGTCTTATTCGCCTGGCTGAGTATTTGGCTGCTGGCTGGGTTATGTAACTTTGGCAGAAGAGCTCATACTTCTTCACCTCATAGCAGCACTTCCAAAGAGCATATCCCAGAGTTTGTTGATGTCCAGTTGGCCAAGGCAAACCAATGATACAATCTTAGATTCAGGGAAGGAAGGGCCTACCAGGGTAAAGAAGCAGGGAGACTTGGGCTCCAATAGTCCATCTTCACCTGTCATCAACATAAATCCTTCTTGGCATGGTGTTAGCAATGACATCCGCTTCACGTGTCCTGGGAATTGATTTATAAAGTTATAAATTTAAAAATAAATGTGGGCTAGCCATATGGGAAATGGTTACATCTATCAAGATGGCTGCCTGTCATGGATGTTAACAATAGCATGGTGTCAACCACAAGAAATGTTAATATCTTTTAACCTCTGTGAAGAATGTATATTCAGTGCTCTTAAGAAATTATTTTAAGTGGGACAGTAGTATGGTGGTTATGGTTTATAGAGAGCCATTTCTTTGGAGAGAATATGTACTAAAGTTATTTAGAGATGAAATGATATGATCAATATGATCTCAGATTTACTTCAAAAAAATTGACTCTGAGATCAGGGACAGGGAGTTAGGTAGACATGACTCATTACTGGTCAGGAGCTGGTTGTTGGTGAACTCTCATTGGTGGTGGGAACTTCACAGTCTATACACTTTTCTTCAGACTTTGTGTGTGTTTGGTAATTTCTACAATAAACAATTAAAAACGAGTGGGCTGATGAGACAGTTCAGTTGGATAGTGCACTTGCTTTGTCATGCACATGAACCAGGTGCGAGCCTGGCCCCCACTGTACTGACAGAAGGTGCAGTGCTGTGATGTCTTTCTGTCCATGTATTTCTGTCTGAAAAAGTCATCCTGGAGCAGCAAATCCCATGTGATGTTAAGATAATTAGGTAGGTAAGTAGATGATGGGTGGATGGATGGATGGATGGATGGATGTTCATATGGTGACCTCAAAGATAAGTGGAAGTTGTCTCAGCCCTTGAAACTCTTCCCCCAGCTTGCTCTGTGGAGTGAAGTAGGTCACAGAAACCACAAGGCTGGCTTCTCACCTGGGCTTTAGTTTATCAGTGGTGTTCTACATTTAATTAAAAGAATCAGAAGGCATTCAGCAAAGTAACCATTAAAAGGATCTCTCCATCATTTGGGAGAGATTAGATGTCTTTCAGGACAGGGCTGATTTCACTTTGTGTTCCAGCAAAGGGTACCTACTGCACCTATAGTCAATTATCTTGGACACCATGGGTTCTAATTAAGTCCCAAGCTGAGGCCTCTTCCCCTCCAGGTGTTTTCTTGCGCTCATTGTTCTCGACTCTAATCTGTGGTGCGCCCTAGAATCTGAAGTCTGAGATGCTGCCCTAGCCTTTAGGTGCAATCTATCTTTATGTCATCAGTGGACTCTGATGAGCATAGACTTTTTTTTCTTTTTTTCATAACCCCACAAAGGAGTGCCATCTCCAAATGTCATGTTACACTGCCCCCGACAGCCAAGTTCAAGGCCACAGTAGATCTACTGGAATTCCATGCCGCCTCTCCCCCAGGTCTGAACTTAAGAACATCCCAGTTGGGTTCCCTTGTAGAGTGTTGCTTTGATGATTTTTCCAGGTTTTTTTTTTTTTTTTTCATTTAAATTTCCTGGTTGTCTTCATCTTCTTTGTCAAAAGGCAGTTAAAGTGGATTTCACTGCAGGCACAGTCTGTGAGCCTCTGTGAAAGGAACTGTGAACAGAATGCTATTTGATCCTTGATCTCTGAGGTTAGACAAGGAATTAGAAATATCTGAACTCTCCATTAGCCCCTAATCTTATCTTTCCAAATGTGTGCTTAATGAGAAGCAGAATCAATACTGAAGGTCAGGAGAAGTTCAAACAGTCAAAACGTTTTATATATAAAGATGAGGAGAAAGAATTGGCTAGAAGTAGTTTAAAATACTGTCCTTCATCTCCGTGGTTAGGTGGACAACCATTCTCAAACTTTCCTTAGAAAATGTCATTTAAAATGTGAGAGCCCAGTTGATGAATATGATTAGCCATAGGGTAGGGGCTCTCTTTTAGTCTTCACATTGGACAGGAAATCCCTGAGAAGTAGAATTGGCCAGTGAGCTTTTATAACAACAGAGCTTTTGCTGAACTCATGACGCTAAATATATATATATATATTTACTTCTTTATTTTCCCTTTTGTTGCCCTTGTCATTTTTTATTGTTGTTGTAGTTATTATTGTTGTTGTTATTGATGTCATCGTTGTTAGATAGGACAGAGAGAAATGGAGAGAGGAGAGGAAGACAGAGAGGGGGAGAGAAAGATAGACACATGCAGACCTGCTTCACCACCTTGAAGCGACTCCCCTGCAGGTGGGGAGCCGGGGATCGAACCAGGATCTTTGGCCAGACCTTGTGCTTCGCACCACATGCGCTTAATCTGCCGGGCTACCACCCGACTCCCCTCATAACACTTTTTGTATTAACCCACCCAAAATTATGTCTAACAAATAAAATATGAGGAGACAAAATCGTCAAAATATTAGCTTTTCTCCATATATCTGGGAGCTTGTTGCAAAATTCTCTGGGACATAAGTAGTACACTTTGTGAAATCACTCACTACAGAGATAGACCTAGAGGAACTCATGATGGGGTTGGTGAAGGATAGGTGCACTGGGAAGTATGAAGTGTGCCCAGACCTATGAAATGGCACATGAAAGGGCTCTAGGGCTAAAAGGGACCAGCCTGGCCTTGACTCAGTCAGCCTCACCTTGAAGGAGGAATATCACTACTAGAGCTCTCCATGCAGACAACCGCTGCTCTTTGTAGTGTCCAGGCATTCTGGAGCTAGAGAATGTTGTTATATTTCCTCTGAATCCTCTCACATGTCAGAACTGAGCTGTGAAGTGTGACAAGAGCACACACAGGCTGGAGAACTGTACCATTGGGGCTGTGGGTCCTTGGACTCCCTGGTTGCCAAGTCAGAGAAACTGCTGGATTTGGCCAGACTTGGCTCAACTGGGCTTCAAGCTGGTCTAACCTAACAGTGCTAAGTGATGGTGGAATTCATTAGCATGCTAGGCCCCTTCCTCTGAGAACTTGAGGTGGGGAGAAGCAATAGTCATTAGTGAGTACCAGCTACTGGGAAGGCTTTGCCTTAGGGGCTTTGCCTAAGTTAACTTTGCATGGCTATTCTCAACACAAACCTGAAAATGAAATATCATTTTATAGCTTCTTTAATTGTTAAAAATTATCTTTATTTGTTTATTGGATAGAGGCAGCCAGAAATCGAGAGGGAAGGGGGGTGATAGAGAGGGAGAGAGACAGAGTACTGCTTCACCACTCTCAAAACTTTACCCCCTACAGGTGGGGACTGTGGGTTTGAACCTGGGTCCTTGTGCATTGTAACATGTGCGTTCAACCAGGTGCTCCACCACTCAGCCCTGAAATGAAATATCATTATTCTCATCTGATGAACTAGAGGGAGGGAAAGTCATCTACCTACCTACCTGTGGGTCACTTTTGGTTCATTGGTGGCATAGCCAACAAGCACACAAAGGTCTGGTCAGTGGCAAACATGCACTTGTCTTCATATATAGCTTTAGCTGTTAAAATAGATTCAGATATAGATAAATTTCTTAAAGAATCCTGAGCTACAGGTGAGTATAGACCAGAGATGAGTAAGCACAAATCAGGGCAGAACTCCCAGGCAGAGGGAGCTGAGAGAGAGGGAGGTGGCTGGTGGTCATGTGGGCTGAGAAAGTCCACAAGTAAGGTCAGGGCAGAATGTGGTGAAAATATGGCAGATCTGGGCACCAACTAAAAAACTGGAAACTGGAGGCGAACTAAACTAGAAGATGGCAGGATGCCATGCAGGTACGGAGCCAATTGGCTAAGGCTTCTACCTGGAAACTCAAGTGATAAAGGGTGAGGCAATTATTTCTCTGCACTAATGAAATATCAACTTTAAGAAGAAACTCATAAGATCTGATTCTAGTGACCAAGTCTGCTTCTAGATATATTTCCTCTACATCCCACATGCACAGTCTGGTGTCGCTGGGTTCCACATCCAGCTCTGAGATGGGGCTACTGAGAGTCCCTTGATAATGGCAGCTCTACCATCCCAAGAAGATGAAGCTGCTCAGAAAGGTCTCTGTGTGTGGTCACTGTCCACTTCCTTGCATCTCCAGGTGCCTCCCACCCAATTTATTTCCATCAGGGTAATCATTGAGGCTTGCTGCCTGCATGATGAATCCATTGCTCCTGGCAGCCATTTTGTGTCCATCCCCTTTTTTTCTTTTAGTTATACAGAGAAATTGAGAGGGGCGGGTGAGATAGAGAGGGAGAGAGCAGGGGCTGGGTGGTGGCACACCTGGTTGAGTGTACATGTCATAATGTGCACAGACCTAGGTTCAAGCCCCCAGCTCCCAACTGCAGGAGGAAAGCTTCATGAATGGGGAAGCAGTGCTGAAGGTGTCATTCTGTTCCTCTCCCTTTCTATATCCCTCTTTCTCATGATTTCTGGCTATCTCTATCAAGTAAATAAAGATTTAAAATTTTTAAAAAAGAATAGAGAGAGGGGAAAAAAAGAGGTACCCACAGCACTGCTTCACCATTTAAGCAAACTTAAATGTCCATTCAGACTGTGAAATGATGTCATGGCTGACCATGCACTGGGCCCTTTCTGCTTTTTCAGCTGGCTTTGAGGCTGGAGGATGGTGACGAGACAGCAGAGCCCCCACCCAGTGGGCGTCGGGACAGAAGAAGGGCCAGTGTGTGCTCCAGTGGTGTGGGCGAGCACCAGGGCCTAGACCGCAGGCGGAGCCGTAGGCACTCAGTACAGAACATCAAGAGTCCCCTGTCTGCTCCCACAAGCCCCTGCTCCCAGTCAGCTCCCAGCTTCAAGACCAGTCAAGTGCGAGATCTCTGTGAAAAGTAAGTATTTGGGCTGGGTGGTATCACATCCAGATGAGCATACATGCAACCATGAGCAAGAACCCAGGTTTGAGCCACTTGTTCCTGCCTGCAGCGGGAAAGCTTCATGATGGTGAAGCAGGTCTGCAGGTGACTCTTCTTCTTCCTCTCTACCTTCCTCTCCCTTCTCAATTTCTCTCTGTTCTATCTTGGAAAGCTTGTAAGAACAGATCATGTTTTATTATTATTATTATTTATTTATAAAATGGAAACACTGACAAGACCATAGGACAAGAGGACACAATTCCCCACAATTCCCACCACCAGAACTATGTATCCCATCCCCTCCCTTGATAGCTTTCCTATTCTTTATCCCTCTGGGAGTATGGACCTAGAATCATTATGGGGTACAGAAGGTAGAAGGTATGGCTTCTGTAATTGCTTCCCCGCTGAACATGGGCACTGACAGGTTTATCCATACTTCCAGCCTATTTCTATCTTTCCCTAGTGGGGTAGGGCTCTCGGGAAGTAGGGTGGGGTTGTCTGCCCAGAGAAGTCCAGTTTGCATCATGGTAGCATCAGGAACCTGGTGGCTGAAAGAAGAGTTAAGATATTAAGCAGAACAAGCTGTTGACTAATCATGAACCTGTAATATTTCAGAGGCTGTAATATTTCAGATGAAGATTTGGGGTCTTGAAGATTTTGGAAAAAGCTAGTAGGTCTGTATTAAGTATATTCCAAGGGGCCCATGACTTTACTAGTTTTTACCTGAGCCTGACGTGAGAACATCTTTTACAGATTGGTGATTATGAAGTCACTTTATCTGTGAAGCCTGTTGGAAAGATTTGCTTCTGTGTCACCAAGATGACAACAGAATTGTTTGCACAGGAAGAATACTAGAGGGATGGTGGCGAGAAGTGAAATGGGAAGAGATCCAGGCTTTCATAGTTAAGCTGACATCTATGACTCAGTATGTCACCTAAAAGTCCAGTAATTCATTGTGTTGGTTTCCCTGTCAACTTTGAAAGAGACAGAAGTAAGCCTAACCTAGGTCACTCTTCATCTCCTAGAGTAGCTTGGCCTTCCTTACTGCTAACTTGCAGCGACATGCTTGTGTCTGCCACACCTGAGAAGTTCTAGGCCCGACTTTTATAACACTGGGACCCAAGTGATGCTGACACAGTTCTCGTTTCAATCTGAAAGTAGAACCACTTTAATATGATTCGGTGGCTTGTTGAGGGGGGTTGGGAATGCTCAGGTTATTTTTCAATATAAGCTCATGCTACCAGCATTTCTGCACCCCTTAAAATAACCAAGTAGAAGTACTGTGGTTTTGGAGAGTAGAATGACTGTGTACATATGAAAAAATAGAGAAATCTGTATTAGAGGACCAGGGAGATAACTCAGTTGTAGAACACCAGACTTGCATGATACCTAGCATTGCATATTCTAGAGCTGAAGAATGATCACTCCCCCCCTTCTCATTATTTTTTCATAAAAATCTTTTGGAGGGCCAGGTGGTGGCAAACCTGGTTAAGCGCACACATTACAGTCTGCAAGGACCTGGGTTTAAGCCCCTCATCCCCACCTGTAGGGGGAAAGCTTTACAAATGGTAAAGCAGGGCTGCAGGTGTCTCTCTGTCTCTTTCCCTCTCTATCTTCCCCACCTCTCTCAATTTCTCTCTGTCTCTATCCAGTACTAAATGAAAAAATATTAAAAATAAAAACTTAAAAAAAGATTTTATAAAAAAAATAAATGTTTTAAAAAAAGATATATTTGGGAGTCGGGCGGTAGCGCAGCGGGTTAAGCGCATGTGGCACAAAGCCCAAGGACCAGCGTAAGGATTCTGGTTCAAGCCCCCAGCTCCCAACCTGCAGAGGAGTCACTTCACAGGTGGTGAAACAGGTCTTCAGGTGTCTATCTTTCTCTCCCCCTCTCTGTCTTCCCCTCCTCTCTCCATTTCTCTCTGTCCTATCTAACGACAACATCAATAACAACAACAATAAAAAAGATAACAAAGGCAACAAAAGGGAAAAAAATAAAATTTAAAAAAATGTCAAAAGATATATTCAAGGTTGGAGACAGATTTATGGGAGCTGGGTGCTGGCATACCCAATAGAACATACATCTTACAATGCACAAGGACCTGTGTTCAAGCACCTGGTCCCCATCTGCAGGGGGGAAGCTTCATGAGAAGGAAGTAGGGCAGCAAGTGTCTTTTGTCTTCTCTCCCTCTCTGCCTCCCCCTTCCCTCTCAATTATCCTTTGTACCTATGCAATAAGTAAATCTAAAATAAATTAAAATATGTTCTTCTAAAATAAGAATAGTATTTTATACTAGCATAGTCCTTTAACATCATTTTAATTTAATCCTCAGAAGTTTCCTTGGTTGGATCCAGTCAGAACAAGTATCACTGGCATCATTTTATTTTATTTTAAAATTTTTATTTATTTATTTATTACTTGATAGAGACAGAAATTGAGTGGGGTGGGGCCATTGAGAGAGAAGAGCAACACCAGCAGCCCTGCTTCACCACTCATGAAGCTTTCTCCCTGAAGGTGAGGATCAGGGGGTTGAACATAGTTCCTTGCACACTGTAATGTGTCCAAGCCTTTGGCCCTGGCCTCTTCATGTCCAGATCTTAGAAAACAACTTCCCAACCAACCATTCCTAAAACATAATTATTGAGCAAGATTTGCACTTCTGACTAAGTAGAGGGGAAATTTTACATATATACTATGTTGGTATTTTGTTATCACGGTAAATATGAGAATTCATTGCTCTAAAAAATAGAAAATCACAAAGTCTAACTCTAGAGATCTAAGACAACTAGATCTAAGGATGCACGAGACCCTAAACTCACAGGGGTTTCTTTGGCTTCTTAGAACATGTGAGTCTACAATCATCGTTACCAAAGAAGTATGAGTTCATTGGCTACCTAGCACCTAGGAGTTTCTTGTGACTCTGTGTGTGTGTCATCATGAGCTGCATTTTCGTGCTTAAATTTTAGTTTTAATTAAAAGGAAAATGCTTTCATTCATTTTTTTCTTTTTTTATTAATTGAGAAAGCTATTTTTAGCAGCTAATGGGCAAAAGAGTGGTAGTGTATCATCACTGAACTAAAGTGTCTTCAAGATTGTCTGGCCCAGAGCAAAAGACCTTTCTGTGCTCTTCCAGACTTCCCCTCTGATGCACTTCCTTCTGTCCTTGACAGTCTCTGCTTGTGAGGAAGGTCTTATGGCCCAAATTTGCTCTGTGATGCCATAGTTTTAATATTTCTTAGCATTCCACCATGTAGATACAATTTCTCTAGGTTGTTTTTTGTTTGTTTCTTTGTTTTGCCTCCAGTGATATCACTGGGGCTCAGTGCCTATACTACGAATCCACTGCTCCTGTGGTCATTTTTATTTGTTTGCTTGTTTGTTTGGATAGGACAGAGAGAAATTGAGAGGGGATGAGAATATAGAGAGTGAGAGATACCTGCTGACCTGCATAGGATTTAATAGATGAACGTTAGGTTTCACCTTGCTGATTTCCAAACAACATCCAACCCACAGAGGTCATTTTGAAATGCACTGTCACTGATGTTAGCATACAGGCCACCCAGCTTTCAGTCATGTGCATATTTTAATGACTATGGAAGAGTAACAGTGACCAGGGATATAATGAATGTCATAAACTACTGCCATGTGCCTCAAAGCCAAGGGTTGGAAACGTTCTTTGTCAAGGGCAGCTCTGACAGCCTGGAAGTCTCTGTTGGATTTACTTGACTAAATTCTGCCTTTGTAGCAGAAAAGTAGCCACAGTTAACATGGCTGCATCCCCATGAATCTTATTTAAGGACACTGAGATTTGAATTTTACATGCCATGAATTATCTTTTGATGTTTTTGTAGTCATTAAAATGTAAAACCACTCTTAGCTGCTAGAGTCTACAAAACGGGCAATGGACCAGGTTTGCATTATAGATCCTGTTCTAAGGGGATGAGATTCTTATGGAAAGTTTTGGGGGAATGATTTGGAGGTTGCAAAAAGTAATGAAAGGTAAGAGTGAAGAACCATTCATGCCATGTGAAAGGTTTGTAGGGAACAGCATCCTAAAAGTGCAAGGTTAGAGCAAGGAATGCTACATGAAGAGATAAAGACATAGGGGACTTTTTGTGAGGACTGTCCGTGAGCTCCCAGGGCACAGTGGGAGATTAAAGGGGCTGGGTTGTGGAGCGCCTGGCTGACATGCTACAATGTGCAAGGACCCAGGTTCAAGCCCCTGGTTCCCACCTGCAGGAGGAAAGCTTCACGAGTGGTGAAGTCAGACTGCAAGTGTCTCTCTGTCTCTTTTGCTATCTTCCTCTTCCCTCTTAGTATCTGCCTATCACTATCAAGTAGATAATGATATTAAAAAGTTTTCAAAAATGTTTTAAAAAAATTAAAGGGACTGTACAGAGCATGGCATGCATCAAAGGGATAAGCAAAACCAATGGGGAGAAGGAGGACTGGCAGTTAAGTCCTGACTGCTTGGGGGATGGAGGCAGGCTAGTATCAGTCTCAGTGATCAGTAGTACAGGAGGCTTCTCAACCAAAAGTGATTCTGTCCCCCTGGGGACATCTGGCAGTGTCTGGACACATCTTTCTGTTGCTGTAGTTTGGGTAGGTAGTGCTACTGGGATCTGGAAAGTAAAGCCCAAGGATGCTGCTCAACATTCTATAATGCAAGGGACAGACCCATACAACAAAGAAGTAACTATTCCAAGGTGCCACTGATGCTGGATCTGAGAAACACTGCCATTAGTGGAGGCAGATGATAGGTCATAATTATAATTGCCCTTCATATGATTATAACTGATGTCTTGGGATAATGCCAGGGTAGTAAGCATTTCAGTAATTGGAAAGGGAGAGGGTAACATTTCTAGAAATACATAGAAGTCTGTAGACTAGCCTTAAGTGCTCATGGTCATGGATCAAAATTTACTGTAGCTTCTTCTTACAGAAAATAATTCACAATATTTTAGATCCCTACATAAGCCACAATTCAGAGTTCTTTTGGTTTTTGTTTCAACTCTATTTCTTATAATTTTATGCTTCAACTTCTGAGGGCATATACTGAACCCTCTTCAGGAACTACAGCCTTCACAGCAAGGTCTCATATGTTTCTTAGTAAACAAAATTCCCATCATAGCCATTTTGGCTTCATACTCATCCCACTGTAAACACTTGGCATGTGGAATGTGACACAAGCTAACACAATAGTCAAGTAATAGGCTCAAGGACCAGTTTAGAAGGTGCATGTACACAGGCGTATCCTTGTCCAGAGTCCCTTAGTTGAGACACAGCAGAGCTGGCTTGAGAGTTCAGGAGGTGTGACTCCCAGCCATTTGCCATGTTACTAAACTACCCTTGTTTCTATGACTTCATAGAAATAAACATATAGAGCACTTAGCAATTAGTATATGCACATTATCATCTCTGATTATGACTACTTCTAGATTTTTCGTGTCAGTACATTGACAATATCAGTGCTTCAAGTTACATTACAGCATGCTCTCATAGTGCTATAATGCCTTCATTCATTTTGCTGTGACTTGATTCCAGACACACACACACACACACACACACACACGCATGCGCACGTGCTTATGCAAATACATTAGCATGTTTTTAGGGGCAATCTTAGGAAAAGAACTCTAGATCAAAGGGCATTTTTCAAAAAAAATATTGGTTATTTAATAATGATTAACAAGATTATAAGATAAGAGGGGTACAATTCCATGCAGTTTATACCACCAGAGTTTCATATCCATCCCCTCCACTGGAAACTTCCCTATACTTTATGCCTCTGGGAATATAGACCAAAATTCTTTATGGGGAACAGAAGGTGGGAGGCCTGGCTTCTGTAATTGCTTCTCCACTGGACATGGACATTGGCAGGTTGATCCATACCCACAGCCTGTTTCTGTCTTTCCCTAGTTGGGTAGGGTTATGGGGAGGTAAGGTTACAGGACATGCTGATGAAGCTTATGTCCTACCGCCGGACCCCAATAAATAACTTTTTTTAAAAAAAAAATCTTTAAAAAAATTTTGCCTTGGTCTCACAGATGGAAAGTGTCTTGAGTCCAGGGTCTGCACTCAAACCCAAATATCCCTAGAGCTAGTTTCTGAATCTGTAGGATGTATTCAGTAGTAACAGACTGTTACTGAATTAGATTTGTTCAGAAAGCAAACAAATCATTCAGAGCAAATATTTACCAAAATTTGGCAGTCCTGATGAGCTGCTTTGCTTATACTCACTGTTTAACTTTGATCCTGAAACAACTGGCTTGATTTTCTCCTAGATTAGCACTAAAAACAGTGCCTGAAAAGGAGTTCTGAAAAAAAAATTTTAGAGCAATTCCCACTTAGTAATATTGGTGATGGGCATGGGAGGTATAGAGAACAGAAATCCAGGGTTAAGTGGAAGCCACAGTTCACTGTAGATTAGGATCGACCTTCTCGTGGTGCATCCCATGAGTACCCATTTATTGGGGAAACTGACGATCCTTCCTAGCCGACTGAATCCACATGGATCCCAGTCACTTTCAAAGCCAGCAACAAGCAGACATCAGGCTCAACCTGATGCTGTTGACTGGCTACGGAAGAAGGGCAAACGCTAGAAGAAGAAGCTAAGCTTCCCTCACTTTTGTGGGCTCACAGTTGATGGTCACTAATTAGTGGTTCAATGGGTGATAAAAACTGGTGCTCCAGGACTTGGGACTGAACCACCAGATGGGGCTGAGGGAAGCAGTTGGAGAGGATGTTTTCTATTTTGCTGCAGTAGTTAAAAAAAAGAAAGGTATTGTATTGGCACTTCACCACTCACCCACAGGAACCAGTGGACAAATGCAACAGGAGCCTAATTCTGGAACCATGCAGGTGGGTGAATTCACCATTCCATATTTTGACAGGAAGGAGATGTTTGGATGCGGAATTTCAGTGCAGTATGCTGCTGGTCTATCTTATGCTTTATGTACAGGACTTCATTGCCAGGGGGATGTAGAAGTCATTGGCTAATTATCTGCAGGTTCTGAGCAGAAATAGCAGCAAAGATCTAGCTCTTTCTCTCAGAATCGGTGATGAGAAGTTGAATTCTAAGGAAAAATTCTGTTATGAGTCTATGATAGGTATTCTGCCATTGACGCTAACCTATAAAATCTGCATCTTGGGTTACCTGCTCTGTCCTGCCTACTGGTAAAAGGTTTGGGTAAGGGCAGTAAAGGAATAACAGTTGTCCTTAACAGTATAGCCATGGCCTTTGGAGCCACAGATGGTGCTTCCTCCTCAGGCTTTGCTTCAGTCTCCTGCACTGTAAACTTTGGCTAATGTTAGCTCTGTAATATGGAAGGAGGAGAGTTAAGAGAGACAGGAAATGTGTGCTTAGTTCAGTATTGTTTTTATTGTAGTTGTTTCATGCCCTGGAGCATCCCCAGATGCTGCTCTATTAAATAAGGTAATTGTTAAACAAATATGGATGAGAAGTTTCTGTGCACTGGCATAAACATGCTAGAGGATTTCATAACAGCCAGATTAACAGTCGCTGGTACCACGAGTGGCAAGTAGCTACTTGGTTAGATTTATCTGATGGTAGATGATTCCCTATAAATGTAATTCACTGACTAGGGATGTGATCTCCTGAGCTAGGTATGACTGGAACACTGCCAGTGATACTGAAGAAGTTATTCTCAGGTGTCCAGAGTATTGAGTACAAAAGGGTGGTCCAGAGGGCAGAGGACTTGGAGTGAGTGGGGAGTGGGCATGAATGTGGGCAGGCCTGCAGTGAGAAAGGCACCAGAAGAAGCCAGTCTACACAGATTCTGTTTTCTGGTTCCTCAGAGTCACTGCCAGCAGGTTGCAGATTTCTTAGAAGTTGGTACTTTGTTGCAATGAATTTGGAAATCTTCCTGAGGTCTAAAGAAACTGGCAAAATGCTATTCTTTTTGTTTGTTTGTTTGTTCCCAAGGTTATTCCTGGGGCTTGGTGCCAGTACTATGGATCCACTGCTCCTGGTGACCATTTTTCCCCCAGGGTAGGACAGAGAGATATTGAGAGAGGACGTGGAGATAGAGACAGAGAAAGATAGATACCTGTAGATCTGCTTCACTGCTTGTGAAGTGTCCCCCCTGCACTTGGGGAGCCAGGGGCTCGAACCCAGAACCTTGCATGGGTCCTTGTGCTTAGTGCTATGTGAACTTAACTGGATGCACCACCACCTGGCTCCTGCAAAGTGATATTCTTGAAACCAAACAGAGTCATTGATGAATTTTAAGTAAAGAGGTAAGGTTAGCGTTGTTTTCAGGATGGTTGCTCTTGGGAGAACTGGGGGTAGGGGAGTGTGTTACAGAGGGACAAATGTCAACAGGAGTCCAGGGAGGGATATTGGTGTATTCCAGAGAGAGGGGGAGAGGGTCCAGTGAGGCAGCGTCAGGGGAGATGGCAGGCAGGGAAAAAGACATCATTGGTGGGACAACAACTGAGTCTTCTTTCTTTTTAATTTCACTAGTAATTTAATAATGATCCATGAGATTATAAAATTACAGGGCTATACTTCCACACTGCACCCCTCCCCCAACCACCACTTTTCACAAAGTCTTTGAGAGTGTTTTGCATTGGGACTACTTTTTAAAATTTAATTTTATTTTATTTTTATTTTATAAGCTCATGTACTTGAAATAGGAATCAAAGAGTAAGACAAGGAAGATGAAGTCTGGGGTGATGTTCAGGCAGGCAGTAGTAAGCTAGGTTCAGGAGCTGTGGTTATCTGATTTTCAGTTGTCTTGGGTATTATTGTTACTTTTTTTTTAGACCAGAATACTGCTCAGTTCTGGTTTATGGTGGTGCTGGAGATTAAAGCTGGGACTTTAAAGCCTAAGGCATAAAAATTTCTTTCTTTTTTTAAAAATTTCTTTATTGGGGGATTAATGTTTTACATTCAACAGTAAATACAATAATTTGTACATGCATAACATTTCTCGATTTTCCATATAACAGTACAACCCCCACTAGGTCGTCTGTCATCCTTTTTAGATCTGTACTCTCCCCCTCATTCTGTGAGGGGTCTCTTTGTTTGTTTAATAGTTTCTTTGGCTGTGCAGAAGCTTTTCAATTTGATGTAGTCCCATTGGTTTGTCTTTGCTTTAGTCTTCCTTGCAATTGGGTTTATTTCATCAAAGATATCCTTGAGGTGTAGGTGGGAAAGTGTTTTACCAATGTTTTCCTCTAAGTATTTGATTGTTTCTGGTCTAACATCCAGGTCTTTGATCCATTTGGAGTTGATTTTTGTTTCTGGCAAGATAAAGTGGTTCAATTTCATTCTTCTGCATGTTTCAACCCAGTTTTCCAAGAACCATTTTGAAGAGAGCCTCCTTCTTCTATTTAATACTCTGGGCCCCCTTATTGTCAGGCTAGCTTCGCGGGTGGGAGAGAGAGATGACTAGGGACTCATGCCTGAGTGGTACACAGTTCAGTCTTTTTTATTTTTTATATTTTTTATTGGGTAATTAATGTTTTACATTCAACAGTAAGTACAATAGTTTGTACATGCATAACATTCCCCAGTTTCCCATATAACAATACAACCCCACCTGTATTTTCCCCACCCACCCACCCCAGAGTCTTTTACCAGAGTCTTTTACTTTGGTGTGATGCACCAATTCCATTTCAGGTTCTACTTCTGTTTTCTCTTCTGATCTTGCTTTTCAACTTATGCCTGAGGGTGAGATAATCACATATTCATCCTTCTATTTCTGACTTATTTCACTTAACATGATCGCTTCAAGCTCCATCCAAGATGGTGAAGTCACCAGTTTTAATAGCTAAGTAGTATTCTATTGTGTATATAGACCACAACTTACTCAGCCACTCATCTGTTGTTGGACACCTGGGTTACTTCCAGGTTTTGGCTATTACAAATTGTGCTGCTAAGAACATAGGTATACACAAATCTTTTTGGATGGCTGTTGGTTTCCTTCTTCTTCTTCTTCTAGCGTTTGCCCTTCTTCCGTAGCCAGTCAACAGCGTCAGGTTGAGCCTGATGTAAAGTTTCGAGACCTCCTTTGAATCTGGTTTCCTTAGGATATATCCTCAGGAGAGGAGTTGCAGGATCATAGGGTAGGTCCATTTCTAGCCTTCTGAGAGTTCTCCAGACTGTTCTCCACAGGAGTTAGACCAATTTACATTCCCATCTGCAGTGCAGGGGGGTTCCTTAGACCCCACAACCTCTCCAGCATTTGTTGCTGTTACCTTTTCTGTTGTATGACATTCTCACAGGAGTGAAGTGGCATCATATTTTAGTATTTATTTGCATTTCTCTGACAGTCAAAGACTTGGAACATTTTTTCATGTGTTTCTCAGCCTTTTGGATCTCTTCTCTGGTGAATATTCTGTTCATGTCCTCTCCCCATTTTTGGATGGGGTTATTTGTTTTCTTGTTGCTGAGTTTGGTAAGCTCTTTATATATTTTGGTTATTAAACTCTTATCTGAGAATTTCTTTCATAACTATTATGCTATCTATCCTCACTCTCCTTGAACTTTTTTTCTTTCCTCTTTTTTAAATTTTATAAGTGATTTATTATTTTTTTAATTTTTATTTACAAAAAGGAAACACTGACAAAACCATAGGATAAGAGGGGCACAACTCCACACAATTCCCACCACCAGAACTATATATCCCATTCCCTCCCCTGATAGCTTCCCTGTTCTTTAATCCTCTGGGAGTATGTATCCAGGGTCATTATGGGGTGCAGAAGGAGGAATGTCTGGATTCTGTAATTGCTTCCCCTCTGAACATGGGTGTTGACAGGTCGATCCATACTCCCAGCCTGTCTTTCTCTTTCCCTAGTGGGGCAGGGCTCTGGGTAAGTGGAGCTCCAGGACACATTGGTGGGGTTGTCTGTCCAGGGAATTCTGGTTGGCATCATGCTAGCATCTGGAACCACGTGGCTGAAAAAAGAGTTAACATATAAAGCCAGACAAATTGTTGACTAATCATAAACCTAAAGGCTGGAATATTGCAGATGAAGATTTGGGGTCTCCATTGTTTTGAAGATAGCTGGTAGGCCTATTTTAGTTATATTCCAAACAACCCAAGTTGTTGTCTGGGATCCTTGGGCATTTTAAGGTTGAGGTGTCTGTGATTCATAAATAGAGCTCCAGTAGTGAATTCAGTGAGCACTGTTTAGTTCTGGAGGAACTGAGAGTTGAATCTTATATGCCATAGCCCTGGGAAAGCAAAGCAAGTACGCAGAGAGGCACATAGATAATGTATAGAATTGTCTTCTTGTGAAATGCTGAGTCTGAACAGCTCCCTTGCTTCTCTGGTCAATGAGCTATGAAATCGGTTATCGTCAAGTGTGACTATTACTCAGGCTGGGGTGATCTTCCTTGGTGTGATGTTTCAGGAAGAGACAAGCCATTGACTTCAGGAGTGGGAGAGAACACACTTCAAAGAAGAATGAAGGCTCTTGTTTCTAGTTCAGTCACATTGGGGAATTTTCTCCTTTCAGTGTCAGACTTGCTTTCCCTTGACCTGTGAGAAGCCACATTTCCTAAAATACATACTTTCCCATCTGGATCCAAAATGTTTACAGACTGTTCTTGGGTGATCTTAATTCTCCTTAGCAGTTTCTGGAGGTGTGGATGCTGGAGATCCTTCTGGAAAGTGAGATATTCTCTCTCTACCCTGTTATTACAGATGCAGCACTGGGAATGGAGCTGAGTGGAGCTCATTAAGCTGAGTGGAGCTGCATGGATTGGGTTCAGTGATGGAAAGAGTCTTTTCTCAATAAGAGTATGTGCAGGATTTCTGATAGACTCTTCAATGTGAAGTTTGGACAAATAGGGAAATAAAACCTTGAAAATGTAAGTGGAAGAGGCCAGATTTAGCCTGGCCAAGAGGGGGGAGAGTGAGGGGGGGGGAAAGGAGAGGGAGAGGGAGAGAGGCTATACTAGGCAAGGGTGATCCTGATGAAATAATAGGCTCAGGAAATTGAAGTGACAGGCTCAAAGAGAGACTAGCCTAGTGTTTATTCTTATACCACAAACTGAGTGAGCTGATAGTGCACACAGGAGCTTCATGTTCATGTTGGAAAATATGTTTTAAAGACTGATCAGAATTTTCATGGACTAGGGTCATGGTCCAATTCTGGCTCATCACACCCCATATCAAGGCAGTGTCCATTCTCCTGTGGGTGCAGTGGAGACTTGGTGGGATGGCAAAGGGGTTAGCTGATCTGCACATGTATATGGTGTTAAGAATCACTACTAAGGGGGCCATGCAGTAGTGCAATGGATTAAGCAAACACTGTGCCAAGTGCAAGGATCCCCGTTCTAGCCCCAGGCTCCCCACCTGCAGGGGGGTTGCTTCACAAGCAGTAAAGCAGGTCTGCAGGTATCTATTTTTCTCTCTCTTTCTGTCTTCCCCTCCTCTCTCAATTTCTTTCTTTCCTATTCAAAAACAGCAGCAGCAATAACAACAATGGGAAAAAGATTTCCCCAGGAGCAGTAGATTCATAGTGCAGGCACAGAGCCCCAGCAATAACCCTGGAAGCAAAATAAATAAATAAATATCGCTGATATTCTGGGAAATTCCTGACAGGAAGAAGCACCCATAGCTTCTTCTAATTCCCAATGGCAAAAGGCATATTTCTCTACTTATGAAGATACCAGCATAGCATCACGATTAGGAGCTGGGATACTAGAATTGCACCACCTGGCTAATTTACTGTGTGACTCTGGGCAAACTCCCTGAATTCTCTCTGCTCCAACTTCTCATTTGTGAATGCCAGAGTAATAGCACCTAACTCAGTGCTTCCTGAGAGGATTAAGAGGATGAAATATGTAAAGTGCTTAGCTCAGGAGTACCCAGCACAGAATATTTTAGATCACTAGAAGGAATGTGTGAGTGCTATCTTCCCAGTAAGACCTGGCTTACCCTGGGGAGAGCCCTGGGAGGCAGAGCCCTGTCCCCACTCTTGGTGAATGGCCAGTGGAACCCCAAGCTGCATTGGACACACTGGGGCAGGTATCAGCAGCTTCCATGCCTTTCAGGCATCCAGAGAAAGCATGCTTCCTGAAGATGCAGTAATCCAGCGAGGAATTCAAAGACCATTATATCACACTTTAGGGATATTCAATTACTGCCTCCCATTGCCCCCTGAGAAGGAATTTTGTTCCTGAGGTTTTATTTTTCTAGTTGTGTGGTTTTGGTTTTTGAACCCTTAGATTAAAATTTGATAAGAAATGAGCCGATGTGAGGATGTGGCCAGTTGGGGCATGCTGCGTGCAAGCATGTGTCTCCTCGAGGTCTCAGGAGGGAATAGGGTTGTTGGGGGGGATCATTACATTGAAACAGAACTTGAGTGAATTTTTTTTAAATTTATTTTATCCATTTGTCTGTTTATTTGTTTCTATTATCAGAGCGCTGTTCAGCTCAACTCTGGTTTATGGTAGTATGAGGGATTGAACCTGGGACCTGGGAACCTCAGGCTTGTAAATTTATTATATAATCACTATACTATCTCCCCAACCCTCTTCTATTTTTTATTAGTGATTTAATAATGATTAATGAGACTGTAAGATAACAGGGGTACAATTCCATACAGTTTATTTTTATTATTATTGTTTATTTATAAAAAGGAAACACTGAAAAAAACCATAGGATAAGAGGGGTACAACTCCACACAATTCCCACCACCAGAACTCTTTATCCCACCCCCTTCCTCAGTAGCTTTCCTATTCTTTAACCCTCTGGGATTATCGACCCAAGGTCATTGTGGGATGTAGAAGGTGGAAGGTTTGGCTTCTGTAATTGCTTCCCCACTGAACATGGGCGTTGACAGGCCGATCCCAGCCTGCCTCTCTCTTTCTCTAGTGGGAGAGGGCTCTGGGGAATCAGAGCTCCAGGACACATTGGTGGGGTCGTCTGTCCAGGGAAGTCTGGTCGGCATCATGCTAGCATCTGGAACCTGGTGGCTGAAAAGAGAGTTAACATATAAAACCAAACAAGTTGTTGACCAATCATGGACCTAAAGGCTGGAATGGTGCAGATGAAGAGCTGGGGGGGGGTCCCCATTTTGTAGATAGCTAGTAGGCATATTTTAATTATATCCCAAAGGGCCTGTGGCTATACTAGTATTTTTTTTCCCCTGAGCCTGAAATCTGATATGTAGGTAGTTCCTACTTATTGTCTAAAGAGATGATGTCATGGCTGGAAAAAGTACCAAAAAGCTGAATCTGGGAAGAGAGCAGCTCCCAAATATGGGAAAGGTGTATAAATATTGTTCATTATAAGCCCCATCGATTTGATGTGATCTGGGGCCAATATTCAGCTTAGGAGCCTATGTGACCTCTGCATCCCTGTAGATCTGAGCTCATATTCTGTGGTTATGAGTAGCAACATTCCAAGCTGCCTCAATATCAGGACCCATCTTCCTCAGGTGTAGCATAGAGTATGTTGTCCATCCTCCCTTTAGAGGATGGAACATTCTCTACAGTTGTTGATCCAAGTTGAGGGCAAGGTCCTATGGGTGTCCACAAAGGGGTCTGTTTTGTTGTTCCTGATACAGATGACCAGTAACAATGGAGAGAGGGATTTATTTGCTTCTCTGCTAGACATGGGTATTGGGTGATCAATACATACCTCCAGCCTGGTTCTCTTTTCTAGTGGGAGAAGGATCTGGAGAGGTGAAGTGCCAGGACACATTAGTGATGTCATCTGCCCAGGGAGGTCAGGATGACATCATAGTATCATCTGCAACTTGGTGGCTGAAATTTCATGAGATATAAGCAGGACAAATTGTTTAATAAACAGGAACACAAAGACAGAAATAAAGCAGATGAAATTAGGAGTCTTCATGTGGAAAGAAGCTAAGAAGTCTATTTTAGTTATGTTCCAAGGGGCTCATGAATTTAGTAATTTTTGCCTGAGCCTGACAGATAACATGCAGGTGGACTAAAAATATTATCTGGAAAGATAATGTCAAAGTTGAGAATAGGGCTTGAAAGCTGGATTAGAGCAAAGAGTAGCTCCCAAATATGAGGAAAGTGTATAAATACCATTTTTATATATGATTGTTTGCCCCACTGATATAGGGCCCATATATATTCATATTTATTGTGTTTTCACCAATATCAAACTTTGTAAAAACCATCTTCCAAACAGAAGGGTAAATTACTTTCACTGTAAAATGGGGTCAACATATTATGAAGTAAAAATATAGTAGCTTTGTGTTGATATATATATATAGCCAGGACTTGTGTCCACATCCACACATAGATGAGTAAACAAACTCTCTAGACCAAAAGTCTCTAGTCGAGAGTTTGCTATTTTAACATAGCTTTACCTCAGTAGACTCCCTAAATAGTGCTAACATTTTATGAAGCTTGAGATTGAAATTACTGCCCAAGTTTGTTGAGCTTAGAGTACTAGCTTTTGGACTCAGAGGGGCACTCCCAGTCATTTAGCTGGTCCCGATTCTGAGGACAGTGGCAAGTGTGTGTGAATCTTAGGAAATGCCCAATCTCAGAAGACAGTGCACACATAGATATTGCAGCCAGTAAACGTCTGGAGACCTGGAAAAGGGCTTCTAGAGGGGAATGAATAGGGCTGTGTGTTAGAGGGTGCAAGGATATAAAAGTACGTCCTTGGGGAGAACTTGAACCCGTATAAGAACATGTGCAGAGGCTGTAGCTTGATTTTTGGCACCAAGGAATTGGGAAATGACTGGATGTATAAACTGTGGACTAGTCACATGTGAGAATAAAACTGGCGGTGAAGATGAGTCGCTGTGCCAGAATGGCCAACACATTGCCATGCCAATAGCTGTGTAAAACAATGGTAGAGTTATTTGTGCTTCAATATTTATTTACCAGAGCACCACTTAGCTGTGATTATGGGGGTGCTGGGGATTGAACCTGGAACCTCGAAGCCTCAGGCATGAAAGTCTTTTTGTATAACCAGAAAAATATATTTTTTAAATCTGGAAACTTACCCATAAAATATATTAACATTGTTTATTTATGGGCAAAGAGGTCTTAACTTTTACAGTTAAGGATGTCTCAAGGGTAGATGCCAGTAGGCTGGAGATTGTGACTGACCATGGAAATTTGAAATGTACATTAGAGAAAGATATGGCACCTCTCAGTCCTGGAGCAGACTGAGCTCAGAGCTACCAGGACACTCTTGGGAACGTGCCAATACAGCATGCGGCCCTGTGGCTTGTCTGCAGTTCCTTTGGTGAGGGTCTTTGTAGATGTTTCTGCCCCTTTGCTACTGTTTGTTCTCTTCGTGTTGCCTCCTTATCATACAAATCAACTGCCCACAGCAGCTGACCAGCGAAGTAGAAAGCAGATGTTACCCAAACACACTCATGTGGTAACTGTTGGTAATTTAGGGGCATGGCTTGAGGGGGTCGAATGTACAAAATGAGATTGTTGGGAGGATTCCTGGCTGAAATCTAAGATTTGGGGTTTATCTCTACATGCCCATTATCTGGATGTTATTACCGTATTAAGAGTCGGTTGTGGTGTGTCCAAAGCATGCGAGAAGGCAATTTGAGCTACGGGATCTGAACCTTGAGTTAGAACATTACTTCAGACAAAAACTCTGAAGCACTTCTGGCCCCCTCCTACTAGTTATGTCTGCTTCTTAAAGACACATATATTAAATCTCTTTTCTTTTTAACTAAGAGTTTTTCACTCTCTTTTTTTGTGAAAAACATGAAGAAAGGTATGTATAAGGCGTGTCATTATTTAAGATATTTAAAAATAAGCTTGACCAAACAACTCACATTAGTGATAGACTAATTTATTCCTGGAAAAGGGACCATCTCTTCCCCTCCTTCTCTCTGTTTCTACCTATGTGCTTGCCTACCTACCTGCTTGACTACCTACCTCCTTCTTTTCATCTCTGGGACTTCATCTTTCTAGGCCAACTTTATCTGATCAAGGCAGAGAATGAAAGATACCTTAGCTATGAAGCTTCCTCTACTGAAATGAGGGCCAGGCTCAAACCTGGATCATATGCCTGGTGAAACGGGTACACTATCCAAGTGAGCTAGAATATTTTTCTGACCCAGGGAGAACTTTTCTATTCTAGTCTCCACACTGTTCTGTGTCTGAAGCTATCCAAGACTACCAGAGCTGGAGTTGCCCACTGTACTGTTTTTTTTGTTTGTTTGTTTGTTTGTTTTTGAGAGTGAGATAAGAACACAAAAGCAAGCCAGGGCAAGGCTGTTTCACTTCTGGAGGCTGCCTTCTTGGTCCCTAATCCCCAGAGATGAAAAGAAATAATTAGATAGGTAGCTAGGTGAGTATGTAAGTAGAAAAGATGGAAGAGAAGAAGGGATGGAAGGAGGGGTGGAGGGAGAGAGGGATGAGAGGAAGGAGGGAGGGATGGAGGGAGGGAAGGAAGGAAGGAAGGAAGGAAGGAAGGAAGGAAGGAAGGAAGGAAGGAGGTGGTCTTCCAATTTCTAGAAATAACACAATGAGCTGTCTGGTCAGACTTAGGTAGTTTTCCCTTCTGGGTCCTAGAAAATTCCAGTCCACCTTCATCCAATCTTTTAGACCCTAAAGGAAAATTTGAAAGCAATTGACATGTTTCTATGCTTAGAAGATTTTGTTTTTCTGGGAAATCAATGTATATACAAAAAGAAAACAGTGGGGTCCCGTGTGACCTGCAGCTATCATTGGATTAGTATTTTCTTCCACCTGAGTAAATTTACAACCTGGTTCCAGTGCCTTTTTTTCTGAGTGATGCTTACACTCCACAGAACGATATTTATTTCTATTAAGCACCTCTTTATTTTCATCAAGGAGCACTGGCTCCACTAGTATTTTGTTCAAAACAAAAGAATAAAGTAGGGGTCGGGCAGTGGCATCCCTAGTTGAGTGCATCCATTACAGTGTGCAAGCCCTTGGTGCTCATCTGCAGCAAGGAATCTTCATGAGCAGTGACGCAGTGATGCAGGTGTCTCTTTCTCCCTCTGTATCTCCCTCTGTATCTTCCCCTTCTCTTTCTTTTTCTTTCTTTCATTTTTGTAAATTGATTTAATAATGATCGACAAGACCGTAGGATAAGAGGGGTACAATTCCACACAGTTTCCACCACCAGAGTTCCACATCCCATCCCCTCCATTGGAAGCTTTCCTATTCTTTATCTCTGTGGGAGCATGGATCCAGGATCATTGTGGGGTGAAGAAGGTGGAAGGTCCGGCTTCTGTAATTGCTTCTCCACTGGACATGGGCATTGACAGGTCAATCCATACCCCCACCCTGTTTCTATCTTCCCCTAGTGGGGCAGGGCTGTGAGGAGGTGGGAATCCAGTAGACATTGGTGAGGTTGTCTACCCAGGGAAGTCAGCTAGGTGTCACTGTAGCATCTGCAACTTGGTGGCTGAAAAAGCATTTAGATATAAAGCAGAACAAATTGTTTAATAGTCAGGACTCTAATGGTAAGACTGTAGCAGATGAGGTTTGGGGTCTCCATTTTGGAAAAGGCTAGTAGGTATATTTTTGGTATATTCCAAGTGGCCCATGACTTTACTAATTTTTGCCTAAGCCTAACAGCTAGCATGCAGGTGGGCTAACAGTATTTATTTCTTTTTTTTAAAAAATATTTATTATTGGATAGATACAGAGAGAAATTGAGAGGGAAGGGAAAGATAGAGAGGGAAAGAGATAGAGAGCTACCTGCAGCCCTGCTTCACCACTTGTGAAGCTTACCCCCTGCAGGTGGGGACTGGGGGCTTGAACCTGAGTCTTTGCATACTATAATGTGAGCACTTAACTAGTTGTGCTACCACCTGACCTGTCTTCCCCTTCCCTTTCAACTTATCTCAGTCTTTAACCAAAATAAATAAATAAACAAACCCACAAAATAACAGAACTAAAAGTGTGGTGTATGCACTCAGGTTCTAGCTGGTAGTGCAGTTCTTGGGAGTATTAGCAACCATGGCCTGTAACTGACACTCCTTCTAGACTTTGCATGCTGCAAGAACAGTGAATACTTTCCTGTCTAACTTTGGTTTCTCACCATGGCGACATCAGAGCAACAACTGAGCTCTGTGAAGGTTCTTTTTATTCTCGTGGCTGGCAAAGATCTTCTGAAGGAAGTTTTTTTTTTTCTTTTCTTTGTTTCTATTAAAACTATTATTGCATGAAATCACTGTTTCAGTTGGTCAGATATGTCTTAAATGATTAAGATCACTAGCTGGATATTTTCAAATCTCGTTGTGGGCCTCTGGTCACCTAGAAACAGCCTTAAGTTTAGCAGAAAGTATGAGTCACTGTGAGGGCAAATTCAAACAACAGCTTCAGTACTTGCTAACACAAAGTGATGCAGAGACTGCGTGCTCTCTGCCGTACATTTATATATTTCTGTGAGATATTTCAGTCCAGTTGTGCTGTGTCCTATGCAATTTATAGAACTAAGTATCTGCACTTTGTCTAAAACTTAAGACTGACTTCCCACTGGGTGCCACAAATAGGTCACATCTATGTGAAGACAGTAACCCCCTCAGGACACCTTGCCAGAATGGGGATGACAGAGTCTCCTGGGGACTGCAGACAGCCTTATCACTTATTCTAGTGGGTGGTGTAAATGGTATTGTGCCATCTGTACTAGATTAGAGGAGGATTTAGAAGGATTCCTAGAAGACTAGGAAGAGTGTAGTGACGTTGTAGTGATAAAGCCAGTTTCTATTGGTTTTGGTTTCTTAGGGAAGCTTGGCTTGGCAGAAAGAACACTGGCCTAGACACTAGAGTACTGGAGTTCTTGACAAGTGTGTGACCTTGTCCTCTGTGGTCTTGTCTTTTTTATCTGCAACATGGGGAGACCTGTAAGGTCATCTCAGTTCTGTTGAACCCTGTTCCTTTTGTCTCTGCCTCTTATGCAGAGGGGGCGTGTTGAGTTACCACCCGCAGGGGGAGCACTTCACAAGCAGTGAGGTAGTGCTGCAGGTATCTATGTCTCTCCTTCTCTCAACCCATCTCACTTTCAGTTTCTCTTCTGTCCTATCTAGGAAAAAAAAAAAAGGTTGATGTACTGAGCATCCTTGCTCAGACACGAGCCCCTTGCGTAGATGGGCTGGCAGCTTGGGGGCCCCACTCTCCTCTGCCTGTGTGTCTGGGCTTCTTTGGGGTAAGGTAGGGAGCTTCAGAGCAAACATAGAATCTGATCTATTCACTAGACTTGCAGATAACAAGTCTGGTGTAGAGTTGTTAACATACTTAGCGTGAGGCTATTCAAGTATGTGCACCTTAAGATGTGTATCCTTGGCATAGCTGTTTTGATGTATGCACATATACTCAATAAAATGATGGAGGATGATATTAAAAAAGAAAAAGAAAAATTAGGGGGCCAAGCAGTAGCGCACATGGCACTAAGTGCAAGGACTGGCGTAAGCATCCCGGTTTGAGCCCCCTCCGGCTCCCCACCTGCAAGGGAGTCGCTTCACAAGTGGTGAAGCAGGTCTGCAGGTGTCCATCTCTCCCCTCTCTGTCTTACCTTCCTCTCTCCATTTATCTCTGTCCTATCCAGTAACAACAACAGCAATAACATCAGCAATAATAACAACAACAATGATAAACAACAAGGGCAACAAAAGGGAAAAAATAGCCTCCAGGAGCAGTGGGTTCATAGTGCAGGCACTGAGCCCCAGCAATAACCCTGGAGAAAAAAAAATAAGAAAAATTAAAGCTAGCACTATAAAAATATCAGGTATTCCCCAGTTCAAGACCCTGCCTCTCCACCTGCAGGGGGGGGAGTCTTTTCACAAAGCAGTGAAGCAGGTCTGCAGGTGTCTGTCTTTCTCTTTCTCTGTCTCTGCCTCCTCACTCCATTTCTCTCTGCCCTATTCAATATAATGGGGGAAAGATGGCCAGGAGCAGTGGATACATAGTGCTGGCACTGAGTCCCAGTGATAACCCTGGAGGCAGTAAAAAAAGAATCAGTTATCTATAATAAAATTTACAACTAGTACAAAATTTGACAAGAATGTGGAACAACTAGTATACTTGTGTACTATTGGGTTGTCAGAAAGATCATGATGCATTTTTGCATAGAACAGCATAGGAAAATACAGCATGATTCCAGCAGCCCAACACGAATGGAACTGGCATGATCTAAATCACTTGGAAATCACTTTTTTTTTTCCCTCCAGGGTTATTGCTGGGCTCGGTGCCTGCACCATGAATCCACCGCTCCTGGAGGCCATTTTTCCCCCTTTTTTGTTGCCTTAGTTGTTGCAGCCTCGTTGCGGTTATTATTGCCATTGTTGATGTTGCTTTGTTGTTGGATAGGACAGAGAGAAATGGAGAGAGGAGGGGAAGACAGAGAGAGAGGGGAGAGAAAGATAGACACCTGCAGACCTGCTTCACCACCCGTGAAGCAACTCCCCTGCAGGTGGGGAGCCAGGGGCTCCAACCGGGATCCTTACGCCGGTCCCTGCGCTTTGCGCCACGTGCGCTTAACCCACTGCGCCACCGCCCGACTCCCGGAAATCACTTTTAAAAAAAAAAAAAATCACTTTTAAACAGCTTCTACTCAAACTGACTCCATCGTGTCCTATAACATAGAAAGAAATCTCACATGGAAATAAATACTGCATGTGCTAACAGTCATTGAAGATGTACTCCATGATTGTAATAGCCCTTCCAAGCTGCAAGGACCCAACTGTCACCAGCAGAATGGATAGCCAAGCTGCTGTCTTTTCATACACACACTAATGAGAATGAGTGATCTTCAGGTACATAGAACAATGTTAATGAATCTCATAGATGCAGTGTTCAACAAAATTTGGGCACTTTTTGGACAGAGAAGAAGAACCTGAACTATGAGAGAAGTGATTGGGCAGGAGTATTAAAAGTGTGTTGGTGTGCCTGGCTGGGAAGACGCTTGTTTCGCCATACCCATAATCCAGGCTCAAGCCCATGACACCATGTGGGGCACCACAGCTCTGGGGAAAACTTCAGTGTTGTCGTGTCTCCATGTCTTTGACTCTATAGATCTGAAAAAATAGTCAGCCAAGAGTGGTAAAAGCCCAATGATGGCAAAAAGTAATAAATATAATAAAGGACTGCTGGATGAATCTTTTGGTAAGATTCAGTAACTTGTGGACTTTTTCTTTCTTTTCTTTTCTTTTTTTTTTTTTTTTGCCACCAGGGTTATAGTTAAGGCGCCAACACTATGAATCCACCACTCCTGGCTGCCATATTTTTTCTGATTTTTTTTTTAATTAGATAGGACAGAGAGACATTGAAAGAGGATAGGGAGCTAGAGAGAGGGAGAGAAAGGTTGACATTTGGAGACCTGCTTCACCACTCACAAAGTGGAGCTTCTGCAGGTGGGGAGCAGGGGCTCAAACCTAGGTCCTTGTGTTTGGTTATATATATATATATATATATATATATATATATATATATATATTTATATATATATGCTTAACCAGGTGCATCACCACCCCTGTACTTATATGTGCATATGCATATATATATATTGCACTTAAGACATATATATATATATATATATATATATATATATATATATATTGCACTTAAGTAAAAAAAATTGCAGCTGAAGAGGCCAGGCAGTAGTGCACCGGGTTAAGTGCACGTGGTGCAAAGCGTGGAGACCCGCATAAGGATCCCAGTTAGAGCCCCGGGCTCCCCACCTGCAGGGGGGTCGCTTCACAACCACTGAAGCAGGGGTGTCTGAAGCATTGCCCTGAAGGTGGGAAGTGGGGGCTTGAATTGGGGTCTTTGTGCATGGTAATATGTGCACTTAATCTAGTGCACCACCACCCAACTCCCTGCAATGTATTGTCTTTCATTAGTGAAAAATCGGGATAGAGTTTGAAAAGTGTTCCAATTGCCTGAAGCTCTTTCTCTCTCTGAGTTTGCAGTTCCTGGGTGAGCATCACAGACAGGCAACCTTCCTCCAGTACAAGCTCCTGGCAGCTCTAGAGTTAGTATGTATCTGCAGCAGGTCACCTCTGCAGGCAGCAGGTGAAATGTCAGGGGTGGCACAGACTGTCACCAGGACCATACTCCCACCCTTGAAATGGGAATGGATGAGGGCCCCAGAACCACATTCACTAAGAATGAAGGCTGGGCATGGCATACAATAACCATGTCCATCCTGCGCAGATGGGTCGGTCCTACCTTCAGTGACTTCTTTTTGTTTTTAATGATAGAAAGAGGGATCTATCTGAAATCTAGATCCATATTATTTAAGTAAGGAGTCGAGAGATTTCCTATCTAGGACCCTGGTGGAGTGGCCTGAGAGAGGCCAAAGAGGTCATCGCTAAGTGAGTCAGTCTCTTGTGGGACCTAATTTTTTTTAAAAAAATATTTATTTACTGAAATTTCCTTATTGGGGGACTAATGGTTTACCATCAACAGTAAAATGCAATAGTTTGTACATGCGTAACATTTCCACATAACAATACAACCCCCACTAGGTCCTCCTCTGCCATCATGCTCCAGGACCTGTTCCAGGATACGTTCTAACCAAGGGGGTTGGTGAAGGAGCTGAGAGCTATGTGCCTGGTGATGCAACTGGCAACACCAGGAACTCGCTATGTAACTCGGTGCAAAAGAGAAAGCCCAGGGGCCGTTCTGAATCCAGAGTTGGAAGTCTGGGAGATGCAAGGGCTTTCAGCCACCCTGATATAGAAATCTGGTGCATGCCGGGTTGTTGTATCTTCACCCATCTCCTTTCATGCGTCCAGCATCTCAGATATGTTGCCTTCCTTTTAACAGATGGCCTGTGCTCTTTTCATTTCAGCCAGCTGTTTTTCTTTTCTTTTTCTTCCTTTATTTCCTTCCTTCTTTCTTTCTTTCCTTCATTCTTTTTTTTAACTTCATTTTCCCCTTTTCCTGTAATGCTTATCTCACTTTTCTATCTTGTCTCTGTGTACATTTCTCTTTTCCTGGCCTTGTCTCAGGGATGAGGAAGAGGAGAAGGAGGAAGAGGAAGAGGAGCTGCCAGTCACGGAACCCAATTCAGAGGAAGAGGGAGAGGACGATGCCCCCTGTCAGGGCAAGGCCAGGTACCAAGGGCTGGACCCACCCTTGGATAACTGGAGGGTCTCCTCAGTAGTTCCTTCCCTTCCTCACTAGCTCCTACTTTCAAGCCCTTACTGACCCTGTACACAAAACCACAGAGTGTCTAGTTGTGTAGAAGTAACTGAACACGTTTTTATGAGATCCCTGCACTTCTCATTCAAATACTGCCTTCCTAACCATACTTTGTAATAGAAAATGTATTAGCTGGTTTCTCTTCTGTTTCCTCCCTTGTTGAGAGCTTTGGCTCAAAGACTGACTATGACTAAAAAGATGTTCCCTCTGCTCAGGACATTTAACTCTTACTGCACTGTAGTAAGACTAATTCTATACAACCCCTTCTTCCTTCGACTAATTTTACAAACTCAATATATTAGCTGGAATATATAAGAGACTACTTAACATGCAAGGCCATGTCAGGGTTAAATGCATCTCATCAATGGCAAAGTCACTGGGATTCTTTGCTGCTTCAGCTACACCCTTCAGGCCACCAGTGTACATAAAAGTTCTCTCGTGTCCTCAGTGGACATGTTGGAGGGCCCACCATTCCTAGGGGGACATAGAATCCTCTCTGAGCTGATGTTTGCCTTTGTCCCTTTTGAAAATGTTTGAAAAGAAGCCAGCAGGGTGCAGAGAGCAAAGGAATGTTCTAGTCACAGTATATACCACATGTTTCAGAATGAGAGGGGAGGAAAGATGGCGTCAATAGAGCCCCTGACTGTACTGTGTGCTTGCATGAAGGTGTGTGTGTATGTGTTGGAGGGATGGTGGAGGGGGCTGTGGAGGGAGAGCTAGTTTTGCCGTTCAACTTAGACTGAAAATGAGCCAGAGGAAATTATGTAGACACTGAGTGAATACACTAGATTGGCCCCAGGCACACTTCAGCTTACATGCTCTCTGCTCTGCGCAAACCCTCCAATCCTTAGCAGCTCATTCTGTTCACAGACAGACCAAATGGAAGAATCTGGCTCAAAAGGGCAACGTTCCAATACAGTCCCACTGACACTGTGCTGTCATCCCATGGTATTACTATTTACTCAGGTAGATGGTGATTTATCCTGCATTCTGGAGTGTCTGATACATGAAAGATACCAGGGACACCCTTGATTAGAGACCAGTTAGACATGCCACTCTGGGGAATGAACACACCAGATGAACCACCAGAATCTGACCTGTACTATACCTGAGATGGTCATCAGCACTGACCTGGGTGCTGTTTATTCCCAGGTACTAACCTGCAACACAGTCAAGTGACAGAAATGATTTCTGCTTACCCCTGTTGGGTCAGGTGTCTTTCTCTGCTCCCTCTTCCTGCTTCTGTGTGTACATGTTACATGTGTCCATCATGGGTGAGCACTGAGTGTGTTCACTGTGTATATCCACTGTGTGTACCTCCCTTGTGGCAGGGTGCAGGTGCCAGACCTGTGCTGAGCACTGCAGTGTGGTCTCATCCCATCCTCCCATTCCCAAGCCAGAGAAATCAATTATGTCTCTGCCCTTATATCTAGATGGAACTTGGGACTTCAGGTAAGAAAGAAAATAGTCCATGTTCAGTCCTCCAAAGGGGCATGGCTGGGAATCAACTTATGTATGAAAGGGATGATGGGGGGGGGGGGATACAGTTTTAAACATAGATTAGTTTTCCAGTACACTGTCTCCCTCTCCCACTTCTTTTCTCCAATTGTCACCTAATTTCAGGAACAAATCTGGAAGTATTTACTAAAGGATAGGAATGTAGGATCTCACTTCCTCAAGGTTGGGCAGAGGAAGAGGAAGAGGAGGATGATAGACCCTTTTTCTGACCAAGAAAAAGAAATGAAGTTCAAATATGGTGAATGAAATGAAAAAGCACAGTCACCAGCAAGCAACTTTGTAGCAGGAGGTTGTATCTTTGGGGCTCCACTCAATCCTTCCACACAGGTTTCTCTGCTTAGAGGGCTGGTTGACCTGACCTCCCTGATTGACACACCCACCCAGGGCTCTAGGACTAGGGGTGCCAGGACTCCTGGGGACGGGCAGCACTAAGTGCACAGGTGGAGTCTGAACTAAGTTGTGAGCTCTGGACATGTCTTTTTCTCTTTCCTAATGGCTGCTTTGCTCCCTCTCTCCCAAAACTCTTTCCTCCCCTTCCTACCTGACCCTTTCCTCCTGGTGCAGCAGCCAGACCAGCCCTACTTCAGAGCAAAACCCTGAAGGAGAGGATGCGGGCCCCTCAAATCCAGCCCCCCATGTTGTCTCCAGCACCACCTCCCAGGGAAAGCAACTTCCAGCCAGCACTGCTGCGGGGAGCCCTTTGTGCTGTGGGTCTTCTGGGCCTGCCCTGCGGTTACCCCCAAACCCCATCTGGGCCTCTCGGCCATCGTCTGCCTCCACCGCTCCTGGCCCCCTGAAGGCATCGCCAACCATAGAAAAGCTGCCCTATGTGCCTCACAGCCCCTTCCACCTCTTCTCCTATGACTTTGAGGACTCCCCCATGTCCACCAAGGAGAAGGAAGCCGAGTCCCAGAAGGAAAACAGGTAGATGGGGCCTCCTGGAGGCCGGTATGAGCTTAATCCAGGGAAGGTTGGCACAGCATGTGAGCACTGCCCCCCTAGCATGCCTGCCACCATATTTGCACAACTTCTAATCAGAGCAGAGAAACTAACTTTGTGATCACTAACTAACCACCAAGATTTGGGCAAGACGTGAAGAAAACTCATCTGCTTGAATCAGGCATTTTATTGTAATACAATTACTAAACATGAATTTTTAAGGTAAGTTTAAAAAAAAAAAACAAAAAAAAAAAAAACACGTCTGCATGCTCTGCCAGAACCATTCTATCCCACGGCATTCTCTCTGGCATGGAGTTTGCTGGGCCCATAGAACACACTGAAATGCTTTGCCATGCTTCCATGCTGCCTTCTGAGCTAGACTTTCCCTAACTAGTGCCTCTGATTCTGCCTCCTTGAGTACACATTCTGCCTCTGAGCCTTACAACTTCTGGTCTTTCTCTTCCAACAGGTGGGTGTCTTTACTTGTCTCCCTTTACTACAGCTTCCTTTCTAAATTTAAAAAGTTTATTTACTTATTTAATAGAGACAGAGAGAAATTGAAAGGAAGGGGGAAAGGAGAAGGAGAGAGACAGAGAGACACCGGCAACCCTGCTTCACCACTTGTGAAGCTTTCCCCTTGCAAGCTGGGGTCCAGGAACTTGAACCCAGGTCCTTGTGCGCTGTAGCAGGTGTGCTCAGCCAGGTGCGCCACCATCTGGGCCCTTATTGCTTCTTTTCTCTGTTTACTATCAATCTGTGCACTTTCCTGTTTGCAGACTGTTCATATCCTCCCTGGAGATGGCCAACAGTTGCAGTTTTGAACTTGAACACAGTCACACTCTGAGTGTTAAACCACTGACACCCATAAGGAAATTGGAGATGAGGCAAAGGAAAGGAGATGTGCAAACTCAAACCACATAGGGCATGTTTGGCAGAATGTATTACCTTTCAATGCCCTGGGTTTGGAACTCTCTGCAGAACAGCAATATTTTGAATGGCCGGTTGTTCAAAAATCAATCAGTGATCTTATAGTCTTCTGACAATATAATCTTGGGATTATAATGGTAATAATAATTGGCAGTGTCTATTGGGCTTTTATGAGTCAAATCGAGCACCTTCCATGAAATCAGTATTTTTTAGTATCACTCAGCTGTAAAGTTATGATCCGTTATTTATGCTTACTGTCAAGGAAACTGAGGTACACAGGCTAAGTCAGGGGTGACAGCTCCACCTCAGGCCTCTTCCTCCAGGGTCTGGTACACATTAGAGAAGCCTCTCTTTCTCCTTTCTTGGCTCGGGTACTCATGAGCTCCAAATACCAGGCCCTAACCTGGTCTTCCAGGTAAGTACATGTCAGTCAAGTCCTCTTGTCAGAGTCTATGTCTGAAGGCCTCTTGGCCTAGACACCTTGAAAGAAGCTAGGCCTTATCTCGAATGAAGGCTTACAGGTCTCTGACCTGAAGGGAGGCTCTTTCAAAGCACACACTGGCCAGTCTTAGATAGCTGATGGAATATTTTATCTAGGTCATCACAGAATCTAGGTAGTTTGTGGCCAAGGAGATAGACCAACTAGTGAAGCACAAGGTTTTCCTGCCTGAGGCTCCTAGTTTGATCAGTGCCATCAAGATAGCTTCTCTCTCCGTAAACCTCTATCTAATATAATATACTTTTAAAAATCTGAGCAGTTTCTTTTGTTAAAGATAGAGACAGAGAAGAAGAAAGGGATCAAGAGTGGAAAAAGTCATGACACTGAGATTTCCTTCAGTGTGGTGAGAGCTGGGCATGAGCCTGGATCATGCATATGGTGAAGCAACGTGCTGTCCAAGTGAGCTATTCCAGCAGCCCCCGTCTCAGGTCTTTTTGTATGACACATTTAAAGAGTAGGGACGGTTGCACTGGATATGTGCTTTAAATTTATTTTTGTCCAAACATTAAGGTTTGAGATGTAGCTAATTAATCTATGGGGAACACCTTCAAATGCCAAGCTGGTCTTACATCTAATGAGACCGAATAGCCATCAGAAGAAGTCTGACCCCAGGTTTCAATTCAAAAGGGTTTAATATGTGTCCTTGTGATGACTCTCATGGGGGGGGGGGGGGCGTCCTAATTCACAGTTGGGTCGGCAGAGAGACATGATGACTCAGTTTATTGATGGATCAGTAAGACTCTGCTATCTACTTCCTCAGTCATCAAGGCACACCCCAGGATATATGCCTTTCTGTCTTGCTCTCTTGCCTGCTGCCCTAAAGATTCTAAAACTAGCACCACACACCCCCCACCCCCAGTCTGATTCAGCCAGGGAGAGAGGAATCTCCTTCTACACTGCAGCTATGGAAGGGGCGGCATGACAGGAGAGCTAGGAGGCGGTAGGAGTCAAGGGTAGGACCTTATTAAGACAAAGTAGCTAAAGACTATGAGGATCTGAAAATGCATGCCCTCTAGCTTCCAGAATAACTTTCTATGCTGCCGGGGGTGCCTTGGTGCAAACACCTCCAAATATAAGCTCTCATTGTTGTGACCTTTCAGACAGTTTTTCTGGAACATAACCAGCACAACCCTTATGCTCTCCAAGAGCAGAGCAGTGTCTAAGTACAAGTTAGGAGTTGCCTATTTGACCTAGAATAGACATCTCCTGGCAACCTCGTCTTCCCTGTCAGGGTAGTGTTAACCCACTAGGGTGATTCTGGACTCTGGTGATGCCCTCATAGTGTCTGATTGGATTGCCCTTGCCCCAGATGCCCTCCACCCCCTGTCTTCACTAGGACTCATAATCTTCACTAGGACTCATAATACACCCATTGCTGAAATAAACATACAGACAAATTGAGAGAGACAACTGCACACTTGTGGATGAGAGTTGAGTTAGAGTGAACTGAGAAAAGGTCACAGTTTCTAATGGTTTGCTGGACAGGAATGTGAGTGCTGTATAAATAATTGCTTCTACCTATTAATTTTCCAACGTTCACTTGCTGTGGCTTTTGTGGGTCTGTGTGGTCACAACTGTGAGTGATCCATGGTTGACTGCAGTTGAAGGGGTTATAAGAGGGGCCAGTTTGCTGCTCATGAAAAAAGAACAAGGCAGAAAAAAAAAACACAACCCCAAAGCAAACAGTAAATTGCGTGATCCAGTTTGTTGGACTGAAAGTGAGAAGCCAAAATGGACAGAGTGGGGGTTATTTTGAATTAATTGCTCAGCCATTTGGAAGACCAAAAGGAAGGAAGAGCACATCATGCTGGGTTTATTTCCATAATGTCATTTAAACATAATTTTACTAGAGTAATACTGTGAAAACATTTGTCCACTTATGTCAGAAGGGTGCTTTTCAGACACCTAAGGAGAATAACAGGCTGAGTGTGCAGGCAGCTAGACAATAAAATCTGACCTCCAGAGTCTCCTGCCCCTGAGGATTCTGGGAGCCTGGGGCTGCCACCTTCACCTCCTGCTTGACAGAGCTTGCTATACCTCTTCTCTCTCTCTCTCTCTCTCTCTCTCTCTCTCTCTCTCTCTGTCTCTCTGTCTATCTATCTATCTATCTCTCCCTCTCCTCCCTCCTTCTCTTTCTCTCCCTCTCCCCCTTCACTCTTTCTCCTCCTGCTTTTTCCTTTACATTTCTTTTCTCTCATCTTTTGCCCTTATGCCTTCTCTTTCGCCCAAGACTTAGGTGGACCCTTAAGGAGTCAGACTGATTCATGCATAGTCAAGGATGTAACTCAGCAGGTGGAGGACAGAACTCCAGTGTCAGAGAACTCAGATTCGACCCCCCACACACACACACACACACATTATTGCAAATGATGGAGCTGTACTCTGGTCTCTGTCTTTCATAAAATAAGTCATTAAAAAAAGGCCAGCACATGCTGGGAGAAGTGGTTAACTTGTTGCACAGGAAAAAATGTTGGGATCTTAAAGAGAAGAGACCATGAATGCCCAGAATACACCCTAAAGGTGCTGTCTTAGCAGAGGAGGACAGAGTAAAATCGTGCAAGCTGAGTCTCCCTCTGCATATCAGAGGACTTGGTACTGAGTTCTGAGGCTAGATATGTATGTATGTGATACCAAATAGACAACTCAAGAGACCAGCAGCTACAAACATGAGGTCACACACATATTTCCTGCCACCGTGTACTTTATTAAGGAAAACTGAAATTTCATGACTCTATTCCCTGCCCCCTTTTTTTTTTCTGGAACCAAGTAGAGACAGAGAGCAGGGAAGATGCCACAGCACCAGTTTCTCACCATTGCACCATAGCGTGCTGGGGCTCTGATCTGAGTATGACAAGGCCTCAGCCAGGCCCAGTGAGCACTGTCTCCCACCTTCATAATCCATTTGATAAAATACACGACCTGTTTTCAGACTTTTTTTCTAGACATCTTTTTTTTTCAACTTTGAGACTATTTGTATATAGTTGTGATCAAACTCAACATTATTATATCCAGACAATAAACTTGGCCTGTACATATGTAGAAAGATACATTTGACACACACACATACAGGGGTTTTTCCATGCTACCAGTGACAAAACTGTAAAAATCAATAATAATAATTTGGGAGGACTAGGAGATAGCTCATTTGCTAGTACACGTACTTTGCCATGCTTGAGGCAGAGCAGTTTGGGAATCGTCAGACTTTAAAGAGATTTTTCTGCCAGTGTTGATATTGCCAGACTTGTCTCTCTTGCTTATTTATTTTATTTTATTTATTTATTTTTCCTTTTGTTTCCCTTGTTGTTTTTTATTGTTGTTGTAGTTATTGTTGTTGTTACTGATGTCGTCGTTGTTAGATAGGACAGAGAGAAATGGACAGAGGAGGGGAAGACAGAGAGAGAGAGAAAGACAGACACCTGCAGACCTGCTTCACCACTTGTGAAGCGACTCCCCTGCAGGTGGGGAGCTGGGGGCTCGAACCGGGATCCTTATGCCGGTCCTTATGCTTTGTGCCACGTGCGCTTAACCCGCTGCACTGCCGCCCGACTCCCCTCTCTTGTGTATTTCCTGACATGTGACTAAGTTCCCAGTCTTTTCCCAATGTAAATCTCTGCCTTTCAGATACAGCAACTGTGGCAACAGCTCTTACCCCTCTTCGAGGTCTTCATCTTCATCTGTGTCCACTGCCCCCACCTCGTCTGTCTCAGCCCCCCAGGAGGCCAGAACGGAAAAGTAAGTTTTATAAAAGCTGACAGCTTCACTATCCCCCAGTGAGGGAACTCAGTTTGACTGACTGACTGACTGACGAATGGAAAAGCCCAAGAATACTTTTCTCAGGTATTACCTTTGCAGAATATAGTCCAAAGGCAAGACTATTTTCTCTTTTCCACTATTTATTCAGTAGCTATTTTATTGTAAGTTATATTTTATTTACTTGTTTTATAGAGACAGAGAAAAATTTGAGAGGGAACGGAGAGGAGTGAGAGAAAGAGAGAGACACCTGCAGTCCTGCACCACCACTTGTGAAGCTTTGCCCCCACAGGTGGGGACCAGGGGCTTAAACCTGGGTCCTGCATACTGTAATGTGTGTGCTTAACCAGGTGTGCCACCTCCTGGCCCCTCTGTAAGTAGTATTTTACTCTTCACATTGTCTCGCCTCCCTACATACTCTCTAGAAAGGATAACAATTTGTTCTAGATTACGACTTTTTGAAAGGTCATCCCACAAAAGCGGTTCTAGGTTCTCTATAGGTCAGTGCTGCAGCTTTTTGTCTCTGTGTGCCAGAGCTCACTTCTGAGTGGTTAGTTCCATGTCAGTCAGGAGCTAGTGGGCCCACAAAGGGGATTGTGCAATTAATCCGGGACCTACCAGAAGAGCAAAAGAAATGGACAGGTCCCTGGAAGGGATTTCACTTGGCAAGAGTAGTAGACCACCAGACATTAACTGGTTATGACTCCTACAAGGAGCTATTGCATAAGAATGTGGTTATAAGGAAAAGGTACGACTTCAATTTTAAGACAATTAAAAACGCTAACCCTTATATGGCAAGAGTGCTGAGTTAGAGAGGTCTGCCTAAGGCTCCGAGTCACTCACTTGGAAGTTAGTTAATCCCCAAGGTGGAAATTCCAATTATGCCACCCCCCCCACCACCACCACCACTTTCAGGTTGGTTTTGGTAAACAAGTGAAGCAGTCCACATGTGAGTGCCCTGTGAACTGGCTGAGTAAGGGCCGTGGGTAACTACTGTGTTTGAAGATGGGCTATAGACTGTGGTTCACAACTTATCAGCCAGCCAGCCAGGAGCAGTTTCAAGATCAGTTGTCTCAAATTGTACACTTAAGATACATTTGAACTATACTCTAACTCCTACTTCTCTCTGTAGATTTTTTTTTTCTTTCCTCTAGGGTTATCACTGGGGCTTGGTGCTGACACTACAAATCCACTGTTCCTGGCAGCCACTTTTCCCATTTTATTGGGTAGAACAGAGAGAATTTGAGAGAGGAGGGGGATACAGATAGATATATAGATAGATAGACACCTGCAGACCCACTTCACTGCCAGGAGCTCAAGCCTGGATCCGTATGCGGGTCCTTGTGCTTTGTACTATGTGTGCTTAACTGTGCGCACCACTACCAGCCCTTTCTAGTTTTTTGGATTTTTTTTTTATTGAACAGAGAGAAATTGAGACAGGTGGAGAGATAGAGAAGGAGAGAGAAAGACAGATAACTGCATGCCTGCTTCACTGCTTGAAGCGGCACCTCTACAGGTAGGGAGTGAAGACTTGAACCCAGGTCCTTATACTTGGTGATATGTGCATTTTCCCGTCCCCCTCTCCTGTAGATTTTTCAGCTGTCTTCCGATGAGTACTGCTGCTGAGTAGGCATTGGATGAAGCTCAGAGCAGGCAGAGCTGTAGCCTGGGAAGAGCTGCTGAGCCATGGTGGGGTGTTTGCCTACCTCTTTGTATTGTTTTTTTCTCTTCTTAAAATTATTGGAGGGGGTAGTGAGTGATTGCAGTACAGTTGTTGACACATGGGTATAATTTCTCATCTCCCTATGATAAGTGTCTGTAAATACCCTCCCTCCCTAATTTAAGCCCTTTTCTACCATAATGCACCAGGAACTCAAAGCTCCTCCAGCCCCCTCCCTTCCCTTCTTTTCTAGATCACTTTGCTTTGATATCATACACCGGGGTACAGTCCAAGTTTCACTTTGTGTTTTCATTTCTGTCCTTGTTTCTTAAGTTCCACCTATGGTTGTGATCATCTGGTGTCCATTCTCTACTTTCTTGCTTATCTCACATCACATGAGGCCTTCGAGTTCCATCCAAGATGAGGCAAAGGAGATGACTTCACCATTTTAAGCAGCTGAGTAGTACTCTAGTGTGCACATATATATACCACAACATTCTTTTTAAAAAAATTATTAGTGACTGGGGGTCAGGCGGTAGCATAGCTAGCTAGTTAAGCGCACATGGTGCCAAGTGCAAAGACCGGCCTAAGGATCCCGGTTTGAGCCCCCAGCTCCCCACCTGTAAGGGGTTGCTTCACAAGTGGTGAAGCAGGTCTGCAGGTGTCTATCTTTCTCTGCCCTCTCTGTCTTCCCTTCTTCTCTCCATTTCTCTCTGTCCTATTCAACAGCAATGACATCAATAACAACAATACTAATCACAACAATGATAAAACAACAAGGGCAACAAAAGAGAAAAAAATAAAAATAACAAATTATTAGTGATTTAATAATGATTAACAAGTTTGTAAGATAACAGGGGTACCATTCCACACAGTTTCCATTACCAGAGTTCTGTGTCCCATCCCCTCCATTGGAAATTTCCCTGTTCTTACAGACCAAAAAAAAATTTTTTAAGAAAAGAGTTGACTTATTTATTCATGAGAAAGATAGGAGGAGAGAGAACCAGACGTCACTCTGGTACATGTGCTGCTGAGGATTGAACTTGGTACTTCATGGTTGAGAATCCAGTGCTTTATCCACTGTACCACCTCCCAGACCACAGACCAGACCAACATTCTTTATGGGGTACAGATGTTGGAAGGTCTGACTTCTGTAACTGCTTCTCCATTGAGCATGAACACTAGCAGGTCAATCCACACCTCCAGTCTGTTTCTATCTTTCCCTAATGGGGGAGGCCTCTGGAGACGTGAGGTTGTGGTGTCACCACAACTTTCTTAGCCACTCATTTGCTGTTCTGAGTTTGGGCTATTCTGAGTTTTGCTGCTATGAACATCTTCAGATGTATTTATTTGCTTCCTTTAGAAGTTGCCCTCTTGGCTTGACCTGCCTCTGCAGAGAGATTCACATTTATCACTGTTAAATTGCAGAGATGCACATAAAGCCCTTCTCAGGGTTCTCAGAGTCAAACACTTAGGTTAATTGCTGAGTAGCATGGCGGGGCTGGAAGATTCAGGCAGCATTAGGTCTTGGTAGTAAATCAGTGAGTGGACTTCTCTAATGAAATCTGCTCTTTCCTGAGGACATATTTTCTTGGGCTTAGCTAAGGTTACTTATAGTTCATAAAGGTCATCAACAGAAAGCTCTTTTCACACAGAATGCAAGATTAGAAGCCAAAATGAGGAGTAGTAGAGTCTGTCTGATAATATGTTGTGTGTCTGGTACCTGCCCGGGACCAGCTCCTCAAGATCAGGAAACAAGCTCGACTGATGGCTATGTCCTTCACAGTACCCAGGGCCTGGCTGCAATACATACTGGTTAAGGTAGCCAGTGCATTATTCACTCAGTGGTTAGGAACAGTTTAGGGGACCTTGAGTTGAGGATTTACAAGGATGGGAAGTCCATGGGTTTCCAGAGCCTTGGACTTTGGGGTTGGAGGAATTGCTCCTAGGTTGTCAAGGAGAGGGCCTTGCTCTGCCCATTTCCTGACCCCTAGAAATCCAGGTCCAGGTTTGAGTTGAAGATCCAGAAATGCAGGATTCTAGGATTCCTGTCTTTGTCTAAATCCCCAGTCTACTCTGTATGGCTGGGCATCTCTGGGAAAGATGCACTGAACAAGGAAGGGAAGAGCTGGGTTCCTTGGGGGTTTTGGACAGCCTGGGAAGGAGGCCAGTCTTCATCCTGAGAGCAGCTAGTAAAACCCTCTGATAATTAAAGTAAAGGGTTTCAGTAGAGGCTGCAAGGTGTGAGGAGTCTGTGACACACAGGGAGGTTTTTTTCAGTGTCATGGGAGAAATATGGGCTCAGCTTGAAGTCCCTGGAATAAAGACCCTCTGAGGGAACCCTTGTGCTGAAACCAGCTCCCTGGGGAAGGGTAGGAGTTCCTTTCTGTTTTAATTTTTGTTGTTTGTTGCTGTTTATTTTTGTTTTTATTACCACCGGGGTTATCACTAGGGCTTGATGCCTATAGGAAAAATCCACTACTTCTAGTGACCATTTTTCCTTTATTTGTTTATTTTTTAATATTTTATGTGATAGAACAGAGATAAATTGAGAGAGGAGAAGGAAACAGAGAGGGACAAAGAGAGAAATTGATACTTGAAGCCCTGCTTCACTGCTCATGAAGTTTCCCTTCTGCAGGTATGACCAGGGACATGAACCTGGGTTCTTGCGCATGGTGATGCATGTGCTCGACTAGGGGTATCACCTCTTGGCCCTGTACTTTCTTAAAATGATTTTCACCATGAGATATTTGATCACTGTCTCCAACTGCTGAGTTAGCCAGTGAGTAAAACTTCAAAGAGTCAGTTATGCCCTGTACACTTGCATGGTTTTCAGCTATCACCATCAGTGACATTGATAAGCATGTGGTGGATTACTTGAAGTATCAGATACATGTTTTATTATTAAGATTACGAAGTCACCAGGTGCCACTAAATAACTGCTTCTTATACTCATCTTGCTTTATGTATATTTAATTTTTTTAATCAGTGATTTAATGCTGGTTTAAAAGACTATTAGATTACAGGGGTGTTGTCCCATACCACGCCCACCACCAGAGTTCCCACAAAGTCTTAAGAGACAGTTAGCCTGTTGCTACGTGTTGAATTTGTCTTGTAAGTACATGTGTTTCAATTCTCTAATTCTCTATATTTTACTTATCAGAAAAGGCATCTGATAGGTTTTATTTTTACTTCCTTGCTTACTCCACCTGTAAGATCACCTCCAGTTTCATCTCCTTTGTCCAAGAGGACATATGATCGTCTTCTTTAACTGTAGAGTGGTATTGTATTCTGTCTATGTCCATAACTTTCTCCAGTCATCTATTGATGAGTATTTAGATTATTTCCACCCTTTAGCTGTTGTGAGGAAATGCTCTAGTTTGTTTTGTGTCTATAAAATAAGAATAAAAGTGGCCCTCAACTCCAAGTCAGTTTGTAATCTATTGCCCAGTCATATTAAACATTTGCTTTTATGATAACATATACTGTTGTATTGAGGGGATTAATGATTTACAGTGTATTCATTGACACATGGGTGAAGTTTCATTATTTACCTGACCCCCAAGTTCTCTTCCACTCCTCCCTCCCCCACTTTCCCTAGAGTCTTTTGCTTTAATGCACCACACTTTGTCTAGTTCACATTTCACTGTGAACTACCTCCCTGTACCTATATATTAATTCCCACTTATACATGAGACCATTTGGTATTTTTCCTTCTTCTTTTGGCTTATCTCAATGAACATTACGCCTTCAAGTTCCATCCAAGATCGATGCAAAGAATATGACTTTGTCATTTTTGACAGCTGAGTAGTATTCCATTGTATGTATGTGTGTATATATATCACACTTTTTTAGTCACTCAGCAATATCAGGTTGCTTCCAGGTTCTGGCAATTACAAATTGTGCTGCTGTGAACATAGGTATACAAAGATCTCTTCTGATAGGTGTTTCTGTTTCCTTTGGGTAAATCCCCAGGAGAGGAACTGTTGCATCATAAAATAGGTCTATTTCTAGTGTTCTGAGAAATCTCCAGACTTCTTTCTACAATGATTGCATCACTTCACATTTGCAAGTATTTTGTTCCCTGTTAAGATGTATGGTTGTGGGCAGGGGTAGATAGTATAATGGTTATGCAAAAAGACTCTCATGCCTGAGGCTCTGAAGTCCCAGGTCCCAGGTTCAACCCCCATAAACCAGAGCTGAGCAGTACCCTGTTAAAAATAAGCACACAAAACAAACAAACAAAAAAATATGATTGCTTTTACTGGGATCTTTATTTCAGAAGTTTTTTTGTATTTTTTTTAAATCTACCGCTTTAATGTTTTTGTATACCTATATACCATTGAAACCAAACAAGAAAAATGCTTAGGAAAGATGCTTATTATAAACGATGACTGTGTTTTTACAATCACAACCTGTATTTTCTATTAGCATGTTCCTGACCAATGAATAGCATGTCAGGGCCCCATGCATTACTGGGAAGCCCTAGAACTCCACTGATTTGGAAACAAAACTTGTTGTTCTGAAATCTATAAAAAAAAAAAAAAATGAAGCCAACTGAATACCCCCTCCAGCAGGTCAGTCAGCTTTGAGAGCACAACTGGGCAGCATTTTGATCTTAAGGGTTTTCCATCTGTTCCCATTACTAGTGTGCTGTATGTTTATAAACCTTGGAATGATAAATTGACTTGGAAAGGAAGAACTGAAGGCACATCATGTAAAATCAAAGCCAGGGTACTAAAATGAACCCATCTTCTCATCAGCCTCAGCAAGAGTAACATTAATTTTCATGTAAACCGAAACAAGAGGTGTACCACAACAAAACAGGAAACCAGAACTCACTGCAAAGGCCCTTGGGGAGAAAAAAAACACAACTGTTTCATGAAAGCAGACTTTTAAAAATGTTCAATGTTGAAGATGTATTTTCAAAATGGAGTTTTCCCTTTAAAAAGAAAATCAAATGACAGCCATATTTGAACAGTTTGTGTTCAGATACTGACATGAAACAAATAAAAAAAATAATAAATAAAAAAAAAAAAAAAGAATAAGCACACCACAAACCAATGTGTGGCTGCGTGAGGCTGGACCTGGCAGACCGCCTTCCCTTTCCATCCCTGCAGGGATGTCTCCATCTTGTGGGCTTTTTCAGAAATGGCGCTAGAGGCTTGTTTGTTGTTAGTATCACAGTTAATGAGTGATTGTGAGAGAATGATGATGGGGCTGAGAGTGCTCTGAGGCAGATTTTGTGCTGCAGACAGGACTGAGAGGGAGGCCAACCTGTCCTGGGAAAGTGGCATGACCCCTTAAGCATGCTGAGGGATCTGTGGTAGTGCATTGGAGGAATCTCCGCCATATTGTAGAAAGAAAGGAGGAGGCTCTCCCTATGTTTAACTGAAACCTGAAGGAACATTACATACCTGCAGTTTTGGTTCTATTCACTTTTCCATTTAGAATAATAGTAAACACATTACCCTTGTGTGCTACAGAGATCATTCTCCTTCCTGTTTAACCACTCAAAACCAAGGACCCTTCAATGATGTTGGGAAATGTTTACCTCATATAGTTGTTCTAGAGTTTTCCCAACTTTGTTCAAGACTGTAGGTCAAGACTTAAGTAGCCACACCTCCATTGAGAATAAAAGTGGGTAGTGAGCAAATTATACAACATAATGTTTTTTAAAAACTTGCCCCTGGGCTCTACAGTTACACAGCATAGCATTTAAAACATATGGAAGAGAGTACAGTTAAAGTGAAGCTTCCTTTTACACAATCGTGCTTCCGATTCCTGGCAACTTCTTATACATTTCTAGAGCTGTGTTATGTCTGTATAAGCATTTGCATGCCTAGTGCACAGACTATTCTTTATGTTCCTTTTCACTTAAAATTGTATCTTGGTTCATCCCATGGAAGTTCTTCCAATTGCAACTCAAGTTCCCCCTCCCATTCATGGAGTGGAATTGTGGCCTTTTTAATACTACCTCATACTTTTATCTCTAGTTTGAATTCTCTGTCTCTGTCTCTCTCTCTCCTATATTGATAACTAGGTCCGAGAGATTTGCTGCTGCAGTGGGATTCTGCACATGTGTCATTTTGTGTATGTGTGATCATCTCTGATTTCTAGTATTCAATTCCCAGAAGTAAATTTGATAAGTCAAAATACTCATGCAATTTGATTTTTTTTATTGCCACGAAGGCTATCAATGAAGCTTGGTACCTGCATGATGAATCCACCACTCCCATCAGCATTTCTTTTTCCTTTTTTATTTTATAAGACTGGGAGAAATTGAGAGAGGTAGGGGAGATAGAGAGGGAGACAGATGGTGAGGTAGATAGCATAATGGTTATGCAAAAACTTTCATGTCTGAGACTCTGATGTCCTAGTCTCAGTCCCTGGAGACACTATCATCCAGGGCTGAATAGTACTCTGGTAAACAAACACACAAGCAAACAAACAAAAGAACACTTTTAGGGGTTGGGTGTGGAGCACCTGGTTGAAGGAACATGCTATAATTCATAAGGACCCAAATTCAAGCCCCTGGTCCCCACCTACAGTGGGAAAGCTTCATGAGTGGTGAAGCAGGGCTGCAGATATCTCTTCTTCTCTCTTCCTATCTCCCCTTCCATTTTCATTTTTTTTATTGAATAAATAAAATAAATCTTTCTAAAACAAGTAAATACAGAGAGACGTCTATAGCACTGTTTCACCACTTACTTGTGAAGCTTTCCCCTTGCAGGTGGGGATCAGGGACTTGGAGTCCTTGAGCACTGCAATGTGTTCACTACCTCCTTCCCCTTAAAGTTATATTTACTAACAAGAGAGAGACAGAGGCAGAGTGACAGAGAGACCCATAGAATCACTCTGGCTAGTGTGGGACAGAGAACTAAACTTGGAACTGTATGTATCCCTGGCTTCCATGTGCTGTGTAGTTACCTTTCAGAAATCTTTAAATCTTATGAGTTAAATTTGTTAAGCTTAAAAACAAATAAAGACATGTAGTAAGTGTTTCTATCTTGTGGGTCTTGGGTTCTCTTGGAAAAAGCTTTTGCTTGCAAGGTTGCTTCTAGGACTTCTATAGCTACAATTTTCACAGAGATTTTATCTATCTGGCATGTAATATGAGATAGAGGTCCAACTTAAAATTTGTTCACATGTTTGAATACAGTATTAATATTAAACAGCCCATCATTTCTCAGTAGTTTTGTCTGGTGCCAACAAGTGTACAGATTTGCTTATGTGGACATGTTTTCTGTTGTCTCGTGACTGCTCCCATCTCTTCCCTGGTCTTCACCTTCTCTTATCAGCCATTCTAGGCTGTCAAAAGTTGTACTGTCCTTTGCCTAGTTTTTGTCTTTGCAATTCTACCAGTAGCCCTTTCATTACAGCCACAACTACTTCAGATCAGTCCTATTATTTTTGTTATCAGCCTTTGTGGAACTTTTGTATGGTTATTGATAGTGCTGAGTTAGAGAAAGTGTTTGGAGACAATGGATCCAAATATCTAGGACTGGGAGAGTAGACATCTGGCCTGTATGGTGGTGACTTCTCCCAGCCCAAGCTCCTCTGGTGGGAACTCACTCTGAAGGTGGCCTTCTTGACTAGCTATCTCCACCATCCATCCATATGGTAACTCTGTCTTCAGAATCAAGGTTTCTGTTTCCATGGACTTTCTGCCTGTTTTTAGTTACTATAGCTTTAATATTTTTTTTTATCTGCTTGGTGGACCTTTCATGATTACTCTTAGTGTAAGAAAGTAAGACAAAGTACCCGTCTTCCTCTTCCCAATTTCTTCCTCCTTGTGGATTTCATATTCTGCTATGGCTTTTGTTATTTCTTCATGTGTGTCTCTGTGTGCCTTGAGATACTGATTGAATGGTTTTCAAATCACTACTTTATCCAACTATAAGACCTATGTGGTTTTCTGTATCCCGAATAATAATAATGGTAGTAGTAGTAGCAACAGCAGCAGCAGGAGGAGGAAGAGGAACAGAGGAATAGGAGGAACCTGGGACCTTAGAGCTTCGGGCATGAAAGTCTTTGTCACAGCCATTATGCTATCTCCTCAGCCCCGGAGCCCAAATTTTTGCTGGCTGTTTTTCATGACTTAATATACATAGTACTTTAAAAATTGTGTCAGTGAAGGTCTATTACCCAATGGGGCTCTATTAATTTTTTTAGTTGGTTGATCAAGGTAGATTAAAAAAAAAATAGCCCAAACACTACTAAGTATGTCCTGAATAGCATGTGAAAGGCATTACCTCTTTATGAGAACACAGTTAGTGTAGCTCTTCTATATGACCACAGTTAAAGCCACTCTGTCCACAACTACCAATAGAAAATAGAAAATACGATGCAAACTAATTCATTGATGCTCAAAGAAATGCTATGCTCTGTATACTGTGTAGCAAGGAGCCTTCCCACTTGCTTGTCCTCGTTCCTGATAACAATCTTGTTACAAACACTAAGTCCCCGCAAGGCAAAATGTGGTCTTAATTGTGTTACATCCAAAGTGCACAGGAGAAGTACCATTCCTACTAATGGGATAAATCTTGCAGTAGAACCTGGCTTCCCGACTGCAGCTTCATGGAGCAGTGGGGGGGAGGGGGGGTTCAGGGACCTGGACTCTGTCAGTCCTTGACCCTGCAGGGAGACCCACAGTACTCAGTAGACACTAGAGATTCCTTCCCCCACATGTTTTGAATCTGAAATTCTTCTCACTATTCTTGAGATCGTTAACATAGTTCAAGATCTCTATGTATCTGGGGACAGATGCAGAGCTGGTCTGTGACAACTCCAGGTCAGCTCTATTTGACTTCATCCTTAAACCATCCTTCTGGCAGCTCACAAAGCTGGTTGCCACCACTACCTCCCATGTACCCTGGTTTCCAGAGCTTTCTGGCCCAGGTTGAGCCCTAATCTTTACCATTTCTTCTCTTTCTCTCTATTTACCCTTCCCTCGTGTACATGTTTTCTCTCTAAAACTTGAATTTTTTCTAAATACTCTCAGCTCTTCAGGACCAGGTTTGAATAAATATATGAAACCACTCTTATTTCCTTAACTCCTTCTCTTTTTTTTTTTTCTTTCTTTTTCCAGAGTTATTGCTGGGGCTCTGTGCCAACACTATGAATCCACTGCTCCAGGCAGCCACTTTTTTCCATTTTATTGGATATGACAGAGAGAAATTGAGAGTGGAAGAGGACATATAGAGGGAGAGAGAAAGACAGACACCTGTGGATCGCCTTCACTGCTTGTGAAGCGTCCCACCTGCAGGTGGGGAGCCAAAGACTGGAACCCATATCCTTGCAAAAGGTCTTTGCGCTTTATACTATGTGTGCTTAACCCGGTGCACCACCACTTGCTCCCCTCCCCCATTTTCTTATTTCTCTCCTTTACCACCACACACTGGACAGACTGCAATTTCTCTTACATCTGTGGCTCGATTTTACAGACCTTTTACCTGAAAGGTGATCCACATGGGAAGGAAATATCTGTACTAGGCTCCCAACTTTGATGTTCTGTCTCTCTGCCTCTCCGTGCCTCTCTCTCTCTCTGTGTGTGTGTGTGTGTGTGTGTGTGTGTGTGTGTGTGTGTGTGTGTTATATGAAGTTTCACTTCCTTCACAGTATTGCTTACAGTAGAGACTATTTCCTGGTGGTTTGCTTGATCTTCTGGTTCTGCCACTAGAGGGTGGTGGAGCATGATTGTATACCACACTTCAACTGTATCTTGTAATGATGTGTCTTGTGTGTCTGAAAAATAGATCTGAGCAGGTGACTTTTCCTTTCTGGAGACATGGGCTGAGGCCCATTGTCTGTTCTCCAGAGATGAGGATCATTACCTGTAGATCTGTATGTTTGGGTCCTGCACACGTCTTCCAGCTTTGTCACTCATCAGCATCTCCTGTACTCCCTCTACTTTAAAAAAATGTTTGACATAAGAGAGACAGAGAACCAGAGCTCACTCTGGCACATGTGATGCCAGGGATTGAATTTAGGACATCCTGCTTCCAAGTACAACCCTTCAGCACTGTACCACCTGCTAAGCCTCATTCCTTATAATAACATGATAGGAACACATATAGGAACACAGCAGGCTCTTCTGAGGCCCCTTCCTGTGCACTAATTTGTTCTTTGTCTAGCCTCCTTTCTTCTTTCAGTCCACTCTCACCTTCCAAGAATAAAGTAAAACAGAGTTTGTTTCCAAGAACAAATAAGTGTTCCGTGGAAATCTTCACACTTTCCCAGGCAGAATAAGTTAGGACTTCCTTGTGGGTTCCTTTATCTCTGTTTCAGCTCTCAGCCTCTTTGATTCATTGTGCATTTGTTCTTCAGTTTCCACAACAGAGCTCACAAGCCTACAGTGGTCCAGGGTATTGGGTCTGGGTCCCACACATTCACAGGATGAAGATGCCTAGCCTTCAACCTCTCTGAATACTGTTTTCTCCTTTGGCAAAGTAAAATTAGAAAAGATTTTTTTAATTAGGTCATTATCTCACTTTTGTTTGCATAAAGGGTTACGTAGCAGCCTTATGAGATATGTATTGTTAATTCCTTTTGGAAGTGAAAAATTTGTATATATGGAATGCTTAGGTGAGATCTGTAATAAGTACTTGTAAATATCACTCATCAAGAAAGCACAGCTGAAACACCAAGACCCACCTGTAGACATTACTGGGTCTTCATTGCAATAAACTGTCTCACCCCCATTTGTAGAACAGTCCAGTGACTAGCTTTCCAGCTCTTACCATCCATAGTAGCTTTGTACTTGCATTGTACAAAGATTACAGATTAAAATTATAGACTAAAAATCAGTAGCAAAAGGGAAGTTTTGCCTTCAGAAAAATCTATTCCTGGGCCACTCATTTTTTTCCCTAATAATAGTATTTGCTGAATATATAAACTTTACAGTGGAAGAGACTGGATTCCTAGGCTGATTTTGCAAACTGTGTATGTGTACATCTTATGCATCTGTCTCTGCATACATGTCTGGGTAGAAAAAGGCAAGTATTGACAGAACCACTCCCTACCCTGCTTCAACCTATAATCTTTGTCAATGCAAAGTCATTTTATCTGATTTAAAAAAGCACACTCACACACATTATACTCTACATGCTCTTGAATCTAACCAGCAAATATTTATTGAGTACCCATAATGTGCCAACACTGGTTTTTATGGGACTCTGTGGGGTCCAAAATTAGGTACTGCAGGAGTCAGACCTTGCCCTTTAGTTCATTGACCTCACTCTCTAGTGACAGGGACAGAAGATAAAGAAAGCCAGCAGCAAATAGTTTCTTTTAAAAAATATTAATGGTTTAATCGTGATTTTAAAAATTATAAGATAGTTAAGGTAGAATTCCATGCCACCAGAGTTTTGTGTCCCCACTCCCCCCAGCAGAAACTGTAGTAGTTCTCCCCAGGTCACAGATGTGGGTTGACTATATATCTAAGTCTAACTGTCTGCCTTTCTCTCTTTCATACGTGTGTGTGTGTTGTGTGTGTTGTGTATTGACCATCTATATACACTTCCTTTCTAAGTCATTTCTATACCTATTACTACTTCTGAGTGTCCTTTCTTTTTTTTTCTTTATTTTCCCTTTTATTGCCCTTGTTGTTTTTCATTGTTGTTGTAGTTACTGTTGTTGTTGATGTCGTCATTGTTGGATAGGACAGAGAGAGAAATGGAGAGAGGAGGGGAAGACAGAGAGGGGGAGAGAAAGATAGACACCTGCAGTTCTGCTTCACTGCTTGTGAAGTGTCTTCCCTGAAGGTGGGGAGCTGGGGGCTCTAACCGGGATCCTTACGTCTGTCCTTGCGCTTCGCGCCAAGTGCGCTTAACCCACTGCACTACCACCCAGCCCCCCAGTGTTCTTTCTTTTTTCCTCTTCCCACTCAAATAAATGAAACAGTACCTGACTTCCTCTGGTGTTTTCCAGATTCTCTTCCATTTTAGTGATGGGATAAAGACAAAGATTCTTGGTGAAAAAAAACATTCCAGATGCTGGTGGAGTAGGGATTCTGAGCCCTCTGGTCATCTTCCCTTAATATTTCCCTCTCTGGGACTATGAACCAAAATTCTTGATGGAGTGCAGGAGGATGGCTTCTGCAATTGCTTCTTTGCTGGACATGAACATTGCTGGCGAACCCTTCTGCACCCTCTCTGGGTCAGGAAGCTCAGCTCTGCACGCAAACAGGCTAGAGAGGAGAACTCAGAGGAAATCTAAACCCACCCTGTCTGGGATGGCGGATATCATGGGGATAAAAGTACTAGTCAAGGAGGAAAGTTGCCTATTTCTTTTCTTTTCTTTTCTTTTCTTTTCTTTTCTTTTCTTTTCTTTTCTCTTCTCTTCTCTTCTCTTCTTTCTTTCTTTCTTTTTTTTTTTTTTTTTTTTGCCTCCAGGGTTATCACTGGGGCTTGGTGCCTGCACTATGAATTCATTGCTCCTGGAGGTTCTCCTCCCATTTTTGTTGCCCTTGTTGTTGTTGTTGTTATTGCTATTGTTGTTGGATAGGACAGAAAGAAATTGAGAGAGGAGGGGAAGACGGGGGGGGGGGAGAGAAAGATAGACGATAGATGCCTGCAGACCTGCTTCACCATTTGGGAAGTGACCCCCCCTGCAGGTGGGGAGCCAAGGGTCTCAAGCGGGAATTCTTGCGCCAGTCCTTGTGCTTTGCATCTTGTGCACTACTACCCAGCCTCAGAAGTTGCCTATTTCTTTTTTTTCCATATTTATTCTTACTTATTTGCTTATTTAGAGATAGCATAATATGATGGTAAAGAACATAGAATATGACTTCAGAGATAACCTGGCGAGCTAGGTTAAGAAAAGCTGACTGTGCCACCCCCCCTTTTTTTTTTCTTTCAGTTTTTAGTTTTTATTTATAAAATGGAAACACTGACAAGACCATAGGATAAGAGAGGTACAACTCCACAGAATTCCTGCCACTGAAACTCCATATCCCATTCCCTCCCCTGTTAGTTTACTTACTCTTTAACCCCCTGGGAGCCTCTTTCTTTCTTTCTTTCTTTCTTTCTTTCTTTCTTTCTTTCTTTCTTTCTTCCTTCCTTCCTTCCTTCCTTCCTTCCTTTCTTTTTTTTTTTTTTTTTTTTTTTTTTGGCTAGTGTAACTTCTTTTTTGAAATTTTTTTTAATTTATGAAAAGGAAACATTGACAAAACCATAAGATAAGAGGGGTACAACTTCTCACAATTCCCACCACCAGAACTCTGTATCCCATCCCATCCCCTGATAGCTTTCCTATTCTTTAACCCTCTGGGAGTATGGACCCAGGGTCATTGTGGGATGCAGAAGATGGGATGTCTGGCTTCTGTAATTGCTTCCCCACTGAACATGGACATTGGCAGGTCGATCCATACTCCTAGCCTGTCTCTCTCTTTCCCTAGTGGGGAAGGGCTTTGGGGAAGGGGAGCTTCAGGACACATTGGTGGGGTTGTCTGTCCAGAGAAGTCTGGTTGGCATCATCCTAGCACCTGGAACCTGGTGGCTGAAAAGAGAGTGAACATACAAAGCCAAACAAATTGTTGACCTAAAGGCTGGAATAGTGCAGATGAAGAGTTGGGGGGGGGGGTCCTCCATTTTGTAGATAGCTAGTAGGCATATTTTAAATTCCAAAGGGCATGTGGCTTTACTAGTTTTTTTTCTCCTTTTTCTTTTTTTTCCCCTGAGCCTGAAATCTGATATGCAGGTGGATCCAAGTTATTATCTAGGGAGATGATGTCATATGGGAACCTATTTCTTTTTTTTTTAATATTTATTTTATTTATTTATTCCCTTTTGTTGCCCTTGTTGTTTTTTATTGTTGTAGTTATTATTGTTGTTGTAGTTGTTGGATAGGACAGAGAGAAATGGAGAGAGGAGGGGAAGACAGAGAGGAGGAGAGAAAGATAAACACCTGCAGACCTGCTTCACCGCCTGTGAAGCGACTCCTCTGCAGGTGGGGAGCCGGGGTTCGAACCGGGATCCTTATGCCGGTCCTTGTGCTTTGTGCCACCTGCACTTAACCCGCTGCGCTACAGCCCGACTCCCGGGAGCCTATTTCTAAGGGTTGAGTCTGAGGCTTGCTCATTTTAGCCTGGGAGTGGAGAAATAGCTCTGAAGGCCAAACAGATTCTTCTGTGGTCATTAAATTGGTGACCTCCTGCTTTATTGGTGTTTTAGACTTTTGTTTTATCTGGGGGGGGGATTAATGATTTACCATGCACTTATTGGCACATGGATAAAATTTCTCACCTCCCCATGATAGGTGTCTGCAAAACACTCTCACCCCAGCTTCAGTTCTTTATCACCATCATGCAGCAGGACCCCAACCCCCTCCCCAACCTCCCCCCCCCGTCCTCCTTCCCCAGGGTCCTTTGCTTTGGTGCAATACACCAGATCCAGTCCAAGTTTTACTTTGTGTTTCCCCTTTCTATTCTTTAAGTTTTAGTCTTCATATCAGTTTATCTACTTGTGAACTAAGTGGTTGTTTCAAATGATTTGTAAATTTACTGTAATTTTTGTTAATATGTAACCAGACACTATGAATTTTGAAAATACATGCTGAAAGATTCACTTCTTTTACAAGTAGTTTTACCAAACTTATAATGACAAAATAAACATGTACTTTTAAAGTTTATTTTTATGTATTTTATTCATTTTATTTTAAAGAGAGAGAGACTAGAGCACTGCTCACCTCTGGTTAATGATGATGCAGGGGATTGAACCTGGGTCTTTGGAGCCTCAGGCATGAAAATCTTTTGGCAGTAACCATTATACTATCTTCCCCACCCTGGAGCATGTATTTTGGAGTATAATTGGCATGTAAAACCTGCATACGTCTTAACATGTGCCCCAGTGGATCCCCTTCCACAGTCATGATGACATACGTACCCATCACCCCAAGTATTTTCTCTGCCTTTCTTGTGATCACAACTGTCCCCATGCTCTGAGCAACCATGATTTGCTTTTAGTCATTATGACTTAGTTTGCATTTTTTCAGAGTTTTCTATGAATGAAATCATGTAGTATCCACTCTTGAGGAGGTAGTTTACTTTTTTATTATTTTATTTTTGTCACTAGGATTATCACTGGGGTTCAGTGCCAGCAATGAATCCACAGCTCCTAGTGGTCATTTTTTCCTTTCTTTCTTTCTTTCTTTCTTTCTTTCTTTCTTTCTTTCTTTCTTTTTTTTTCCCTCTATTTTCTTTGATAGGGCAGAGAGAAATTGAGAGGGAAGGGAAAGATAGAGAGATGAGAGAGAAAGATAACAGATCAGATAACAAACTCTTCACCAGTTGTGAAGAGTCCCCCCTGCAGGTGGGGAGTGGGAGCTTGAACCCAGGTCCTTAGGCATGGTAATGAGGGTGCTCAAACAGGTACACCACTGCCTGCCAGAGCCCTTTGGGAGGTGGTTTCTTTCAACTAATATAATTGTTTTGAGGCATATTTATTTAGTTGGTTTCAACAGTTTATCCTTTTTTTATCATTGAGTAGTAGTCTACTTATGGGTAGCCCACACTTTACCTGTTGATGGACTTATACGCAGCTTCTATTTTCATCTAAGTCTATGCATAGAAGTTGCACTTGCATTTCTTTTAAGCACATACAAACAAAATGATTGGGCCACATAGTAGATGCAGGTTTAGCTTCTTTAAAAATTACCAAACTGGGGGTCGGGCGGTGGTGCAGTGGGTTAAGCGCATGTGGTGCAAAGCGCAGGGACCGGCGAAAGGATCCCGGTTCAAGCCCCCGGCTCCCCACCTGCAGGGGAGGTCTGCAGGTGTTTATCTTTCTCCCCTGTCTGTCTTCCCCTCCTCTCTCCATTTCTCTCTGTCCTATCCAACAACGAACAACATCAAGAATGGCAATAATAATAACCACAACGAGGCTACAATAACAAGGGCAACAAAAAGGGGGAAAAAATGGCCTCCAGGAGCGGTGGATTCATGGTGCAGGCACCGAGCCCAGCAATAACCCTGGAGGAAAAAAAAAAATGACCAAACTGCCTTCCAGAATGATTGTCCACCAAGAGTGAGACTTGATAAAATGAGATTTCTTCGTTCCTCTCCAGTTTTCTACGAGGCACATTTATTAATGGCTGGGGTACTGACCTTACAGGCTAGTATGTCGTAAATATCTCCATGTCTCAGTTTCTTCGTTCACAAAGAGGATAACAAGACTGGGAACAACAGTTTGTAAGGAATGAAAGAGCCAAGTATAAAATAGTTGGCAAACCACATTAACTTCAAACACCAGCGATTCAGTGAAATAGAGTTACTGTCTGAGACATTTCAGCAAGGGAGACTTTGACCAGCTGGGAATTTTCTGGGGCAAAACCTGGGCTCTGGTATGGCCAAGATTAAATATTGAATTCCTCTTGCTCAGAGTGTATAATCCACTCCTTTGCAGAGCCTTCCCTCTCCACCTGCCTTCCTATTCGACTTCACTTGGCTGCACCTGCTTTGGGTGTAACTTAGATGACATCAGCTTTCCAGGCGCTTTCCAGTATGGCATGTAGTCCCAACAACTGAATCATCCAGTGGCCATGATTCCCAGGTTCAGATCCAAGCGACAGCCCACTCTGGCCCCTTGAGATGTGAATGAGCAGTTATATTCCTACCCCTGGTGACTGCAACTCAAGCCCCCCCCCCATATGTTTACTTTCCAGTATAAAGTACTATCAGCTGGTTACTGTGGCCCAGATGCTAATGAATGCATAGACTCTTATTTAAGCTTTGTCATATTTCATGAGTAGGAAGGACTGAGATTGAAGAAACTCAACCCTTTTCCACCTAGTACCTGAGAAAGTCACCTGCTCTCCCACTTGTTGCTTAAAGGAAAATATCCTTTATTTTTGTATAAGTTCAAGGCCAGTGTCTTTCCTCTGCAGTTCATACCTCTTTTCTCTGTAGTGGCTGTTTTTTTATATCCATGGAGATGAAAAGGGTGCCTAGCAGGTGTCAGATTTCCTGATTCTTCTGATACTTTCCTGTCTTCTTCCCACCAGATAACTGTAGCTCCTCCTCAAGAAATTCAGAAGTCAATATTTGGATCCAATATTTTCTTCAGTTTATAAGGAAGTAAGCTGATGCTCAGAGAGGTTAAGCTATTGGTCACTCAGGGTGTTTTTTTTTTTGTTGTTTGTTTGTTTTTTGTCTCCAGGGTTATTGCTGGGGCTCAGTGCCTGCACTGCTCCTGGCAGCCTTTTTTAAAAATTATTATTGGATAAGACAGAGATAAACTGAAAGGGGAGAGGGAGATAGAGGGAGAGATACATAGACACCTGCAGACCTGCTTGTGAAGCGAGCCCTCTGCAGGTGGGGAACCAAAGGCTCAAACCGTTGGGATACTTATGTGGTTCCTTACACTTAGTATTATGTGCACTTAACCTGGTGTGCTACTGCCCAGCCCCCATCACTCAGGTTTTCTAAGTCCAAGTGACTATTGCTTCGTACCATAGCTGGTATTTATCACAGCAACTTCCGTTTAATTTACTTTCGGCAGTTTCCTGAAAAGCTTACTATGGACGATAGAGATCTGCTGAAGTTTTTTTTATAAGGAGAAGAATTTACCATGCTGGCTGAATTTTTACTTTTTTTTGAGGCAGTGACTTGGGACATGCCCCCCCCCCCCCGTACAATCTGAATGCACTCTGTCATTTTTTGGGGGGGGATTAATGGTTTACAGTCAACAGTAAAATATAGTAGTTTGTACATGTGTAATGTTTCTTAGTTTTCCACATAACAATTAAGCTCCTTCTAGGTCCTCCTTTGCCATCATGTTCCAGTACCTGAACCCTCCCCCCATACCAGAGTCTTTTACTTTGGTGCAATACACCAACTCCAGTTCAAGCCCTGCTTAGTGTTTTCCCTTCTGATCTTGTTTTTCAACTTCTGTCTATGAGTGAGCTCATCCCATATTCTTCTTCTGTTTCTGGCTGATCCCACTTGACATGATTCCTTCAAGCTCCATCCAAATTGAGGTGAACTAGCTGAATTCACCATTTTTTTATAGCTTCCATTGTGTCTGTAGACCACAACTTGCTCAGTCACTAATCTGTTGTTGGACACCTGGGTTGCTTCCAGGTTTTTGGCTACTACAAATTGTGCTGTTATCAGAAGGGAAAACACTAAGCAGAACTTGGACTGGAGTAGGTGTATTACACCAAAGTAAAAGACTTTAGGGTGGGGGTGAGGATGAGGGTCCTGAAACATGATGGCAGAGGAGGATCTAGTGGGGGTTGTATTGTTATATGGAAATGTTGTGCATGTACAAACTATTGTATTTTACTGTTGACTGTAAAACATTAACCTCCCAATAAAGACATTGAAAAAAATGTGGTGCTGTGAACATATGTATACACAGATCTTTTTGGATGAGTATATTGGGTTCCTTAGGATCTATCCCCAGGAGAGGAACTGCAGGTTTGGTCAGAGCATAGGGTGGGTTTGGTCATGGGGTAGAAGTGGTTCTAGCCTTCTGAGAGTTCTCCAGACTGCTCTCCATCACAGGTGGACCAATTTGAGCCTATTCTTCAAATGCTTTACAACTGTATTCCAAGCACAGTGCTTGATGCTTCACAAATGTTTGCACCATTTTGCTCTTCCCTGTATACTGAATAGGTCACTTCTCTCCATTTACAAGTGAAAGTCCTAAAATAGAAGACTGGAGACACTTGAGCATGCTCCCTAACCAGCATCCCTCAGCTGAGAAAGACTCTTGGCTTGTTTGTGTTCTTGCCTGGCATTATTGCTAGGGCTCATTGCCTATTAGGTGAATCAGCCATATTTTTTCTCTCTTTGTTGAAAGTGACAGAGAGAAATTGAGAGGAAAGGGGGATACAGAAAGATAGAAAAAGAGGCATCTGCAGTACTGTTTCACATCTCCCCCTACCCCTCGCAGGTGGGGACGTGGGGCTTGAACCCAGGCCCTTGAGCATGGGAACATAACATGCTCCATGGGTGTTCCACTGCCCAGCCTCCTGACCCTCAATTTGACCAGTTGCTTTTTCCACACTTTAAATTATAGACCACACAAATAAAACTTGTACTCGTACCTTTAGGACACCACCAAGCAACCTTCTGACGTCATCCTTTAAACAGCATCAAGAGTCCTTGGCAGCAGAACGAGAGCGGCGGCGGCAGGAGAGAGAAGAACGGCTGCAAAGAATAGAACGAGAAGAAAGAAACAAATTCAAGTAAGGAGGATTTAAAAAATTATTTATAAAATGGAAATATTGACAAGACTATAGAATAAAAGGGTACAATTCTACAAAATTCCCAGCCCCAGAATTCCGTATCCAATCCCCTCCCTTGAAAGCTTTCCTATTCTTTATCCCTCTGGGAGTATGGACCCAGGATGATTATGAGGTGCAGAAGGTGGAAGGTCTGGCTTCTGTAATTTCTTCCCCGCTGAATATGGGCATTGATAGGTGAAACCATACTCCCAGCTTGTCTCTCTTTTTCCCTAGTGGGGCAGGGATCTGGGGAGGCGGGGCTCCAAGACACATTGGTGGGTCATCTGCCCAGGGAAGTCAGGTTGGCATCATGGTATCATCTGAACCTGGTGGCAGAGTAATGAAGCTGAATGGTTGACATTCCCTGCCTGAAGTCTCTGGACACAGTTCAAAGTGAAGCATGCTGAGGTTGTACTGGCTGCATTGATTAGGTTGGAATCAGAAGATGCAGTTACTATGACTTGAGAGAAGATGCAGGAAAGTGAGCCACACCGTAGAGATTTCTGGACTAGGAGATGTATGGGCTTTATAGAGAAAGGGGAAGGTTCTTGCTGTCTTAGAGTTTAAGAAGGCGACAGATAGTTATTGCTATAACCAAATTATTTACAATTGGTTAACTTTGAAAATCCCATTGTTAGGATTTGTATCCTTTTATGCTATGTGTATATATAGCTGTATCTTATAAAGTAATGCCACCAGTTGCTTCTGTTTACCCTGGTCTAAGCTTTTAGGAGACTTAATATTTCAAAGAACAAGTCACTGTTAGAAATTTATTAACAATTTGAGCCCACTGTTAAAATTCAATCTGATTACCAGTTTGAAGTCTTAAGTGCTTAGATTAAAAGAATATATACTTAGCCTATGGTCTATGCATCAAAAAGTTTGAGACATTCAATCCATTTTCCCACTCCTGTTAATTAAATAGTTATTTGTGAGACTGTAAGTTAATAGGAGTGTATATTAACACCATTCTCATCACTAAAGGTCTGTGTCCCCCACCTCAAGTGAGGATGAACATCTACTCTCATCCTCCACCCAGAGATTTTTACTTTGGTGCCATACTACGAACTCAGTCGGTTCCTACTCTGAGTTTCCCTGTCCTTCTCTCTCAACTTCTGTTTATGAGTGGGATCATTCCATACTCATCTTTGTCATTCTGACTTAGCTCACTTAACATAATTCCTTCTAGCTCCATAGAAAGGATGGAGCTCAAGATGGGTCATAGAAGGGGGTTTATTTTTTTAATGCTTTTTAAATTTATTTTTTATTTTAAGAAAGGATAAATTAACAAAACCATAGGATAGGAGGGGTACAATTCCACACAATTCCCACCACCCAATCTCCATATCCCTTCCCCTCCCCTGATAGCTTTCCCATTCTCTATCCCTCTGGGAGCATGGACCCAGGGTCGTTGTGGGTTGCAGAAGGTGGAAGGTCTGGCTTCTTTAATTGCTTCCCTGATGAACATGGACGCTGACTGGTCGATCCATACTCCCAGTCTGCCTCTCTCTTTCCCTAGTAGGGTGGGTCTCTGGGGAAGCTGAGCTCCAGGACACATTGGTGGGGTCTTCAGTCCAGGGAAGCCTGACCGGCATCCTGATGGCATCTGGAACCTGGTGGCTGAAAAGAGAGTTAACATAAAAAACCAAACAAATTGTTGAGCAATCATGGACCCAAAGCTTGGAATAGTGGAGAGGAAGTGTTGGGGGGTACTCACTGTAAACTCAAGTGTACTTCTGCTTTCAGGTATATATTTTGCACTAGTTTATGGATACGTGTGAACATATGCTCTCTCTCACAGAACCTGGTCTATATCTAGGTTTTGGGACTTTGTTAGAAAGTGAACCACCTGGGGTGGAATTAGAGAATACTATAAAAGGCAAGGTCTCACGCGAGTAATGAAGGGTTGTCATTCCACACGTGAAGTCTCTGGACACAGTCTGAGGTGAAGCATGTTGAGGTGGCAATCGTTGTGTTGATTAGGTTGCGATCGGCAGATGCAATATTATTTGATATGGATTGGGAGAGGCATGCAGGAAAGTGGGCCCTATCCAAAGGTTCTAGGACTGGGGGAAGTAGAGGCTCTATAGTGGAGATGTGAGGTTCCTGCTGTCTTAGGGTTCAAAAAGACAATGGATAGTTAATGTTATCATCACATTATTTGGTAATTGGGTTAACTTTGAAAAGTCCTTTTATTAGCGTTTGCTGTACAGTACCCAGTATCTTGTATATAGCTGTGCCACCGGTTGCTTCTTATCTACTTGGTCTAGGCTTTTGAGAGAGTCTGCATATCAGTTACACAGCCTATATATTAAAAAGACTCAGTCTGTGTTTTAAAAACTTCGAGACATTCAATTATTTTTCCCCTCTCATATTAATTAACTAGTGATTTATATGACTACACTTTACTAGGAGTGTACATAAACACCATTCCCACCACCAAAAGACTGTGTCCCATCCCACCCACACACACCCCCCACCAGCCCAGGAAGCCGCATGTCTACCCCTCACCACAGGTTTTTACTTTGGTGCCCTACTTTCAATTTAGTCAGATCCTGCTTTTAGTTTACCTTTCAGATCTTCTTTCTCAACTTCTGTTGATGAGTGGGATCATCCCATACTCATCTTTATCTTTCTGACGTAGCTCATTTAACATAATTCCTTCTAGCTCTGTCTAAGATGGGTCAGATAAGGTGGGTTCATTGTTCTTCATAGCTGTATAGTATTCCATTGTGTATATATACCACAGCTTTCTCAGCCACTCATCTGTTATTGGGCACCTGGGTTGCTTCCAGGTTTTAGCTATTATGAATTGTGCTGCTATGAACATAGATGTATACATATCTTTTTGGTTGGGCATTATGGAATCCTTGGGTTATATCCCCAGGAGAGTAATTACTGGGTCATATGGAAGGTCTATGTCTAGCCTTGTGAGAGTTCTCCAGACTGCTCTCCACAGAGGCTGGACCAATATACATTCCCACCAGCAGTGCAGAATGGTTCCTCTGTCCCCACAGCCTCTCCAGCATTTGTTGCTGCTGTCCTTTTTGATGTATGCCATTCTTACAGGAGTGAGGTGGTATCTTAGTGTTGTCTTAATTTGCATTTCTCTGACAATCAGTGACCTGGAGCAGTTTTTCATATGTTTGTTAGCCTTTTGGATCTCCTCTGAGGTGCATGTTTTGTTCATATCCTCTGCCCGTTTTTGGATGGAGTCATTTGCTTTTTTGATGCTAAGTTTGCTGAGTTCTTTGTATATTTTGGTGATTAGTTTCTTGTCTGATGTATGGCATGTGAAGATCTTCTCCCATTCTGTGAGGGGTCTCTTTGTTTGTTTAATAGTTTCTTTGGCTGTGCAGAAGCTTTTCAATTTGATGTAGCCCCGTTGGTTTGTCTTTGCTTTAGTCTTCCTTGCAATTGGGTTTATTTCATCAAAGATATCCTTGAGGTGTAGGTGGGAAAGTGTTTTACCAATGTTTTCCTCTAAGTATTTGATTGTTTCTGGTCTAACATCCAGGTCTTTGATCCATTTGGAGTTGATTTTTGTTTCTAGTGAGATAAAGTGGTTCAATTTCATTCTTCTGCATGTTTCAACCCAGTTTTTACAGAACCATTTATTGAAGAGAGCCTTCTTCTTTCATTTAATACTCTGGGCCCCCCTATTGTCAAGCTAGCTTCGTGGGCAGGAGAGAGAGATGACTAGGGACTCATGCCTGAGTGGTACGCAGTTCAGTCTTTTATTGTTATTTTTTTATTTTTTATCGGGGAGTTAATGTTTTACATTCAACAGTAAGTACAATAGTTTGTACATGTATAACATTCCCCAGTTTCCCATATAACAGTACAACCCCACTAGGTCCTCTGAATCCTTCTTGGACCTGTATTCTCCCCAGCCACCCACCCCAGAGTCTTTTACTTTGGTGCGATATGCCAATTCCATTTCAGGTTCTACTTCTGTTTTCTTTTCTGATCTTGTTTTTCAACTTTTGCCTGAGAGTGAGATCATCCCATATTCATCCTTCTGTTTCTAACTTATTTCACTCAACATGATTTATTCAAGGTCCATCCAAGATCGGCTGAAAAAGGTGAAGTCACCATTTTTTACAGCTGAGTAGTATTCCATTGTGTATATATACCACAAGTTGCTCAGCCACTCATCTGTTATTGGACACCTGGGTTACTTCCAGGTTTTGGCTATTACAAATTGTGGTGCTAAGAACATATGTGTACACAGATATTTTTGGATGGATATGTTGGGTTCCCTAGGATATATCCCCAGGAGAGATATTGCAGGATCATAGGATAGGTCCATTTCTAGCCTTCGGAGAGTTCTCGACTATCCTACACAGAGGTTGGACCAATTGACATTCCCACCAGCAGTGTAGGAGGGTTTCTTTGACCCCACACCCTCTCTAGCATTTGCTGCTGTTACCTTTTCTGATGTATGACATTCTCACAGGAGTGAATAGGTATCTCATTTTTGTCTTTATTTGCATTTCTCTGACTCAGTCTTTATTCATGTGGAACACAGCACAATCTAAGCTATCTCTAATCACAATCTTCTCCTTATATATCCTGAGGCAGAAGAGTCAGGTCCGAAGAGGATGCATGGAGGCTAGGGGGTGGGGAGAAGGAAAAACAGTGAGGATTAAACCAATACCCTAGAGGCAGGAAGGTGCTTAGTTATCAGTGGTTATGTAAATAGAATACAATGTTATGGGGGGATTAAACCAATGAAACAGAAGGGGTCTTAGAAGCAGAATTTAGAAGCATACCATCACCTTATCATAGATTAGATGTCCATAGATGTGGGGATTTATTTCTGGGCTTTCAATTCTGTTCCACTGATCTGTGTGCCTAATATTGTTCCAGTACCATGCTGTTTTGATGATGATGGTTTTATAATATAGTTTGAGATCTGGGAGTGTGATGCCTCCATTTCTGTTTCTTTTTCTCAGGATGGTTTTGGCAATTCTAGGTGTTTTCCGGTTCCAGAAAAATGAATGTAGTGTTTGTTCTATTCTCTTAAAGAAGCATGGTGGAACTTTGATGGGTATTGCATTAAATTTGTATATGGCTCTGGGGAGAATATTCATTTTTATGATATTTATTCTTCCAATCCATGAGCATGGGATATCTTTCCATTTCTTGGTATCAGTTTCTATTTCCTTGAGTAGCGACTCATAGTTTTCAGTGTACAAGTCTTTCACTTCTTTGGTCAACTTTATTCCGAGGTATTTTATTGATTTTGCTGAAACAGTAAATGGGAGTGATTTCTGGATGTCTTCATCTTCAGATTTAGTGTTTGCATAAAGAAATGCCACTGATTTTTGTACATTGATTTTGTAGCCTGATACGTTGCTATATTGCCTAATAACTTCCGGTAGTTTTCTGCTGGATTCTTTAGGTTTTTCTATGTATGCTATCATATCATCTGCAAATAGTGAGAGCTTGACTTCTTCCCTTCCAATCTGTATTCCTTTGATTTCTTTCTCTTGCCTGATTGCTATGGCAAGAACTTCCAATACTATGTTGAAGAGTAATGGTGACAGTGGACCGTCCTGTCTAGTCCCCGATCTGAGAGGGAATGCTTTCAGCTTCTGTCCATTGAGTATAATGTTGGTTGTAGATTTGTTATATATGGATTCCACTGTCTTGAGGAATTTGCCATCTATTCCCATTTTTTGTACAGTTTTGAGCATGAATGGGTGTTGAATTTTGTCAAAGGCTTTCTCTGCATCTATTGAGATAATCATGTGGTTTTTGGCTTTGCTTTTATTGATCTGTTGAATGGCATTGATTGACTTATGGATGTTGCACCAGCCTTGCATTCCTGGGATGAATCCCACTTGGTCGTGATGGACAATCTTTTTGATGTGCTGCTGTATCCAGTTGGTGTTGTTAAAATTCGGAGGCTACAGCTGGCTGGGCTAGCTTAATGGGCGGGTAACAGAGACGACCAGAGACATATGGCTGGGCAGGGAAGCTGTATTTCTTTATTCAGGAACAACAATTTATAAACTAAGACAAACTAATCGCCAAATAGAATTCTGCTGCCTCTTTCCCCCACGGAGCCAAGCACTCTCTAACTCTGCAACTCTGGAACCCTCTCGGGGTTCCTTGGGGCGGGGCCAAGCGGGCCCGTGAAACTAGCAGGACTGATCCAATTTTCTTGGCAGGGGGAGAGCTAGAACAACCCAATGTAAAGCATACAACAGGTTGGCCAAGATCTTGTTTAATATTTTGGCATCTTATGTTCATCAGAGATATTGGTCTGTAGTTTTTCTTTTTTGTTGTGTCCCTATCTGCTTTTGGTATCAGGGTGATGTTGGCTTCATAAAAGGTGGAAGGGAGTATTCCTGTTTCTTCAATCTTATGGAAAAGCTTAAGAAGTATGAGTGCTAACTGTTTCCTGAAAGTTTTGTAGAATTCGTTTGTGAAGCCATCTGGTTCAGGACTTCTGTTGTTGGGGAGATTCTTAATAAAGGTTTCAATTTCTTTGTCTATAATTGGTTCATTTAGGTTTTGTAGTTCTTGGTTCAGTTTTGGAAGGGCATATATTTCTAGGAATTGTTCCATTTCTTCCAGATTCTTTAGCTTGATGGTGTATAGTTCTTTATAGAAGTTTTAAATGATTTTCTGGATTTCTGGATTTGTGGTGTCAGTTGTGATATCTCTTTCATCATTTACAATTATATTAATTTGAGTCTTCTCTCTTTTTTGTTTGGTGAGTCTGACTAGGGGTTTGTCAAGTTTGTTTAATCTTTCAAAGAACCAACATTTGGCTTCCTTGATCTTTTGTATGGTTCTCTTATTTTTGATGTTTATTTCTGCTCTAATTTTAGTGATTTCTTTCCTTCTGGTTGCTTTAGGGTTACTTTGTTCCTCTTCCTCTAAGTCCTTGAGGTGTGCAATAAGGTCATTTATTTGAGCTTTTTCTTGGTGTTTAATATGTGATTGTATGGCTATAAGTTTCTCTCTCAGTACTGCTTTAGCTGTGTCCCAAATATTTTGATAGGTTGTGTCTTCATTTTCATTTGTTTCCAGGAACATTTGAATTTCCTGCTTGAGTGACCCTCTGACCCAGTGGTTCTTAAGGAGTATGTTGTTTAGTTTCCAAATTCTGTGACTTTTAATAATTTTCTGTTTGTTGTTAAATGTTAGCTTTACTCCACTGTGGTCTGAGAAGATACTTGGGATTATTTCAATGTTCTTGAATTTATTGATGCTGTCTTTGTGGCCTAACATGTGGTCTATCCTTGAGTATGTGTTATGTGGATTTGAAAAGAATGTGTATTCCAGTTTTTTGGGGTGAAGTACTCTGAAAATGTCCAAGAGGTCTAGTCTGTCAATCTCTTCATTTAATTCTCTTGTATCTTTGTTGATTCTCTGGTTTGTTGATCTGTCTAAGTGTGAGAGTGGGATGTTAAAGCCTCCCACTATTATTGTATTACTATTGATGTATTTTTGAAGTTCTTTCAGTAGGTGATTGATGTACTTAGATGGTCCCTCATTGGGTGCATAGATGTTAATAATTGTTAAGTCTTCTTGGCTGGTTGATCCTGTAATAATTATGTAATGTCCTTGACTATCTTTTATTACTTTATTTAATTTAAAATCTATTGTGTCTGAGATGAGAATGGCTGTTCCTGCCTTTTTTTGTGGTCCTTTAGCCTGTATGATAGTTTTCCATCCTTTCACTTTAATTCTGTGTTTATCTTGTTGTGTCAGATGGGATTCTTGCAAGCAGCATATGGTTGGGTTATGTTTTCTGATCCATCCCCCCACTCTGTGCCTTTTGATGGGTGAGTTTAAGCCATTGACATTTATTGATATTATGGATTTAAGGTATTGTAGTGCCATTGTTCAACAAATCTTTATTTGCTCTGATATATTGCAAGTATTATAGTGATGTTCTTGTTTACAAGAGGTCTTTTAGAACCTCTTTCAGGGCCGGTTTGGTGATGGTTGCTTCCTTTAACTGTTGTTTGTCTAAGAAGGTTTTGATCCCTCCATCTAGTTTGAATGAAAGTCTAGCAGGATATATTATCCTTGGTTGAAACCCTTTTTCATTCAGGGCTCGATAGATATCTTGCCATTCTCTTCTGGCTTTTAGAGTTTGAGTGGAGAAGAAATCTTGGTAAAGAAAGAATCTCAGCAGGGGAGCCTTCTAGGAGGAGATCTCTGGCCCCCAGGGACTGGTTATGGGGGGTGAGGGGGTCAGGGGTGCACTTCGGGAATAATAATTTAAATTTTTTCCTTTCTTTTTACTCTATTTTCTATCCTAAATTGAGTTATAGTCACCTCCTTGGTGTCACTGCTATGACCCCTTATTGACTGTCCTGCTAAAGGCAAAAAATCCTACCATTTCCAGTAGATGTTGTCAGAGCTCAAGCCACTAGCAGCTTCTCAGTTTGCCATCATCCAGAATCCTCCTCGGGTTTATTGTTCTTAATAGTTGTGTAGTATTCCATTGTGTAAATATACCACAGCTTTCTCAGCCATTCATCTGTTGTTGGGCACCTGGGTTCCTTCCAGGTTTTAACTGTTACGGATTGTGCTGTTAGGAACATAGGTGTACACATACCTTTGTGTTTGGGTATTATGGAGTCCTTAGGATATATCCTTAGGAGAGAAATTACTGGGTCATGTGGGAGGTCTATTTCTAGCCTTATGAGGGTTCTCCAGACTGCTCTCCACAGAGATTGGACCAATTTACATTCCCACCAGCAGTGCAGGAGGGTTCCTTTGTCCTCTCCAGCATTTGTTGCTGCTGTCCTTTTTGATCTATGCTATTCTCACAGGGGTAAGGTGGCATCTCAAATTTGTCTTTATTTGTATTCCTCTGACATTCAGTGAGCTGGAGCAATTTTTCAATCAACTGAAATGTAAATCACAATCTTCAGAGCTCTAGCTGATCAATACTAGTGTTAAAGTATAGAAACTAATATGTTTGATTCAGATTCTCTTTTTTTCCAGGAAGAGCAAGACATACTTGAAATGGGCTACATCTGGTTTTTGGACCTTTTTTTTTTCCCCTCCAACCATATGGCAGGAAGCATAGTCAGACAGCCAAATACAATTATGCATTCTTGGGTCTTCCATTATCTAAAATAGTCTTTTCCAGGCCTTCCTGAAGGAAAAGGATCTAATTGTCTTAACTTAATTTGCCACTCACCCATCCCACACACACACACACAAAGCTCCTCATGTTTTATTCATATTCCTTTTGATGCCTGAGAGAAACAGTTTTCCTCACTTTCTGGTTAACTTCTTGTCCTTGATATATACACATCTAAGTAATAGTTTTTCTCCTATGGGGGAGATATTGTTCTCATTGTTCACTACCCATTGTTCCCAACCCATTGTCCTTCTGAGATTTCTGTCTAGCTCCAAGGATATGATCCTGGGTATGACCCATTCCAGGTTCCAGGTCTTAGTTCCTCTCTTCCTTTTGAGTTCAGTGTGATTTGTACTTGTCGGTTGGTTCATCTCTCCTCCTCCTTCTTTTTATCTTTATTTATTTGATAGAGACATTCAGAAATTGAGAGGAAGAGGGGAGAGACACAGAGACACCTGAGTACTGCTTCACCCCTTGCAAAGCTTTCTCCCTACAGGTGGGGTCTACTGGTTCACCTCTGTACAGCATCTTTCTGGTCAACTTCTTTCCATTTTGTTCTTCAGATTTTATATACATAGTCCCTTGTTAAATGAAAAACATTTGCTAAGTCTTTCCTTTTATATTCCTATTCATTGCTTCTTCCTTTCTCCTCCCTCACCCTCCCTTTCACCTCCTCTTTATCTTTCCCTTTATTTTCAGTAATCTTTCCTATAACTTCTATATTCTTTCTCCATTTCTTTTTTTCTCCCTGTCTCCATTTTCTGTCTCTGTTCTGTTTCTTTGGCAAAGGATATTCCCATCAATTCCCCACAGTTAAACCTACAGAGATTATAAAGCATTGTGGGTGAGTATTTGCATGGCCACATACATTTCTCTCAAAGCTGGAAAAAAATTGTGTCAGTACTGAAATTATCAAAATATAGCCAAGTTGTGAAATTACCTTAAATGTTCCTCAACCCAGTAAAAAAATATAGTTTAAGTTTGTGGGTGAAATGCTGATGTTGCCTTTTATAAGGTGAGTTCATGGGCTGTAGGAAGTAAGTTTCCCCACTGTGATTGCATGGCACACCCTGACTTGTCAAATTTCTACCTAATGATATATGAAAATGCCAGACCTGTATGGATCATTTCTCCTGAGGTGGTTCTGGAAGTTGTCACTTTTGGAAAGACCAATTTGTTAAACTAATGGAACAGGTCAGATGCATCCTGACTCCGGGCTTTCTGAGGGGGGTTGCATGCTTTACCACCTAATGGTAACAAAATCTGACTAAAGCTCATGGAAAATTCAGAGATTACTTTATAGTTATAAAGATTTTGATTGAAATCTTCTTAAAATAGAGAACCAGAACTCAGGAAGATGGAATCAGGCACACTCTCTCTGATCTCTTCTGCATCTCTGAACTTAGCCACAAACCCTGGGTAGACTCTGAAAATTATAATCTGTTAAAGTAGGCAGGGGATTGGAAAAGGAGACTAGCACTTAGTGCCTCAGCATATCAGTGAGAGTTTGCTACTTCTCCTTAAATATCACCTATCTTGTTCAAAGGCAGTCCCCAAACCAGAAACATATTAATCTATTAGAACTGGAAGGTCTCGAATGAAAAAGGCCTATCTTTCTGGACTGAGAATTAGCAGAAGTAAATCCTAAGAGCCCAAGAAGGAAACATCCTTTCTTTCCATATTGTTTTTTTTTAATATTTATTTATTTATTTATTTATTTATTTCCTTTTTGTTGCCCTTGTTGTTTTTATTGTTGTTGTAGTTATTATTGTTGATGTTGTCATTGTTGGGTAGGACAGAGAGAAATGGAGAGAGGAAGAGAAGACAGAGAGGGGGAGAGAAAGACAGACACCTGCAGACCTGTGAAGTGACTCCTCTGCAGGTGGAGAGCGGGGGCTCATACTGGGATCCTTATGCCAGTCCTTGAGCTTTGTGCCACGTGCGCTTAACCCGTTGCACTACTACCTGACTCCCTCTTTCCATATTGTTTCTTCTTTCCTACCCTAATCTAACCTCCGAGGAATGTTGTAACGAAGGCTTAGGGATGGCACCAGTACCATGCAGGTGCTAAAATCTCTGAGGGGTATGAAAAACTTCCACTGACTGAGAGCCATGAGCCCAGTTACAGTAGGCAAATCGCCATTTTTGTTTGTGTTCTGTTCCCTTGTTCTGGATACAGATTGAGTTACCAAAAGTCTACATCAAATCAGGAAAAATGAAGCTCGATATTTCTACCTAGAAGACCAAGAAGGGAGATCCAGCACAACAAGGCTATACAAAAATGAAGAGTAATGCCTGAGCTCATCTGTGATTTGTGCCCTTGAGCCTCAAAATCTAAACAGTCCACCACAGACTGTGAGAACTAAATAGAGGAGGGCCAGGTTGTACACACCTGCTTGAGCACATGTTACAATAAAAAAAACTAAGTAGAGAATGAACCACCCCTCAAGCCCCAGACTAGTCAGTAGGTAGTACACACAAATGACTGGTATGAATAGAGCTAGGTAAGTTATTCTAGAAATAACTGGTACTAGAGCCAGTATTAGAAGTCAGTCAGAACATACAGGTTAAACCTAACGGACTTGTCCGCTAAAAGAAAACAATTAAACGTCTTCACAGAATATATGAAAGACCCAGTTTTGATCCCAAAAATTGTATACAGGATGCAGTTTAAAAACTTGTCATGTGGGAGTCGGGCGGTAGTGCAGTGGGTTAAGCACACGTGGCTCAAAGCACAAGGACTGGTGTAAGGATCCCGGTTTGAGCCCCCAGCTCCCCACCTGCAGGGGAGTCCCTTCACAGGTGGTGAAGCAGGTCTGCAGGTGTCTATCTCTCCACCTCTCTGTCTTCCCCTCCTCTCTCCATTTCTCTCTGTCCTATCTAACAATGACATCAACAACAATAATAACAACTACAACAACAATAAAAACAATGGCAACAAAAGGAAAAATAAATAAATATTAAAAAAAACCTTTATTAAAAAAGAAAAAACTTGTCATGCAATAAACCTGGAAATTTTTAAAAAGAAAATCAAAATATGCAAACATCAAGAGGCCTTAGTTATTGCCATTATCAAAGACTTCAAACTCACCATTATAAACAAGCTCAAGAAGTGAAATGCTGTTTAGACTGATGAAAAGCTAAGTCCCTGCAAAGAAGTAGAGGATCTCTAGGAGAGACAAGTGGAAATACATATAGAAATGGAAAACTGAGAGGGCAAAAACTGCTTTATTGGTTATGCTCAGTAACAGAACGGCTATGAGAGAAGATTTAATGAATTTCAAGACAGAACAATACAAATTATCCAACTTAAAAAATGGAAACATTGGAATAAATGAATAGTGTGCCAGGAACATATGAAATAATACCCAAAAGTCTGATAGTCATTAAATTGGCATCCCAGAAAAATAGAGCAAGTGTGCCATGTAGATATGTCCAGTCGTTATACTTGGAAGTATGGGCAGAATGAGGATTAGGCCTGGCTAGTCTACTTCAGAGGCCATGCTCATAATTATTTCCTTTTTGTTTTTGATCCCAAAAGGCCCATTGGTCATTCAGGATTACAGAGAGAGCCTGACAAAATAATCCTTGTCTAGGAAGGAATGCTGATCACTGGGACAGCATTGATGGTGACTGCCATGACATCCCAAAAGTCTGAGAATGTGAATGCAGTAAAATTCAAAAGCAAGATGGGGAAAGCTTTATAAATTAGCCCCCAGGACTTCCCAAGTGACTGACCCTTCACCATTATCTTACTGATTTTTCTTATTGATGTTCCTTGTCATATTTTCCCTTGTAAGACTTCTTTACCTAGAGTAATATTTGCTCAAGATGGTATTAAGCTTTCAGAACTATGGGAAATATTTTTAGTGGGGAAGTAGGTAAAGAAGGATGGTTAAAAATGGTAACAAGGAAAAAAAAATGGTAACAAGGTAAAATCGTGGTTGGTGTTTCTCCCTCCCCACCCTTCAGCCTGCTCTCAATTGCCAGAGTATCTAATGTATATGGTGAAGTCCAATAGAAAAAACACATTGTCAAAATTCTCTTGAAAAATAAATTTCCTGCAAAGAAGTGATTGACCATGCAGTGTTAAACTTAGCTTCAAGTAGGAATCTCACCAATAAGGACAGAAAAGCAGACATTAACATTCGAGAAATCTGGGCATCTTGTGGATGCATATGAGAAAGGATGCCTGTGACAAGAGAGTTGAGTGGTTTCTGCAGAGGGTCTGAAGAGTTGAAGGATGCAGAATAAGAGATCTGCTGGGCTGTGGGAGAAATGTCCACGCTGGAAGGTACCACAGAAATATCTGTGTTGAGATGAATTCTGTGGAACTACCAGATATTGCTTGGATATTGATCACTACTGAAATTTATGGCTTGATTGTATCGCCATATTTCTTTTTTTCAGATATTATTTATTTCTCTGATTTCTATTGTGACTTCTTTCAAACTTTATTGGCATTTTCTTCCATTGTAATTTTCATTAGGCAAATACCCATAAGACCATAGCTTTGAGATCTTTAGGGAATTTACATAGCTCTATTGAAATAGAGGTTTCTTTTTTAAAATTTTTTATTTATAAAAAGGAAACATTGACAAAACCATAGGATAAGAGGGGTACTACTTCTCACAATTACCACCACCAGACCACCGTATCCCATCCCCTGATAGCTTTCCTATGCTTTAACCCTCTGGGAGTATGGACCCAAGGTCATTGTAGGATGCAGAAGGTGGAAGGTCTGGCTTCTGTAATTGATTCCTTGCTGAACATGGGCATTGACAGATTGTTCCATACTCCCAGCCTGTCTCTCTCTTTCCCTAATGGGGAAGGGATCTGGGGAGGCAGAGCTCCAAGGCACATTGGTGGGGTTGTCTGTCCAGGGAAGTCTGGTTGTATCCTGCTAGCATCTGGAACCATTTTTATTGCTTTTGTTTGTCTTTTTTTTTTTTTTAATTTCTCTTTTTTCATTTACTTTTTTCCCCAAAGAGTAATAGTAGTGGCTCTAAATGAATCTGATAATCCTGTGTTTTCAGGCATATCTTTTTTTTTTTTTTTTTTTTTTTTTTTTTTTTTTTACCAGAGCACTGTTCAGTTCTAGCTTACAGTAGTTTGGGGGATTGAACCTGGGACTTTTGAGCCTCAGGCATGAGAGTCTCTTTGCATAACTATTATTCTGTCTACCTACCCCCACCCCCTCCACACCCACCTGTGTTTTTATAGGAAAAAAAAACTACTATGTTTAGTACTTTTAATCTACAATCTTTATTTTGGGGTTTTGAAAGTTCAGCTATCACCACTTTCCATTTCTGAAGCTACAGTGGGCTTTCATAGCAAATGTTTAATAACATCTTGGTGATTCTGTGAGCATCTAATTCTGTTACTTTCCTTCTCTATTTTGTTTCTTCTGCATATTTGGCTTAGCCGGGAGTATTTAGACAAGAGAGAGGAGCAAAGACAAGCAAGAGAAGAAAGGTTTGTATATCTTTTCTTTCCCATTTATAACTAATGGCATGTTGACTGTGCACTCTTAATCAAGCATGCAAAGAAGACTGTGTTAATTAGAATATAACAACTTCAGCTAAGACCCAATGTCCTTGACACTTTGCATAATAATGTGTCCTGGTTGTCTAAAATTTCCACGAAAAGCACCGATGTGTTACTTAGTACCATTGTTATTGTGGACTAAATGCCTGTTCTTTCAAGACTTTACTCTGAAGGAGCCTATTTGTTTAGCATATCGTCTATGTTAAATAGCAGTAGATTTAATCGACTGCATTCACCACTAATGAGCCTGGGTGAGGTGTTTCATGCATGTCCTTCTAGGTCATTTGTTCAGCATTCCTCCAATCAGCATTTGAGCCCAGTGTAAGCTGGACTGACAAACATGCCTGCGGCATTCTTTGGATGTGCTTCATCATTTACCTATCTCTCTACTGAATTGTTCTCACAACCTTGATGGCAGAAACCATGTCTGGTTGTCCTTGGTGTCCTAGTAACCAATATAGGCACAATACAGGAAAAATACATAGAATAAATGAACAAGGGCCAGCACCCAGTTAAGTACACATTATTTCCATGCACAAGGACCCAGGTTCGAAGCCCTGTTCCCCACCTGCAGGGGGAAAACTTTATGAGCGGTGAAGCAGGTCTGTAAGTGTCTGTCTTTCCCTCTCCTAGAAAGAAAGAAGGAAAGAGAGAGAGAGACAGAGAGAAAGAAAGAAAGAAAGAAAGAGAGAAAGGAAGAGTAAAAGATTGGGGGGGGAAATGGCCAGCAGAAGCCGTGGATTCATTGTACCAGCACAGAGTCCCAGTGATAACCCTGGTGGCAGGAAAAAGAGAAAAAAACAAATGAACAAGTAGACTAACAACTTTACTTTAAAATACTCACAGTTATTTAATGGCCATGTCAATATGGCTTTAATCCCACTAGAAGGCACAAAGTCAGTGACTAGATTTAGTGTCTGAGCAATGTAGATAAGGAAAGGTAACTGTATGAAAGAAGAATAAACCTGAGGGCTGAGTGTTGATCACACACATAGTACTAAGCTCAAGGTCCTGTGCAAGGATCCGGGTTCGAGCCCCCAGATCCCCACCTGCAGGGGTGACTCTTCACAAGTGGCAAAGTTGGTCTGCAGGTCTCTCTCCTATGTCTCTCTCTCCCCCTCCTTTCTCAATTTCTCTCTGTCCTACCCAATTAAAAAATGGGGGGGGGGCGTTGAGCAGTAGCACAGTGTGTTAAGCACACATGGTGAGGAGCTCAAGGACTGGCATAAGGATCCCGGCTCGAGCCCCCGGCTTCCCCACCTGCAGGGGGGTAGCTTCACAAGTGGTGAAGCAGGTCTGCAGGTGTCTATCTTTCTCTCCCCCTCTCTGTCTTCCCCTCCTCTCTCCATTTCTCTCTGTCCTATCCAACAACAAGGACATCAATAACAACAACCTTAATAACCACAACAACAATTTAAAAAAAAAAGGGCAACGAAAGGAAAAAAAGCCTCCAGTAGCAGTGGATTTAGTGCAGGCACTGAGCCCCAGCAATAACCCTGGAGGAATAAATAAATGGAAAAAACAGTAAACCAAAACACAACATTTTACCCCATGGACTGCAATTACCCATGTGCTACCAGACGGGGTCACTGCCTGTCTGGATGGAAAGGCTGGCTTGGTAACAAAGCCAGTTGGGAAGCTATCAGACTCTGAACTATGCCAATAAAAGAAATGTAATTGTGGGGAGTCGGATGGTAGCACAGTGTGTTAAGCACAGGTGGTGCAAAGCACAAGAGCCGGCATAAGGATCCTGGTTTGAGCCCCCGGCTCCCCACCTGTAGGGGAGTTGCTTCACAAGCAGTGAAGCTGGTCTGCAGGTGTCTGTCTTTCTCTCCCGCCTCTGTCTTCCCCTCCTCTCTCCATTTCTCTCTCTGTCCTATCCAAAAACAACAACATCAATCATAACTACAACAATAAAACAACAAGGGCAACAAAAGGGAATAAAATAAATATTTTTAAAAAAGAAAATGGAATTGTGCTAATTTTTTTAGACACCATCAGCTAAATAGAACAGGACAGTCTGAGACAGGGAAGAATGGAGACTGCCTGTGTTCAATTACAAATGAGATGCTTAGGTCAGCCTCATAAACAAAGTTATGGCATTGCTTTAATTCCAACATTCTATTAGATGATTGCTCTCCTAATAACCATTTGCGGTCAGGACATTTAGAGTGAAGGATGCTGGTTAAGAAACAAAGGCATTTATTTTTCTCTAATTAGTACTTGTTTTTGACAGTAGGAGACATGATACACACTCCTACTAAAAAATGTTGTTGACTTTTCAGGCTTTAAAAGAATTAGCTGTTATCTCATTTTAAAATCTTTTCCTCCAGAGTCTGTATTTCCTTTGGTGTCTGATTGGCTGGCTGTGTCTACACTGGCCAGGCTTGAAAGCATCTTGGAAGATGCCAAGGTGCTATGAAGTGACTCTGACTAACCTCAACATTTCCCCCCAAAGCAACAAAGAGGGGCTAACCTTTGGCTGGAGATGATTACTGCTCTTCCCACCCCACCCCACCCCACCCCACCCCACCCCACCCCACCCCACCCAGCAGAGCATCATATAAGCTGAGAAACTTGTGTAAGAACTTTGCCAGTCCCTTGCTCTCACTCTGCCCTTGGTCATGGTTCTCTTGCCACCCATCTGCCTGAGCTGCCTTCTTTGGTGCAGGGATGGGCTCTTGGTGGCCCCAGATGGCTCTCTTTCCTACAGCCTGTCTCTCTGTTTACCCAAAGATTTGAGGAAGCAACCAAGACTCTTCTTCATTAGTTTGTTTCTTGAAGATGAGAGTGAGGGGGCCAGGCAGTGACTCACTGGGTTAAGCACACACATTACAGTTCAAGCCCCCAGTCCCCACCTTCAGGGGGGTGTTGCACAAGTGGTGAAGTAGGGCTACAGGTGTCTCTCTGCCTCTTTCCCTCTCTTGCTCCTCCTCACCTCTCAGTTTCTCTCTGTCTCTATCTAATAATAATTAATAAATAAACATAAAAAAGATAACAGTAAGAGGGATATATTTTCATCTCTGATTGGAAAACTATTATGGGTTTCTGGCAAACCAAAATAACATTTGCAAATATATTGTATTTGGAAATGGGCAGGTAAGGAAACAGATCAGAGGTATAGACTTAAGGAAGAAGACTGTCCACTCATTAAGGCAGAACTAGTTATGTTTGGTGGGTTCTCCATCTGTAACTCTTAATGCAAAGATATGGAAAAAGGAGGTCAGAGTCAAAGCAGTGGTGCTGGTATCATCTTGATACCAACAAAATGAATGTCACTTTGCTATTTTGATGTGTCGTAGGCATTCGTATATATTTAAATTTATTTTGGATTATTTTGGTTCATATCCTCTCCTTCCATAATTCCAGGCTTGCTTTACTGACAGTGGTACAGACCTAGAGTAAGCTTATATTTTTCTTGTCTTTTTTTTTATTTTTTAGAACTTTAAAAAAATTATTTATTTATGTATTATTGGATAGAGACAGAGAGAAATTGAGAGAGGGAGAGATACAGAGAGATACTTGCAGCCCTGCTTCACTACTTGTGAAGCTCCCCACCCCCACAGGTGGGGACCAGGGGCTTTAACCTGGGTCCTTGTGCACTGTAGAGTGTGTGTTTAACCAGGTGCGCCACCTCCTGTCCCCCTTTGTCCCCCTTCTATTTTCCAATACTAGAAGAAAGTCCTTTATCTAATATTGATTGAAGTGACATTCTACTTTTAAAAGGATTGTTAGGCAATAGCATCCAGGCTGGACACATGCTAGGCCGTAAGTGAGGATTTATTCTGAAGAGGATGAGAGAAGAAGCCTTAGAGCACAGAGCATTATGGACCAGAGTACAAGGGCACCCATTGGGTCCAGGCTAGGAGTTTGGAATCTGCATGAATTTGACTACACAGTAATGGAGGTTTGGAGCACAGGGTTGAAGACAAAGTAGAACTTGGAGCTAGATTTTGGTTTAGTGTAAGGGGGACTTTTCATGCAGGAGAATGACAGGAGAAGTCATCTGTGAGTAAATTTTGGTTAATCTCAGGTCCAACAGGGTTTGGCCAAGGACTGAACTGAGTGCTCCATAAAGTGAGGATTTTTCTTGTTTATCATTACAGTGTCTCTTGCAGTTCTGAGCACATGGTTAGCACTTGACAAATGCTCTGTAAACAGTAAGGAAGTAAGTGAATAAACAAAAGGTTATGGGCAGAGGTGGATGACTGGGAATGTTGGCATGAAGATAGCAAAAGTGCAAAGTCTTTCCCTGGGCCTAAGGCTTGTGTGCTTTGTGCATAGGAGGTATGTCATTTGTGGAGTGTCTTACAAGGCAGGGATATGTGACAGTCATGTGTCTTAAAGGATTCCTGGGGTCAAGTACTATCGAACCTAGTGCCAGGTGCCTTTTTTTAAATACCATGTTAGTGGGTGGGGGGGCTGTAGTGATTTGTAGTTGTTGAAACATGGGTACAGTTTCTCATCTGCTCATAATAAGTGCCTGTAGAACACTCTCACCACCAGCTAAGGTCTTTTCCACCATCATGCATAAGCATCCTGGTCCCCTCCACCCCACCTCCTCATCTCCTTCCCCCACAGTCTTTTTGCTTTCGTGCAATACACCAAGCCCAGTCCTCCAAGTTTTACCTTGTGTTTCCCCTTTCTGTTTTTGTTTCTTAAGTTCTACCTTATGATTGAGGTCATCCAACAGTTGTCCTCTTTTTGACTCACCTCACTTAACATGATGCCTTAAAGCTCCATCCAGGATTAGGCAAAGGAGATGACTTCATTTTTTTTTTATTTATAAAAAGGAAACACTGACAAAAACCATAGGATAAGAGGGGTACAACTCCGTATAATTCCCACCACCAGAACTTCGTATCAATCCCCTCCCCTGATAGCTTTCCTATTCTTTATCCCTCTGGGAGTATGGACCCAGGGTCATTATGGAGTGCAGAAGAGAGTCTGGCTCTCTGTAATTGCTTCCCTACTGAACATAGGCATTGACAGGTGGATCCATACTCCCAGCCTGTCTCTCTCTTTCCCTAGTGGGGCGGGGCTCTGGGACACATTGGTGGGGTCATCTGTCCAGGGAAATCTGGTTGGCATCATGGTAGCATCTGGAACCTGGAGGCTGAAAAAAGAGTTAACATATAGAGCCAAACAAATTGTTGACTAATCATGAGCCTAAAGGCTGGAATATTGCAGATGAAGATTTGGAGGTCTCTGCTTTATAGATATAGTAATAGGCCTATTTTAATTATATTCCAAAGGGCCCATTACTATTTTTTTTTCCGAGCCTGACTTCATTTTTAACAGCTGAGTCATGCTCTATTACTGGTCTCACTGGTCATGTGACATTGGGCTTAGGTCAAGATACAAGCCCAGCATCCTCCCCAGGTCCTGCTGGAGAATGGCACAGAGCAGAAGAGCCAGCTGAGCTATCAAGTTCTACGTGTCCGGTGACCTGGCTTTTGCTGTGCCTGACAGTCAAACCACCCCTCTCCTGGCCATTGCAGATGCTAACCACGTCTGCTGTTTGAATAGTTCTCAACACTCGTGGCTCCCTGTACCTGCCATTAAAAATTATTTTACCATTTTTTATCCAAGTTGAGGGCAAGGTCCTATGGGGGCCCACAAAGGGGTCTATTGTGTTGTTCCTAATAGAGATGACCGGTAACAGTGGAGAGAGGCCATTATAAATTTTACTTGTGGCAAAGTTCACATAATGCAAAATTTACTGTTCTAACCATTATTCAGTGTACAAGTCATCATTGTTAACATACATTCATACTGTTGTACAACCAACCTCCAGAATTCTTTTCACGTACAAAACTGAAACTTTCTACCAGCTGAACAAAACCCTGGGCCTCCCCTCTATTTCTTCACATAGTTGTCCTTGGGACAATTCATACTAAACATGGGACTTAGGGGATAAGTGGTGGTGCACCTGGTTAAGCTTCACATTATAGTGATTCAAGCCCCTGCCCACCTGCAGGTAGAAAGCTTCATGAGTGGTGAAGCAGTCCTATAGGTCTCTCTCTCCCTTTCCTTCTTCCCCCTCCCTCTCCCTCCCCCTCCCTCTTCCACTCTCTTCTCTCCCTCTCTCTCTACCTCCCTCTTCATTTCGTCTCTGTCTATATCCAATAATAAATACAATATTTTTAAAAATGGGACTCTTTTCATGTATCATGAATCCTCACAGGTAGCATCTCTAAGATGGAATGGATACACGGGAATAGTCTGTCTTCCTTCCTTTCTTTTTTATTTTAATTTTTTTGTTTTTATTATTTATTCCTTTTTGTTGCCCCTGATTTTTTATTGTTGTAGTTATTGTTGTTGTTGTTATTGATGTTGTCCTTGTTGGATAGGACAGAGAGAAATGGAGATAGGAGGGGAAGACAGAGGGGGAAAGAAAGATAGACATCTGCAGACCTGCTTCACTGCTTGTGAAACGACTCCATTGCAGGTGGGAAGTCAGGGGCTCTATCCAGGATCCTTATGTCGACCCTTGTGCTTTGCACCACGTGCGCTTAACCCGCTGTGCTACTGCCCAACTCCCTCTTTCTTTCTGTCTGTCTCCAGGGTTATTGCTGGGGGCTAGGTGTCTGCACTATGAATCCACTGCTTCTGGAGGCTATTTTGTTGCCTTTGTTGTTTATTGTTGTTATTGCTTTCATTATTGTTGGATAGGACAGAGAGAAATAGAGAGAGGAGGGAAAGACAGAGGGGGAAAGAAAGATACCTGCAGACCTGCTTCACTGCTTGTGAAGCGACACCCCTGCCCCAGCAAGTGGGAACCTGGGCGCCCAAACCAGAATTCTTACACCAGTCAGTGCCCTTTGCACCATGTGCACTTTACCTGCTGTGCTACCACCTGGAAAAAAAAAGAAGAGGGGTCCAGGCTCAAACCCCGATCTTTGCGCATGGTGATGTGTGCTGAACCTAATGCGCTACCTCCAGGGAATGAGGAATAGTCTTTAACTTATATTTACCCAGACTCTGGGATGAATAATTCTAGAACCCCCTTTCAGCCCCCCAAGAAGATTGGGGAGCACTTTGGGAGGGAAGTAGGGGGCAGGACGAGGCTACAATGGAGGCCACATTGAGCTGTCCACCGGGCCTGGAGCCTTCTGTGCAAAGCTTGGTCACTGTTCTGCCTGGACTCCTCCAAGTTCCTTAGAGCACTGCTTCCTGCTGCTGGGTTCCAATCTCCTGGACCTGTGCAAGTGCCTTCCTTGATGGCATCCCTGGCCTGCCCTTTTCTCCTGTGGCAGAGGCTTTTTTTTTTCTCACTATGAGGACAAGTGTGCTTCCAAACTTCTCCCAGGTTTCTAGTGTACCTGGCCTGACATTTGCCACCATCTATCTCCTTTGAAAATCACTTGTTCCCAAGATACCTGTCCGCACCTCTGAGTGGTTATGCCTTGCTTGGCTAAATGCAGTTCAGAAATACCCTCCTTTGCTGAACTCTCCCACTTCTCTGTTACTTATTTATTTATTTTCAGTTGTCACGAGTGTTATCAGTGGGGTTCAGTGCCTGCATATGAGTTCTCCACTCCTGGCAGCCATTTTTTTTAAATTCTTTTGTTGAGAGAGACATAAGTTGAGAGTGAAGAGAGAGATAGAGAGGGAGAGGAAACTCATGAAACTGTGCCCCCTGCAGGTGGGGATCAGGGACTCAAACCCAGGTCCTTATGCATGGTGACACATGTTCTCTACCAGGTGCATCACTTCCTGGTTCTTCTCCTACCTTTTTAGAGTTGATGTTATTGGCAGGAAAAACCCCCAGTGTCTAAAGCCTTATTTTCAGGCGTAGCTGCACCCTGTCAGCTAAAGGCCAAGTCCAGGCTCTGAGAAGTATATATGCAGACTCATCTCACTTGAAAGTCCTGAGAAAGTAATCTGATGCTCTAGTAAAATAAGAGGTGCACCAGGACTCTGGGCAGGCAGTGCCAAGCGAGGGCAGCCTCTGCACTTGGGTGCTGCTTTGCAGGGGTTCCTGCCAGCTCAGGGAAAGAACAAAGGTTGGAAATCTTCCTGCTTTGTGTGTGTGTGTGTGTGTGTGTGTGTGTGTGTGAGAGAGAGAGAGAGAGAGAGAGAGAGAGAGAGAGAGAGAAAGGAAGAAGGAATCCTATTATCTGCTTGTTGAAAACAGACATCCACATGTGAAAAGCTGACTAAATATGCCAGGCAGTAAATGTAAAATGCCATCTGAGCAGAATGGGCTACATATCCGACATGAGTTCAGAGGCAAGGCCAAGATCACTTCCATCTACGGTGGTCAAGGCAGGCCTCACAGAGGGAGAGGTGCGTGCAAGCCTGGCCTGCGGGACAGACAGCCTTTGGACAGGCAGGGGGAGGCAATGACAGTTGCAGAAGCATGGAGCCACACCCCCATTAAGGACAGAGGAAGAGATGCATGTTTTTTCTAGAGACTTGAACCAAACATTCTGCCTCCCATATTTTGGTGCTTTTGAATTGGGGGGTGGGGAGTTGTGGCCAGCCAGAGTTCCAAGGGGCATGGTCATGGGGCGGGGGAGGGTAGGGGGACTGAACCAGTGAATGTAGGCAGATGAGAGTGAGGGTCTTGAATGAACTGTTTCAAAGTCTAGTGGCGGATAAGCTAGTTAGAAACCTGCTCCAGCTGAATTCATAAATTTATATCTGAACAAATAATGGTGGGTAAAATTAGCAGACATCTGGAAGAGGCACATATTTCAAAGTTATTTTGGTCTGATCTATAAAGCGCGCTATGAGGAATATGATTGGTAGCTGGTCTTAATAAACAGTCAGTGGGTTCTGCCTGCCTGAAATGCAAAACAGATGTATCTTTGTTCTTTTTAAACTGACTTTGATGAATAAACTATATGTGACGTCAGGTCCAAGCTATTGGATGTCTGCGTTCGACTCAAATATTTTAGAATATAAAAAAGTTTCCATGGTTGACACAGAGAGAACAAAGTGAATTCCAGTTGCATTGCTGTTCACATTGAAGCAGGTTCAGAAATTTAGGGAGCTGACATCCAGCAACCCTTTCTGGTATTTGGGGGCTTTGCTTCTCTCTGCTGCTCCAAGACATCCTCCCATGTCCCAGCTGTGAGCTCTGGAGACGTGCGGTTTTCAGCTGTCAGTCTTAGGGCTTTTGCAGGGGGCATTATTGCCCTGTTGCTTATTTGGACAAATGTTTACTAAAAGAGCAAAATAGGATTCTGCAGCAGTGATCCAGTATCTAGAGGCTGTGTGATGTGGCCAGCTCCCCCAATTTGTTTGGTTATGAATGATGCGGGTTTTTTAATCATTAGCATCTTGGCTGTGCTGGCTGTGTTTGGCAGAGCCCTCCATCCAGCCTTGCACTGTGCTCTGTGCATCAGGAAATCAGCTCACCATGCAGGTGTTGCGTCCATAAACAAGCATCGGCCACAGGCTCCTCTTGCTTTTGACAGAAACCCTTTGGAATTTCACTTTCAGATACAAATACTTGGAGCAGTTGGCAGCTGAGGCGCAGGAGAAGGAGTTGAGAAGCCGGAGTGCAAGCCGAGGCAGAGCTGACCTCTCCTTGGACCTGACCTCGTCAGCAGTGCCTGCCTCCTCTGCCTCTCTGAGCCGAAGTCCTTCCTCTCCGGATTCCCAGGAGACGCTTAGGGTGTCATCTTCCTCCCCAGGAGCGTCTGAGCATCTCCAAGGTAAGTGGCAGGAAAGCAGAGTGACAGCTGAGTCACTCATACCAGACTAGCATCTGCTGGGCCGTCATAACTTTACTCCAATGTGCAAGCCAACATGGAGAGAGGTATAGCTAAGTGTAGGTTTAGAGGAGGACTCTAGTCTGTGCCACTACTGTTAAACTAAATGTCTCCAGAGTCGTGTATGCAGAGGCAAAGTTTCTTGTGATGAAGATTGTCACTGTATGATCCCCCAAAAGAGCAAATATCAAAAGATACCACTTCTATTCAGGTATAATCCTAAATCATAAAGTATTAATCAATTTAGGGCTCTAATAAGGATGTAGTATGTATTCATTCCCTCTACCCAGTAGTGATTATGTTTACTATTCTCACCTCAGATATTGTTGGTCTGGTTTAAATTAAATTGTGGGAGGGAGGATATGATTTATCAAAGAAAACAATAAACGTGGACCTATTAAACACAGAAGTCTCATGATGGAGAAAAAAATCCGCAGAGAAATAGCCATGATTACTGGCACGTGGTGTAGAGGTGAATGTACGCAGACAGGCTCTCCCTATAGAAGTTGCCTGTCATCTTGGCTTTATTTGGAGAAGAGGGACAAAGCTGTATCAGCTGTTTCTCTGATTGCTTTACACATCGGGGGTCCGTTTCCCAGCCCATTAAGCAAAGAGGAGGGTCCTTGGGCAGCAGCCTCGCATTGCATGTTGATTAACCCCGCAGCCACTCTGTTTGTTTAATTCAGCGTTCTGGCTTGCAGCTTGCTGGAGACAGCCAGCTGAAGACAACAGAGACATTAAACTTTTAACTCTAAGAGGGTTGACTAAATATGGCGTCAAATGTAATTTAAACAAGGCTGGACTCTGTGACCTCAGCAGGACTAGAAGTAACCGAATACGTTTGTCTGTCCAGGGCTTTGTTGCCTCTCCAGGCATCAGAGTTCATTCCGCAGGATCAGTCCAGCCCCATCACTGCTCTCCCTCAAGTCCAATTACCCCTGGTCCCTGAACTGTGAGAGGCTGTGCCTGGAAGATAGCACAGTAACAGATGAGTAATATCGGTCTAAAAATATTGAAGACTCTGAAGCATCAGGAAAACAGACTGTCCTGTAATAGACTTGTGCTTTCCAAACCCTGCCCCCCACCACAGCTCTAAACTATGGTCTTTCCAGAGGCAATATGAAAAGAAAAATTCCCTTGCAAAGTTGCAGTACAGCATTTAATCTTGGGGCATTCACCCCTAAGGGTTGTACTTGCAGCAGTCTGTAGAATGGTAACCTAAACTGAAATCCAGAATGGCCTTCAGCTGAGAGAAACTTGTAATATCTATAAATATCCTCTGTCCTCCTCAAATTGTTTAATCCACTTGACTTTTGTGGCCAAAAGAAAGTCCTTCAAGTATTGTTCCAGTTACTGTCAAACTTGAGGATTTTCTATCCAATTAAACATATAGAATATTTGAAAATTCAATAAGAATATACAAAATATTTATTTTGTAAGTACAGAATATGCATCTGAAAAAAATAAAATAATCTCAGTATGCCTTCAGAAAGATAAGTAGCAAATTTTATGTTCTCTGTAAAGTAGGAGTTCATAGACTGTTGGAAACCACACAGTCAGAGATATCTCTATCTGAAAAAAGAATCCTGGGGTGGAGGCAGGTGGTGTCACACCTGCTTGAGCATACATGTTAACAGTGCTCAAGGACCCATGTTCAAACCTTGGGTTCCTACCTGTAGGGGGAAATCTTTGCAAGTGTTGAAGCAGTGTTGCAGGTGTCTCTCTGTCTCTCGGCCTTTCTATCACCCCCCTTCCCTCTCAATTTCTGGCTGTCTCTATCTAATAAATAAATAAAGATAATAAAAAAAAGTTTTAAAGAATCCTGGGCTGGAATTTACATATTTGTTACAAATTAGATTTTTTTTTTTTTTGCCTTTAGGGTTATCATTGGGGATTGGTGCTGACATTGTGAATTCACTGCTCCTGGTGTCCATTTGTTCCTTTTTTATTTTTATTTATTCATTTTTTGTCTATTTATTTGACAGGACAGAGATAAATTGAGAGAAGAAAGGGAAACAGAGAGGGCAAGAGAAAGATAGTCACCTGCAGACCTGCTTCACTGTTTGTGAAGTGTCCCCACCCTGTAGTTGGGCAGTTGGGGGGCCTCAAACCTGGTTCCTTGCATATAACTGATGTGCCACAAACACCCCAAATTGGTAAAATAAGATAGATTTTTATATTATTTCTGAAATAAACATGCTGGCTCTTGTGGAATCAGCAAAGTATTCTGATATCTTTGTCTTAATACATAACTGAACTCAAAACAAAACTACAAGCTTATCAAAGAAATACTGTGAGAGGATGGTGTAAAAATGAACCACTGAGACTTTCTTCTGACTCAGGGACCTTTGTCTTTAGGATGGAACCACCAAATTGATATGAGAGAAGTGTTTTTCTCAGTCTAGATTTTTGTTATATGAAACAATCTGCTAGCATCCAAGAAGTATCCTATCCCTTTTTTTTAACCAAGCCCCATTTTTCAAATGTTCAAAGTACTTCTTTTGCTTATCCCTAAAATTTTCAATATACCAACAGCTGGAGGAAGAATAAAAATATGATCACGCATCCAGATGTTCTGCCCCAAGCACATGGCATCTGTGGCTTAAATGTGTGAGGGGTGATTCAGTTTCTCATTCCTTCACCTCAAGGACTCAGATGATATTAATTTTTAAATTATATTTATTTATTTATTTATTAGATAGATAGATAGAGACAGAGAGTCATTGAGAGGGGAGGAGGAATACAGATGGAAAGAGACAGAGACACCTGCAGCCCTGCTTCACTGCTTGTGAAGCTTCCTCCCTGCAGGTGGGACCAGAGGCTTGAACCTGGATCCTTTCGCACTGTAATACGTATTCTTTTTTTTTGCGCTTTTTTTTTTTTAATATTTATTTTATTTATTTATTCCCTTTTGTTGCCCTTGTTGTTTTATTGTTGTAGTTATTATTGTTGTTGTCATTGTTGGATAGGACAGAGAGAAATGGAGAGAGGAGGGGAAGACAGAGAGGAGGAGAGAAAGACAGACACCTGCAGACCTGCTTCACCGCCTGTGAAGCGACTCCCCTGCAGGTGGGGAGCCGGGGTTCGAACCGGGATCCTTATGCCAGTCCTTGAGCTTTGCACCACCTGCGCTTAACCCGCTGCACTACAGCCCAACTCCCTGTAATACGTATTCTTAACCAGGTGCGCCACCACCTGGCCCCAATGATAATATGAACTTCCTTCACAGTTCTGTGTGTTCTGCTCCTTTATCCAAAATGATGTTAGTGTCTTCTCATGCAACTCAGTGGGGAAGATGCTAATACCCATATTTTACTGAGGCCCAAATTGATGGGAAGTTTTATTTCAGATCTTTTTGCCACCTCCCAGAGTGTAGAATCCAGAATTTTTGTCTGTTTTTCTTTGTTTATATTTTTTATTTTATTTTAATTAGAGGTGGCAGAGGTATGAAAGTAAGGAGAGTGGGAGAGAGAGAGAGAGAGAGAGACCAGATTACTGTTAAGCTCTAACTTATGGTGGTGTTGGGAATTGAACCTAGGATCTTGGAGTCTCAGCCATGAAAGTCTTTTGCACACCCATTGGGCTTTCTCCCCAGCTCAAATTCAGTGTTTTGATGTCCACCGCAGCCTGCTACTACAGTTTTTGTGATAGTGTTCACACTAATACTAGCCAGCCCTTTACTTACCTCCTCAACAGCATCTGCAAAAGTTGAGGCTGGCATTTCAGAACCATATAGTCAGCAAAATAAGGAAACGGGAATACCTGACATTGAATTACACATACCTTGGGATTACAGGTTACTTTATGGCTTCTTTTAGTAAAGCTTCTTACATGTATTCTGGAGAACCTTTTTTGCAGGGGATAAGAAAGAATTAAATACATGTTTACCTTGTTCTGTCACCAGATGCATTTAAAAAGAGGGGAGGGTTCATGGTCAAATCAAAAGCAATAGCATCATGTACATTCTAACAAGATTTTTTTCAGCCCAAACCTGCCTAGCTAAATCAGCTGTAACTTTAGTACAAATCATACCACTGCTCCCAGCAAGTCAATGTGTGCTTGAATTATTTCCCATCTGGCCCTCATGTGGCTTTCAGCAGATGTTTGTCCTAAGACTGACTAGTCTTAGTGGTGCTGGTCTGAATATTTTCCCCTTGTGCAACACTGCAGGACCATATGAAGTATAAACACATGCATGTGCTCTCATGTGCACCTGTGGTAGTTAATGGAGACAATTAGCCCCAAATTTAGATGAATACGGATGGACCTCTCTTGCCATACGTATCTTTGCCTATCCTTTCCTTATTTTTACTGAATCCTGCTGGTATAAGTCGGAATATTGCTGGATATCTTTGTGTCCTGTTAGTTTGAAAACTTCTAGGAGAGGCCAAGTGGTGGTACATCTGGGTTGAGCCACACTTACCACATGCAAAGACTCGAGTTCAAGCCCCTGGTCCCCACCTACAGTGGAAATGCTTTATAAGCAGTAGAGTAATATTGCAAGCCTCTCTCTCTCTCTCTCTTTCTCTGCTTCTCTATACCTAATAAATACTATATATATATATATATATATATATATATATATATATATATATATGAAAAACTCACAGGTGATCACTCTGAAAACAAATAGTTTTTCTCATTAATCAGAAAAACTGTGTTCTATTGGAATAGTGGCCTTTGATATGACTCATGAGAAGGTTACTCTGAGGATATAGATAATAATATTCTGTGTACCCACAAGTAGTGTCAAAGCAGCAGGGTAACTTATCATTCCAATAGATGTCAGATCTAAGTAAGCTATTTCACAATAGTACAGTTGAGAAAACCATTGATTTGAAAATAAAAGTAAGTGGCTCAGCGAGTCAGGAGGTAGTGCAGCAGGTTAAGCGCAGGTGGTGCAAAGCACACGATACGGCATAAGGATCCTGGTTCGAGCCCCCAGCTCCCCACCTACAGGGGGGTCGCTTCACAAGCGGTGAAGCAGGTCTGCAAGTGTCTGTCTTTCTCTCTCCCTCTCTGTCTTCCCCTCCTCTCTCCATTTCTCTCCATTTCCTAGGTACAGTCAAATATCTCACTCTGGGACCCCAGAGATATAAGAGATAGAAAGAATAATCTTGGTGACTACCGTCATACACTTGGGAGCATTTACTGAAATCAATGACATGGTGTGCTGATATTTCCTCTCATGAGTACATTGAAAGTACTTGTAATTATGACCGTTCTTCCAACCTCCTGGGCTGCCTCAGACGTAGAGATAAAATATAGACATAAAGTGATATCATGAAGTGTGCCATTTACTGAAATGCATAACCACCTTTTGTGTAGGCGTCTTTTGTCATTATGGTGGTTGTCGTTGCCACCAATCATTGACTGGAAATCTCCGTCACCTTTGTTGTGTAACGTGCTCCCCTAGGTTACCTCATCCGTGTGTCAGAAGTCAGAGACATCTGCTCTCCTGTTTCTAGCTGGCACAGTAGCAGTGGAAGATCATCAGTCATCAGCTTAGTGCATTCTGGTTCCCTTGCGTAGAGCATTTGGATACCTACAGTCTAGTCTTTTCATGTGTTGGCAGGAAACTAGATCCCTTGTGGTTCTGTGACTCAGGCTCCCTGCCTCCTCATCCCTCACCTGAATGCCACTGCTTGATGCCATATGGTTAGTTAGACAAGAACTTGACCCAAGATCAAGTTCCTACTAGCTACACCTGTTGTAGAATGCTTTGGGATCCTCTGTAAATCACTGGATTTTCGACCTTGTCATTTCTCCATTTCTAAAAATAAAGGAGAGCTAAATTTTCCCATATTGTCCCCTGGAAAAGGGTTGTTGTCTGTGGTGTTTTTTTTTCTTGTACCATGTTTAAAAACTTTTGATTTGAGGATTGGTTTTTGTCTGTTTTTGTAATAGACAAATATGGCTCTCATTTAAGTATATTTTAGACACAAAGCACAGCATGGCACTGGGACAGTTGTTAAAGAAGGATATTACATGATTGATAGAATAATTTCCTTTCTTTGTGTAATATCTTATTTATATACTTATTTTGGATAGAGACAGAGATAACTTGAGAGGGGAGTGGAGAGAGAGATACCTGCAGCATTGTTTCATCACTTATGGAGCTTGCCTGCCCCCCATAGGTGAGGAATGGGAGCTGGAATGCAGGTCTTTGTGCACTGTAATGAGTGCTCTCTACCAGGTGTGCCATCACCTGGCCTCTCAACATGTTAATTTCATCAACAGATATTCACTATGAGGCTTTTGGTAGAAGGCAAAAACCTTCTGTTTAAGAGACAAAAGACTCAGCAATCATAGTAGCCCACACATCAACAGTTTTGCGATTCTCCAGGTCTCTGTTCCCATAAAGTGATGCAAGTAGGCTTGAGTGATATCTGTATACAGCCAGAGAAGGCCCCTCAAGATAGGGACTTTCACAGTAGTCAACCAAATCTCACCTTTGTCCCAGAGGAAGACACCATCTTTGTCACAGAAGGCAATGAATCAACAACATGCTTTTTTTTTTCTTTCTCCAGAAAGCAAAAAAGGCTACTTGCTTTCACTTGTAATCAGAGAAAGATAGTCCAAAACAAAGACAGTCTGGCTCTGCGAGCAAGACTACAGAAATACAAGACACTCCTAGAAAATTATTTCTGAGCACTGGGTTATAAGTTCAACCCATCTTTACAGTAAAATTCATATTCCGAAATCTGTGTAAACAACAAAATCTAAATTCCATATACCACTTAGCTTGTTTGCCCTCACTTGATAAAAGTTAGAAGCTGTGGGAGCTGCAAAACCCAGTGTGGAGTGAGTAGTGTGGGCACATAAGCTTATCTATGTCCAGAGGAGCAAACAGGGGCTCTAGAAAGACATCCGTGCTCATTTTACATTTTTATTTATGAAAAGGAAACACTGACAAAAACCATGGGATAAGAGAGGTACAACTCCACACAATTCCCACCACCAGAACTCCTTATCCCATTCCTTCTCCTGATAAGCTTTCCTATTCTTTAACCCAGGGTCATTATGGAGTGCAGAAGGTGGAAGATCTGGCTTCTGTAATTGCTTCCCCACTGAACATGGGCATTGACACGTGGATCCGTACTCCCAGACTGTCTCTCTGGGGAGGTGGAGTTTCAGGACACACTGGTGGGGTCGTCTGCCCAGGGAAGTCCAGTTGGCATTATGTTAGCATCTGCAACCTGATGGCTGAAAGAAGAGTTAATCTGCACTATTTCAGCCTTTAGGTTCATGATTAGGCAGCAATTTGTTCTGCTTTATACCAGTGCTTTTCATTCCAGAGAGAAGGCAGGAGTAAGTGCTCCCTGGCATAGTCAGGAGACCTCAATAAGTAAGGTACTTTGAATTGCCAGAGTCAGAGACTGAGACCTCTAAAATAGCAAGTGAGAATAACTCCTTCTAGCATCCTTGTGGTATCTCCCAGTTCTTTCTAGCATGACTATCTGTGGAAGGATCTCAACCATCACTCTTCCTTTCCCTCCAGTCACCCTGTTTCCCCCACCACCACCTCTGTCTTTCCGCCACATAGATGTCTGTACAAAACAATACAGTACTTGCAGCAAGCGCTTGACATAATATCATAAATTGATTTCTTCAACCCTCAAGGGATGGTCTTTGGAGGACCCTGAGTTCGTTGGTCCTGGTAAGTGTCTTATCTGCTCCTAAACTTGTGTGACTCTTCAGAGGCTTCCAGAGCTGGAATGGTTGCTGAGAAAGCTTGTTCTGCCAGATACATTGGGAAGTTCCAGTAGATTTTTGTTGACTTTTTGGGTCTAGAAGCTCTGGATTCATTTATGTTCTCTAGAATATGTCCAGACCCAGCATGTTACTTCTCTTTCATCTCTTTTCTCATAGTGTCTTAGTATTCTGAAGGTGCTGCCTGGTGGCGCCTCTGGTGGAGTGCACACACATGAGCTTCTTAGCATTATGCTCCAATTTTATTACTGACTCCTTCTGCCAGCATCCTAAATGTCAAGTTTTTCCAGGCTTCCCCAACAACCCTCTTTTTTTCTGGCTGCCTTTTCTGGCTGTGCCCTTATACTCTCATCTGACTTTTTAACTAAAACCCTCCATGTCTGCACCTCCATCCAGCCTTGTCCTTGATAAAGCTCAGTGTAGGCTAATTTAGCCTCTTAAGCATCACCACCTGAATAGCCCTCTCAGACACTTCTAATTAACAAGTGCTGCCCAGGAAAGCCTGGTGGGAGGGGAGATGTCACCCACCTCTCACCTACAAACCCCAAACAAGCTCATATTTCTAGTCCTCACTGAGTTAAGACCACATGTCTTGTCCCAGTCACGGAAGCTGGAAATATATACCTCTTGATGCCTCTCTCTATGTTCAACTTCACATCCCTCAGTCACCCAGTGGATGCATTTTCCTTTTTTTTATTTTTCCGTATCAGTTGTCTTCCCTGTCTCCCATTCACCAGTGCCTTAGTCTTGGTATTAAACACCTCTGATATGATCCATTTGAGTAAGTTCTACTAGATCTCAGTTCTTCCAGGATTTTCTCTGCATAAAATCCTCTAGTGGTGCTCTATTATCGACAACAGAAGTTTAAGGTCTTGTGTGCATGCAAGACTCTTGGCTAGCCACCACCATCCAAAACATGTCTTATACTCTGTCAGCACCAAACCATTATCCAAGACCTGAAAGGTAGGTACCATGTTATTTATGATTTGTCTATATGTTGAGGGTCCCTTCCTGTTGGGAGTCCACTGGAACCCATCATAAGTTGATGCATATTCTCTTGACTACAGCATCTTTTCTTTCCTCTTTTATGTGTCCCTGTTTCCTTATCCATGCCTGGGATACAGGATTTATCTGACACATGCTTCCCAGAGGGTACCTGTGTAGATTCATCTTTATTAAACTCATCATGTGTGAAGTAGAGTTAGGTGTTCACTAAATGTCTTTCCTATGAGTTAATGAACAATAATACTTTTTAAAAGCAGACATGTTAACCCACAGAAACAACTTCATTCCTTGTACTCGGAAATTGATGACCTGAGCTATGATGACCTGGACGGGCCATTCTCTAAAGACTGAAGAAATGAAGGTGGCCAAATGTAAAGAGAGAACTACTGAGGAGGTCACCATAAAAAGGAGAAAATTCAGAGTAGTATTCTTCACAGATTGATAGTCAAGATATAAAAGTTTTAAATAGTCTTTATTTTGGAGCCAGTCAGTGACACACCTGGTTGAGTACACATGTTCTCATGCTCAAGGACCCAGGTTCAAGCCCCCAGTCCCCACCTGCAGGGGACGCTTCATCAGAGGTGAAGCAGTACTGCAGGTGTCTCTCCCCCTCTCTATCTCTGTTGCCCTCTTAATTCCTCTCTCCTATCAAAGTGAAAAAATTTTTTTAATTTTTGTTGGTTATTTAATATGATTATCAAGATTGTGGGATAATAGGGGTACAGTTCCATACAGTATATGCTACTAGAGTTCTATATCCCATCCCTTTCATTGGAAGCTTCCCTATTCTTCACCCCTGTGGGAATATGGACCCAGGATCATTATGGGGTACAGAAGGTGGAAGGTCTGGCTTCTGTAATTGCTTTTATGCTGGATATGGACATTGGCAGGTGGATCCATAACCCCAGTCTGTTTCTGTCTTTCCCCAGTGGGGTAGGGCTCTGGGGAGATGGGGTTCTGGGACACACTAGTGAGGTCATCTATCCAGGGAAGTCAGGATGGCATCTTAGTAGCAACTGCAACTTGGTGGCTGAAAGGTAGTAAGATATAAAGCAAAACAGGTTGTTTAATAAGTCGAAACCCAAAATAGTCCTTTTTTTCACTTCTTTGTGCGTGAATTCACTAACAAAAGCAGATAAGATGTTATTAAATAGACAGCCATTGTCCACTATTGACTGGATGCAATAAGGAAGTGTCAATCTTGGGTAGGTAAGAATTTAAAGGAGACTTATATCACTTAACATGATTTCTTCAAGTTCCATGTGTGGTGTTTTGCACCAAAACAAAAATTCTGTGGAAGGTGGGGCAGGGGGTGAAGAGGCTCGTGAGCCCCTGGTACAAGATGGGAGAAAAGGACCTAAGTTGGAAGTGAGAGTGTTCTATCCACACCTGTTGTGCAAGGGTGAGACATTGTGTTCATGTGCCAACAACTGGGTTGTAAGCCAATACCCCCCCCAAATAAAGTGATAAATAAAATACATTTCATCAAAAATATATTAAAGTGGGGGTTGGGCAGTAGTGCAGCAGGTTAAGTGCACGTGGTGCAAAGCGCAAGGACCAGCATAAGGACCCCTGCTCAAGCCCCCGGCTCCCCACCTGCAGAGGAGTCACTTCACAAGTGGTGAAGCAGGTCTGCAGGTGTCTACCTTTTTCTCCCCCTCTCTGTCTTCCCCTCCTCTCTCCATTTCTCGCTGTCCTATCCAACAATGAACGATATCAACAACAACAATAATAACCACAACAAGGCTACAACAATAAGGGCAACAAAAGGGGGAGGGAAATGGCCTCCAGGAGCAGTGGATTTATGGTGCAGACACTGAGCCCCAGCAATAACCCTGGAGGCAATGTGTGTGTGTGTGTGTGTGTGTGTGTGTGTGTGGTGTGTGTGTGTGTGTGTGTGTGTGTGAGAGAGAGAGAGAGAGAGAGAGAGAGAGAGATTTTCAGTTCTTCTCTAGTCAAAGACTGGTTCTGTTCAGGGTTCTTTGTTAAAAGGAAGGATTGTGATTTTCTTTAGATACTGATTTGATCTTATAATGTCTCTGGGGTTTAGGTCACTTTTGCCAGAAAAAAAGTTTTAGGCAATATTATTTTTCCCCACATCAAATCTCTTGTACTTAGCATAGAGAATAATAGCACCGGGGGCTGGGCAATGGCACACCAGGTTAAGTACACATTGTATGAAGTTTAAGTACCCACGCAAGAATCCCAGCTAGAGACCATGCACCCCACCTGCAGGAGGGTCTCTTCACAAGCAGTGAAGTAGGTCTGCAGGTGTCTCTCTGTCTCCTATCTTGCCTTCCCTTCTCATTTCTGTCTGTCCTATCCAAAAAGATCAGAAAAAAAAAAAATGGCCACAGGAGCAGTGGATTCAAGTGCAGGCACCAAAGCCCAGCAATAGCCCTGGAGGCGCAAAAAAAAAAAAAAAAAAAAAAAACCACAAAAAAAGAATAATAGCACCAAGGCCCAGCAATAACCCTGGAGGCAATCAAAAGAATAATAGCAGAATAAAAACAAAAAATAAGAATAATAGAGGAAAATTATCAATATTGGGAGCCAGGTGGTGGCGCACCTGATTAAGCACATGCTCTACAGTGTGCAAAGACCTTGGTTCAAGCCCCTGGTCCCCATCTGCAGGGAGAAAGCTTCATGGATGGTGGAGCAGGGCTACAAGTGTCTCTCTGTCTCTTTCCTTCTCTATCCCCCTTCTCTCTCAGTTTCTCTCTATCTCTCTTCAATAATAAATTAAATTAAATTAAAAGTAAATAGATAAGGAAAGAAAAAGAAAATTATCAATACTTATGGAATGAGGGGTCCATGTGGCAGCCCATTTGGTAAACTACAAACTTTTTCATGCTGGAGGACCCAGGTTCAAACCTCAGGTCCTGAACTTTGCTGACAATCATATCAGAGTAAGTGCATCACCATAGGGCTGGGAAATGTGAATTAGGGAACACCAAATTCCTTAATCTCAATTTAATACTAGGGTTTGTGGTTCAGGACTTACTGTTGTCATGCCACAGTAGCAGCTTTTATTTTGATGTGACTTGTGATTCTGGTTGGGAGCTGACAAGGGCTCTAAGTAGTGTTGAAATGCATGGCAGTTTGTAGTGAGGTGATGTCTTCACCCTTGAGGCAAGGCCTGCCTTTTGCATGGAACTGTGTGGAATTAATTCCGTATTATCTTCACAATCTTGTTAATCATTATTAAGTCACTATAAAAAAACAAAAAAGCAGGCATGTAGCTTTACCCGTCCATCTAGTCATAGAAAGGCCAGCAAGAATTGTACCTGATTCTGTTTGACACTGGCTGAGCCAAGAAAAACAAATGAGGAAAAAAATAAAAAAAGAACACTTCCTGAATTTGAAAGAGGAAATTAATCACACTCGAAGTGTTGATAATGGAGTTGATGTTTAGTATCAGTTAGCGTTCCAGATAATGATGCAGCAATAAGTTGCTTTCTTTAGTCTTAAGTTGGTTTCTTACTTCCTGTTTATAGTATGCAATAGAGCCTACCTATTAATCAACACCAGCCTCACACAACCTGAAGTGGCTTCTCGTAAGTCCTAAGTGATACCACAATGGTGTAGGAAGCAGTCAGAAGTATCATCTGAAGAGCAAGAGGAAGAGGAAGTGGCACTTCAGATGTTCACGGCTCTTGTCAGCTCACCCAACATTCAGCTCAGGTGCACGTTCCCATGTGAGGAAGACATCAGGGTCATGGACCTGGCTTTTCCTTAAACATTTCTATTCCCATGTGCCTCTTGCAATGAGAATAACTTGCTACATCAAATGTAATTTGAAATTTTAAGGATTTGTACCATGTTTGAATAGCCCATGACTGCAAACCCAGTCCTTCTTCCCTTGCACTGAATTTGGAGTCCAGCTTTCCACTGAAGTTAACTGAAAACTTCCAGAGTTGGAGCTCTGAGAGTGGGCTCGACACCTGTAAAATGGCTTGCTTTATTTATTTAGAGAATTAGGGCCTTGTATGTACATGATCTCAACTCTCCCAGGCCAACTTTTTCATTCTTTGTAATTCCAACCAAGAGGGAGAGAAAGAGAGAGACAGACAGAGAGAGAGAGAGAGACCCAGTACTAGAGCTATCCCTAGGGCCATGGTACCCCCATGTGTTTTGGGGGTTCCAAACCAGGCTGCCAGCATAGCAAGACATGTATTCTATCCTGTGAGCTAGCGTCTAGCCTTAACATGACACCTTCTAATGGGGCTTGGAAAGGAATTTTTGGCTCTGTACTTTTCATTTTAAGAGGCAGCAGAAGCCTGGATCTGTTTGTAAACTCTACCTGTGAATTCTGAGCACAGAGCTGAGCTTAAATTTAAAGGCATGTAAATTTATTTGGCATATGAATTAGTCTTTTGCAAGTAATTGTTTCTTTTGTAAAGCTTGAGTGTGTAGAGTTTGTGTCCATCCTAATTAAATAATTCTTATAGATCAGTTCTCAACCAGAGGTAGTGTTACCCCAACAGACACTTGGCTGTAGCTGAAGATATTCTGGATTGTTGGGAGTAGGACATGTTAGTGGCCTCCAGTAGGTAAAAGCCACGGGTGGTGTCAAGCAGCCTATGGACAACTTGCCACAACACAGAAAAATCCAACCCCAAATATCCATAGTGTAAGGGGCTGAGAAAGCCTGCTTCGGGTGCATTTGAGAGAACAGCTTCATAACAACTGGCACCACACCAAAGGCAAAGTCTAAAGAATGTTCAACATTGTGAGTCTTTTCTCTTGGGACCTTTCTCACATTTATGTGATTAAGCCACAAGTTTAAAGTTGATGGTGTTAGTTATTAGCTCGGAACTGGGGAGGTCTCTGGAATCTTTACAGTTTGGAGCAGCTATTCTAGAACTGGCTGGCTCTACCCTCGGCTTCGTAAGTTCTGCCAGGAAGCCAAGCCCTTGCCAAGCCATCAAGACACCATCACAGACAGAAATCAGTTGAAGCCACCCAAGACACAAGATGTTCAGATCTTTCTACCAACATTTTATCTCTTCAAAACAAAATTGCATGACAAGATTCCAGTTGGACACTCTGGTCTAAGCTATGAAGGGCTCTGATGAAAGCAGAAATGGAATGTCTGTACCCACAGGATGATTTGTTTTGTTTTATTGTTGGGGGCACTGATTATATACTTTTCCCTCCTTAAGTCATCCACCACACTCTAACATTGTGACTAAAAAGCTTAGCATTTTGGTTAGGCTGATGGAAGGTCAATGCCCGCCCCCTCCCCACCTCCAGTTCTGTTAGCATTCTTTCTGCTTGTCAGCAAGGTTCTATTAGAAATTGATGACACAAGCTCACTCAGAGGGAGCCTGCAGGCCAACATTGAAGGGACTGTTTGCAGAGGTGCAGACAGGACATAGGAGCATTACAGCCTGGGGACACACACAGACATGGCAGGAGAGGGAAATTATTCCCACCTCCAAGCCTAGAGGAACTTAGTGCCTAGCTGGGATCTGGTGAACACTGTAGTCTTGAGTGGGAGCCTACAGAGCAGAAATGGCCTGACAACCTTTGCCAAACTATAGCCCCACACCCCCTATGGAGAGAGCAGAGGCCCAAGTCTCCCTTCTCTTCCTACCACAAGCCCACCCATCTGACAGGGTTAGAAGTTACTGACATGGCAGGGGCTCTCAGTAGAGGCCAACCTCCCAGGGGACAGAGCAGAACATTGTAAAGATGGGGGTTGGAGGCAGCCCCCAGAATTTCCAGCCCATTGCATAGCCCTGGAGTAACTCTTGCTTCTCTCTAGACATACTTTGTTAGTCATCACATGGAATATCCGTCTTCACGTTGGCATGAAAACTAGAGTGACATGCATATGGATCTTGAGACTTAACCCTGAGTATAGAAGGTACTAAGTAACACTGACTTTCTTTTTAGATCATTTTATTGGAAGCCTAATGGTTCTACTACAGTTGTTGATATATGGATCCAATTTCTCATCTCCCTGTGATAAGTATCTGCAAAAAATTCTCACCCCCAACATAGGTCCTCTTCCATCATCATGTACCAGGACCCCAAAGCCACCCTCTCCCACTCTCTTTCCCTCCTTCCCAAGAGACCTTTGATTTCTACAAGACACCACAGCCAGTCCAAATTTCACTTTGTGTTTCCCTTTCTGTCCTTGCTTCTTAAGTTCTCTCTATAAGTCAGATTTATCTTTCTCTTCTTTATTTTTTATTTATTTGATAGAGACAGCCAGAAATCAAGGGGAGAGTGAGAGAGACACCTGTAGCCCTGCTTCACCACTTGTGAAGCTTTCCTCTTGCAGGTGGAGACCAGGGATTTGAATCTGGGTCCTTGCACATTGTAACATGTGCACTGAATCAGATGCACCACCACCCTGCCCTGTCTTTGTCTTTGTGATTCATCTCACTTAAGATGATTTCTTCAATTCCTATCCAAGATGAGATCATTATTTTTAACATCTAAGTAGTATTCCATTTTGTATATATTACATTCTGTATATATACCACAACTTTCTTAGCCACTCATCTGTTGTTTGTTATCTGGGTTGCTTTCAAGTTTGAACTAATAGAAATTGTGCTGCTATGAATTGTGCTGTACATAGATATCTCAGGAGAGTTGTTTTTGTTTCCTTTGGATGAATCTCCAGGAAAGAAATTGCTGGGTTGCACTGTAGATCTATTTCTAGTGTTCTTAGAGGTCTCCAGACTGGTAACAGTAACTTTCATTCTTTCTTTCACTTACAGTTGGAACCTGATACTGAGTGAGGTGTTTAGGACCAGGTGAGGAGTTGGCACTGGGCTTTCAAAGGGAAGGAAAACTAGCTGGTGTGTATGCATGGATGTCTGTCTTGGTTGTTTTGGATGTTAGCTGATTGAGGTTCTCAAGACCTGCCCCCTACCTGTCTCTCTCCCTGTTTTGGGATCTACAGAAAGAAAACTCCAATCCCTTTGTCCATCTGACTGGGTACCCTTTTATATCCCCTCAAGAAAGGACTTCAATTTCCCCCTTTTTCCTGTGGCTTCTGTGTCAGTGGGTTCACATTCTGGCCTCCCCACCTCTCTCCTGCAACATCTGTTTCTTATAAACAAAAAGTTCCCTCAAGTTCCATGTCCTTGTGGTGAGTCCTGCCCCACAAGATAGCAGCAATGACAGAATCTCATGGTATTTTCTTCTGAACATCTCCTTGGCCTTGCCCTTCCTTGTATTTCTTCCACATGGCATAAATTATCGTTACTACATCTTATTATATAGTCTAATGTAGATTCTTTTTTTTTTTTTGCCTCCAGGGTTAACGCTGGGACTTGGTACCTGCATTATGAATCCACTGCTCCTGGAGGCCATTTTTCCCATTTTGTTGCCCTTGTTGCACTTGTTGTAGTTGTTATTAGTATTGTTGTCATAGCTGTTGTTGGATAGGACAGAGAGAAATCGAGAGAAAAAAGGAAGACAAAAAGGGGGAGAGAAAGAGAGACACCTGCAGACCTGTTTCACCACTTGTGAAGCAACCCCTGCCGATGGGGAGCTGGGGACTCGAACCAGGATCATCCTTACACACCGGTCCTTGCAGTTTGTGCCATGTGTGCTTAACTCACTACACTACTGCCCAGCTCCCCTAATGTAGATTCTTATCTCCTTCCTAATTCTCATTTCACTCTGGCCTTCGATTGTAGTATAAGGTCCTCTGAATCAGGTCAGTGCTAGTGCTGGCTGAATGCCATTTCCCTGTTGTTTGCTAAGTGCATCTTGGGATGCCAGGATACTAACAGTCTGCTCTCAGGACATAATCCAGGGAGACAGATCCCCATTTGGGATCCTTTTTTTTAATTATCATTTTTAATTGATTTAAGTATGATCCACAAGTCCATTGGATAAGAGGGGTACAGTTCCACACAATTTCCACCACCAGAGTCGCACATCCCCTCCCCTCCATTGGAAGCTTTCCGATTCTTTATCCCTCTGGATGTATGGACCCAGGATCATTATGGGGTGCAGAAAGTAAAAGGTCTGGCTTCTGTAGTTGCTTCTCTGCTGGACATGGGCATTGGCAGGTCAACCCAAACTCCCAGTCTGTTTCTATCATTCCCTAGTGGGGCAGGGTTCTGTGGCAGTGGGGTTCCAGGACACACTGATGAGGTCATCTGCCCGGGGAAGTCAGGCTGGTGTCATGGTAGCATCTACAACTTGGTGGCTGAAAAGCATTTAGATACAAAGCAGAACAGATTGCTTAATAATCAGGAACCTAAAGGTAAGGCTGGAACAGATGAGATTTGGGGGTTCCATTTTGGATAAAGCTAGGAAGTTTATTTTAGGTATATTCCAAGGGGCCCGTGACTTTACTAATTTTGCCTGAGCCCAACAGCTACCTCCATGCAGGTGGGCTAAAGGTACTGTCCAGGGAGATGGTGTCAGAGGACCCCCCCTTTTTTTGCCTCCAGGATTATTGCTGGGGTTCAGTGCCTGCATCATGAAGAGGATCCCTTTTATATTATCGGATATAACTTCTGTGGCCTCTTTTCACTTTCAATCTTATGCCCTCATGTGGGGAGACGGCCCATCCGGGCACCTGGCCCAAGTCCCTCTTGTCATTCCTTTCCTCTGACCCTGGAGGTGTGCCCGCATCTCTGTGTCTTTCCTCAGCCCAAGATGACAGGCAGTTGTGGGTGGTGATGAATCAGTGCAGAGAACATGGTGGTAGCTTTACAGGTTGGTTTTTATCACAATCCCTTCTGAGCTGGACTGGAAGAGGAGGCTGTGGAACCCTTTCCAGCGTATGCTTGGGAGTGAGCATCTCGATCTGGGCCTTTGTCATTCCCTTCTCCCCTCTGCTCTTAAAATCAGCTGACTGAGGGTTAGTGGTTTCTAGTACAGTTGTTAACACATGGGTACAATTTCTCACCTTGCTGTTGTAGGTGTCTGCAAAATTCTTTCACACCCAACTTAGTTCCTTTTCCATCATCCTGCACCAGGTCCCCAGGTCCCTTCAGTGTCCCCCCCCCCCCCCCCCGCTTTTCCCCAGAGTCCATTGCCTTGGTGCAATACACCAAACCTAGTCCAAATTTTACTTTGTGTTTTCCCTTTGTCTCTTAAGTTCTACCTAGAGTGAGGTCATCCCATATTCATTCCTCTCTTTCTGTCTTATATCACATAATATAATTCCAACAAGATGCATCCAAAGTAAAGGAGATGACTTCATCTTTTAACAGCTTAGTTATATTCATATATATATATATATATATATATATATATATATATAACAACTTTATTAGCCACTCATCTGTTGTTTGATATTTGGGTTGCTTCCAAGTTTGGGTTATTGCAAATTGTGCTTCTGTGAGCATAGGTGTACATAGGTCTTTTTGGATGAGTGTGTTTGTTTCTTTCGGATATATTCCTATGAAAGGAATTACCAGGTCATAGGGTAGGTTCATTTCTAGCCTTCTGAGTATTCTCTATACTGCTTCCCACAGAGATTGAACCAATTTGCATTCCCACCAGCAATGTAGAAGGTTCCTTTACCCCCCCCCCACACACACACACTTGCTGTTACTAACCTTTCCAATGTGCAGTATTTCACAGGAGCAATATGGTAGCTCCTTGTCTTTATTTGCATTTCTCTGATTGGTAGATCATGTGCAGTGCTCAGTAATGGCGCCTGGAAGAGAACTAGCAGGTCACCCCAGCCCTGCTCCCCATAAATGCTAGCACAGTGTCTCTTCTGGGAAGGCTCAGAATCTCAGCCATTTGTCCATGTGTCCTTCCAGTGGTTTCATCTATCTATTTTCTTCCTGGCTTAATTTTAACTCCTCAATTTCTTGACCTTTATACTTTGGTCTTCAAACTTGGCTTCATAATACTAGGAACCTCACTTCCTTCCCCAGGAGCACCTTCACCTGTGAAAAGTGACTTTTTCCCCTACCAGAAGCAGTCCTCACTGCTTGCAAGGGAAAGTCCTTGACTCTTCTGTCACCTCACAAAGCTCATTGCCCACCCAGAGACTTTTCATTTTTCCCACATGCCCTCTTTAGATGTCTGTATGTGCCTCTCTCTGTGCCCAGGACATTCTCCCATCCACTTTTGGACTCCTTTGCATCCTGGGACCAATATCATTTTGGCATGGTGATGATGAATGTCCCCCTATGAAGCCTTGCCTTCCTAACACACCAGCCAGACTTGCTCATGGAATAGCCATCACCTTTATAAATGTTTGTTGTGTTAGGTCTAGTGGGTGCTGAGGAATTCAGATCTCCCCAAGTCTGGTGGTAGAGGCCACAGCTGGATGTGTGGGGTCTCTGTGTTCCTCTGTCCTCCACCATTACAGGAGCTGGGCCTGCCTGTGCATTTTTGTTTTTTGTTTAAGTGCCCTGTTTCCTCCCTCAAGGCTCAGGATTGTGACTGACTCCATTGTAATCTTTGAAGCTTGGCTCAAATGGGGAGAGCTATAATGTTGGGGGAGGAGAAGGAAATGCAAGAGTCAAACAAGAATCCACTTGTGGGTCTCTTTCCCTTCACCTGGTCTCTCAGGGATGGTGAATCGACGAGGGCTTGTGGCAGCCAACTGGCGGCACCTCCCAGATGGGGAGGAAGCCATGTGGAGGCACTCTTGTGGGGCTCCACCATATGCTTCCCGGTGAAGATGCGAGTGTGTGCCATGTGCTGGGCTGCTGTGCACACATTTTCATTTTGATGTGGCTGTTCTGGAGTCAATGTGCACAAGAACACATGCTTTCTGTCAACCACATGATGGCATTCCTCTTGTGGAAGCTGTGCTTTGGCCATGCCTACAAAATGGGTGGGGGTTTACAGCTCTTTCCTAAAGACACTGTTATCAGATGAGAAAGAAATCACCAGAAAAAATCCCTCAGTACCAAAAGGATTTCTTCTCAAGGGTGATGTGTTCATTTTCTCCGTTTATCCAGTGTACCCAGTGTTGACTTTTTTCCCTCATCAATGGGGCTTCACGACTTCAGAATGACTGCTTTCTCCTCCAGGGTTATCTCTGGGGTGTGCTGCCAGCACTAAGAATCTGTTCCTGATGGCTATTTTTTCCATTGTATTGGATAGGACAGAGAGAAATCAAGAGAGATGAGGGAGATAGAGAGGGAGAGAGGAAGAGAGATACTTGCAGACCTGTTTCACCACTTGTGAAGTGTCCCCCATACAGGTGGGGAACCAGGGATCAAATCTGGACCCTTGCCTAGGTCCTTGCACTTAGTACCATGTGCATTTAACCAGGTGCACCATTACTCAACCCCCCCAGAATGACTTTTTTAAATATAGAGATATAGACACACACAGAGAGAGAGAGAGAGAGAGAGATCATAGCACTGAAGCTTCCTCCATCATGGTGAGGGTTGGGCTCAAATGTGGGTTTCACAGAAAGCAACTTAGTTCACTCTCCAAGTGAGCTATGTTGCTGGCTCCCTCTGTTTGCTTGTAAGGAATAGCAAATGACATGCCCATAGTTGGCTTTGGGCATCCCTCTTGATGTTACCACCCAGAGTATCTCCACCTGAGAGCTTCACCCTCATATCTCCAGCTCCTAAAATAGCCCCTATTTGGCACACCCAGCCCACAGAGCACATGGATAACAGAAGGTCACTGCCACCCTGCTTCCTCCCTCCCATCTTTTTGGGAAGTAGCATCCCACACAAGGTGGAACCCTCAGGACAAGACACACAACTTGTCATCAAGTCTGAAGCAGGCAGAAGGGACAGGTCCTCTATCTTCTGTTCTATTTCCTATGTGCAGAATACAGCTGGGGAACCCCAGGAGGAGAATTTCTTCCCTGTGGTGCCTGTACATTAACCAAGGACAGAAAGAGAGACTGGCATTTCCTCTTCCCTTTTCTGATCCCTCCATTCTCAACTCCTTCTTGGAGAAAGGCAGCCTAAGAGCAGACAAAGGGGTAAAGGGTGGGGAGCAAGGGGTACAGGGCTCAGTGAATCCTAGCACTGTGACTTTGTATCATAAGACCAGACCGGGAGCTTCTGGATCCCCTGCCAGTGAGAGGTGACCTTTCCTCTCCTATCACAACTGCCTGTCTTTCTGAGTGTGTGCTCTACACACCCCATCACCATCTGCCCCCATGCACAGGAATTGGCAGGGTGCTCCCAAGAGAGAGCTCCCTTCATGTGCTTACTCTTCTGGGATCTGGGCAGAACCTTCCAGTTCGTGCTATGTACAGATTCTGCCTGAATGTCTGCATTGCTTAGAGCAGTGCGTGCCTGAGCCTCAAGCACAGACTCTTGGGGCGCACTGCCAGGACCCCAGCAGTGTGGTTTTGTAGTTTTGTATAGAACCTTAGGAGCCAGTGCCCTCCCCAGCCTTCGCAGTGCAGAGTTTGCTCTTTTTTTTTTGTTCCTGACCCTTTTGAAACCCATGTACAACAGCTCAGTTCATGATTTAGAGTTTTCTGAGCAAAAATATGCAGACCTTTGTGCCTGCTCCAAGATGTGGGAGAATGAGCATTTTCGTCAGCCATCCACTCTCCAGTCTTCATAGGTCTAAAAATGGTCCTATGACTGTGAGCAAGTCTTCTCAATAACATTCAAAAGTATGGCCCAGGGGGCCAGACGGTAGCGCAGCAGGTTAAGCGCACATGGTGCAAAGTGCAAGGACCAGCATATGGATCCTGATTCAAGCCCCCGGCTCCCCATCTGCAGGGGAGGGGGGCTCGCTTCATAAGCAATGAAGCAGGTCTGCAGATGTCTGTCTTTCTCTCCCCCTATGCCTTTCCATCCTCTCTCAATTTCTCTCTGTCCTATCCAACAACAACAACAATAATAATAACAACAACAATAAACAACAAGGGCTACAAAAGGGTGGGAGGAGTATGGCCCAATATGACCAGAGGGCTCTGAACTCTAGTTTCATCAGGACCCGGACAGAGAAGAGGAAAAGAGGAAAGACATTCAGAAGTAGTAACAGGAGTAGGTGTGACTTAGAAAGGAAGAGAAGGCAGGGCCATGGGAAAAATTGATATATATATACATACATACAAATAGTTATAGAAATAATAGTCAACCCATATCTGTGTTCTTGAGTTTCCGATGGAGGAAATAGAGACAAAGAACTCTGATGGTGGGAACAGTGTGAAATTATACCCTTGTTATCTTAGAATTTTGTAAATCGATATTAAATCACTAATAAAAAATGTATGGCCTAACTTCACATTATAATCAAACCTAACTCAAGCATAAATTGGTGGACCTTATGGCTTTATCCATCAAGAAGATATTAGATCTTATTCATATACCAGTTTCACTCACCAGGAAGCTCTTTCTCTTTCCCTAAAGAAGCAAAAAGGATCATGCCACTTTATCATGCTGTATAACAAATTGCCGCATAGTCATCCATTCATTATCTCCCAGTTTCCCTAGGCCAGAAAGCTAGCGTGACTCAACTCAGTTCATTGTCCTGGGTCTCGCAAAATCATCATCAGGATTGTGGGTACTGGGCTTCTATCAGGAGGCCCTATAAGGACTCACCCATCAGTTTCACTCAGGATTTGGCAGAAGTCAGCTTCTTGTACTTACAAGAACGAGGGGCCTCTTCCTTGTTGGCTGGCAGACAAGGGTTGTTCTGAGCTTCTGAAGACCAGCCATCTTTCAAATCCCATGTTCTCTCTCCACTGTGTGCCTTCCTCTCTTCCTCCCTCCCTTCTTATCCTTCATTCCTTTTTCCCTCCCTTTAATTTGTCAAATACAATTAGTGTGCATTTTGAATCATGGACCATCTCCACAAATAAAAAAGTATATACAGCTGGAAGAAGGTTTGAGTATACATTTTAGAAAGGGCAGTTTTCATTTATAAGACCAAAAGTTAATCTGACCTTTTTGTCTGTTTTGATTCAACAACGAATCCTATTAACTCTATTTCTTTTTTAAAATTATTTTTAATTTTATATTTATTTATTTTCCCTTTTGTTGCTCTTGTTGTTTTTTATTATTGTTGTTGTAGTTATTATTATTGTTGTTATTGATGTCATTGTTAGATAGGACAGAGAGAAATGGAGAGAGGAGGGGAAGACAGAGAGGTGGAGAGAAAGATAGACACCTGCATACCTGCTTCACCGCCTGTGAAGTGACTCCCCTACAGGTGGGGATCCCGGGACCTCTAACCCGGAGCCTTGCACCAGTCCTTGCACTTTGTGCCATGTGCACTTAACCCACTGCGCTACCGCCCAACCCCCGATTAACTCTATTTCTAATATCTATCTCATGTCTTCCAGTTCATTTTCAATTCCATTGCAACCACTCTTTTCCAGCAATTTTTTTCTCGCATGTGTTTTTGGCATTAGTTATTATCATTTATTTTAAATTTAAAGAAGTCCCTTAAACTTTCTGGTTAAGGGGTAATGAAATCCTTTAGTTTGTGCTAGACTGAGAAAAATTTTTGAGAGATTGTTAACAGGACTTCACTCCTCTAGGCAGGTTTGCTTTCAGATCGTAAGAGGCAGACAGACAGACAGACACACACACACACACACACACACACACACACACGCGCGCGCACACACAGAGAGAGAGAGAGAGAGAGGAGGGAGAGGGGGATGGGGAGAGAGAGAGGATGGAGAGGGAGAGGGGGAGAGAGAGATACAATTAACACCAAAGCTTCTTCAATGCAGTGGGGTCCTAGCTAGAACCTGGATTGCATGCATGATAAGGCAGATGTACCAACCATGTGAGCTATCTTGTCATTCCATCTGTGAAACACTTACCCTTTCACTTTTGATTATGAACCTACTAGGTGTAGCATTTTTGGTTGGAAATCTCTCCCTTTCTGCTACTGGAGTGTACTGTGTTACTCTCTTTTGACTTCTAAAATTTCTCTTAAAAGATTTGCCAATAGCTTCATAAGTATTCCCTTATATGTAACAAACTGGTTTTGTCTTCATGCCTTTATACAATCATGGTAATGTCTTTAACTTTTGCCATTTTAATTATAGTGTGTCTTGGTGTCAATCTGTTTAGGTCTTCCTATTTGGAACTCCTGTACCTGGAAGTCTGCCTCACTCCCCATATAGGGGGTGTTTTAGGCCATTATTCTTCAAATAATATTTCTGGCTTTCTCTACAGTGTAAATATAATCCCCTGTAATGTAAATATCCTTCTTAAAGTTGTTTTAGAAGTCTCTTCACTTTTTAAAGCTCTTTGCTTTTTTTCCCCTTCTGTCATTCTCTTGAGGTGGATCAAAGACTTGGGGTGCCCGACACAGGGCACAAACCTTTCCCTGCTCTTCAGAGGAAAAGTTCACACCTTCAGGACCCTTCCCAACCACAATTGTTATACATTTTTTTTTTCAGGAGAGCTTATCTCTTGTCTCTCCTGCCAGTCTCAGTGCTACTTTTATCTTTAAATATTGTTTAATTTTATTAATAATATATTCCGTGACTATAAGATTACAATGTATAGTTCCACATCACACCCACCACCAAATTTCTGTATGTGACCCTTTCACTTCTCTTAAGTCTTAGAAACAGTTTGTTTGTTTCCATTTTTTTTTGAAAGTTCATAAGAATCAGATCTCTAGATTCTACATGTGAGTGAAACCCTCTGGCAGTAGTCTTTTATCTCTTTACTTATTTCACTAAGCATAATCACCTCTGGTACTATCCATTTTGTCCCAAAGGACACAGAGTAGTGTTTCTTTTTTTTTCAGTTACATTGATTTATTTTTATTTTGTTGGATAGAGACAGAGAAATCAAGAGGGAAAGGGGAGATAGAGAGGGAGGGACACTTGCAGCACTACTTCAACATTTTTGTTTTGTTTTTATTTATCAAAAGGAAACATTGAAAAAACCATAGGATAAGAAATTCCAACCACCGGAACTCTGTATCCCATCCCCTCCCCTGTTAGCTTTCCTATTCTTTATCCCTCTGGGAGTATGGACCCAAGGTCATTGTGGGATACAGAAGGTGGAAGGTCTGGCTTCTGTAATTGCTTCCCTGCTGAACATGGGCGTTGACTAGTCAATCCATACTCCCAACCTGCCTTTCTTTTTCCCTAGAAGGGTAGGGCTCTGGGGAAGCAGAGCTCCAGGACACATTGGTAAGGTTGTCTGTCCAGGGAAGTCTAGTCTGCATCATGCTAGCATCTGGAACCTGGTGGCTGAAAAGAGAGTTAACATACAAAGCCAAACAAATTGTTGACCAATCATGGACCTAAAGGCTGGAATAGTGCAGATGAAGTGTTAGTGGCTCCTCCATTTTGTAGAAAGCTAGTAGGCATATTTTAGTTACATTCCAAAGGGCCTGTGGCTATATTAGTTTTTTTTTTTCCCTGAGCCTGAAATTTGATATGCAGGTGGATCCAAGTTATTGTCTGGGGAGATGATGTCATGGCTGGAAAAGGAACAGATTGCTGGATCAGTGAAGAGAGTAGCTCCCTAATATGGGGAAAGGGAATAAATATTGTTGACTGTAAATCCCATCGATTTGATGTGATCTGGGGCCCATATTCAGCTTAGGAGCCTATGTGACCTCTGCATCCCTGTAGATCTGAGCTCCCATTCTGTGGTCATGAGTAGGAACATTCCAAGCTGCCCCAGTATCGACCCATCTTCCTTAGGTGTAGCATAGAGTATGTTGTCCATCCTCCCTTAGGAGGATGGAACATTCTCTATTGTCATTGATCCAACATGAGAGCAAGGTCCTATGGGGGGCCCACAAAGGGGTCTATTTTGTTGTTCCTGATAGAGATGACAGGTAACAGTGGAGAGAGGGATTTATTTGAGGTCTAGGCCCATCATTTCTGTTTGGGAATCTCAGGACTTTCCGACTAGGGCCCCAGCTGATGGGGTAGCCTGATAGTGACTAAAGAGTCATCGTTAAAGTATGCCTATCTCTTGCCCTTATTCAGCTTTTGCAGACCTTGCTTTGATAAGGTTAGCTTTGGATTGAGTGAGAGAAATGTAATAGGAAGTAGGTGAGGAAGGTATCTAAGTCTAATTAGATACTATTTCATTAGGAGCATTATACTGACTCACTGCAGAGTATTGTGCACTTTTGCTTTCAGGTATATATTTTGCCCTAATTTATGGATACATGTGAACATATGCCCTATCTTACAGGACCTGGTCTATATCTAGGTTTTGGGACTTTACTAGGAAGTGAACTTCCTGGAATGGAATTAGAGGATACTATGAAAGGAAAGATCTCATCTGAGTAATAAAGCTGAAGGGTTGACAGTCCATGCCTGACATCTCTGGACACAGTCTGAAGTGAAGCATGCTGAGGTGGTACTCATTGTGTTGATTAGGTTGAGATCAGCGGATGCAATATCATTTGGTATGAATTGAGAGAAGCATGCAGGAAAGTGAGCTCCACCTTAGAGGTTCCAGGACTGGGGGAAATATAGAGGAAATGGGAGGTTCCTGCTGTCTTAGAGTTAAGAAGACAATAGATATTGCTGTAATCACATTATTTGGTAATTGGGTTAACTTTGAAAAATTCCTTTGTTAGGATTTACTGTATCATACACAATATCACCATAATTTATGTCCTTTGACATTATTTGTATATAGCTGTGCCACCAGTTGCTTCTGTTCTCCCTGGTCTAGGCTTTTAAGAGAGTCAACGGGAGTCGGGCGGTAGTGCAGCGGGTTAAGTGCAAGTAGCGCAAAGCACAAGGACCAGCTTAAGGATCCCGGTTCAAGCCCCCGGCTCCCCACCTGCAGGGGAGTCACTTCACAGGCGGTGAAACAGGTCTGCAGGTGTCTCTCTTTCTCTCCCCCTCTCTGTCTTCCCCTCCTCTCTCCATTTCTCTCTGTCCTATCTGGCAACAACGATGACAATAACTACAACAACAATAAACAACAACAAGGTCAACAAAAGGGAAAAATAAATAAATAAATATAAAATTAAAAAAAAATTTTTTTTAAAAGAGAGTCAACATATTCAGCCTATGTATTAAAAAGACTCAGTCTGTGCTTTAAAAAGTTTGAGACATGCAATCAATTTTTCCCCTCTCATATTAATTAAATGGTGATTTATATGACTACAAATTAATAGGAGTGTACATAAACACCATTCCCACCACCAAAAGACTGTGTCCCATCCCATCCCCCACTCCTGCCACCTCAGGAAGCTGAACATTCACCCTCACTCTCACCCCAGGGTTTTTATTTTGGTGCCCTACTCCAGATTTAGTCAAATCTTGCTTTTAATTTCCCTTTCTGGTCTTCTTTCTCAACTTCTGTTGATGAGTGGGATCATCCCATACTCGTCTTTATCTTTTTGACTTAGCTCACTTAACATAATTCCTTCTAGCTCCATCCAAGATGTGTCAGAGAAGGTGGGTTCATTGTTCTTAATAGCTGTATAGTATTCCATAGTGTATATATACCACAGCTTTCTCAGCCATTCATCTGTTGTTGGGCACCTGGGTTGATTCCAGGTTTTAGCTATTATTAATTGTGTTGCTATGAACAAAGGTGTACACATATCTTTTTGGTTGGGTGTTATGGAGTCCTTGGGGTATAACCCCAGGAGAGGAATTACTGGGTCATATGAGAGGTCTATGTCTTGCCATGTGATAATTCTCCAGACTGCTCTCCACAGAAGCTGGACCAATATACATTCCCACCAGCAGTGCAGAATGGTTCCTCTGTCCCCACATCCTCTCCAGCATTTGTTGCTGCTGTCCTTTTTGATGTATGCCATTCTCACAGGGGTGAGGTGATATCTTAATGTTGTCTTTATTTGCATTTCTCTGTCAGTCAGTGACCTGGAGCAATTTTGCATGTGTTTGTTAGCCTTTTGGATCTCTTCTGAAGTGAATGTTCTGTTCATATCCTCTGCCCATTTTTGGATGGGATCATTTGCTTTTTTGTTGTTAAGTTTGCTGAGTTCTCTGTATATTTTGGTTATTAGTCTCTTGTCTGATGTTTGGCATGTGAAGATCTTCTCCCATTCTGTGAGAGGTCTCTTTGTTTGTGTGATAGTTTCTTTGGCTGTGCAGAAGCTTTTCAATTTGATGTAGTCCCATTGGTTTGTTTCTGCTTTAGTCTTCCTTGCAATTGGGTTTGATTCATCAAAGATGTCCTTGAGGTTTAGGTGGGAAAGTCTTCCACCAATGTTTTCCTCTAAGTTTTTGATAATTTCTGGTCTAACATCCAGGTTTTTGATCCATTTGGAGTTGATCTTTGTTTCTGGTGGGATAAAGTATTTCAGTTTCATTCTTCTGCATGTTTCCACCCAGTTTTCCCAGCACCATTTATTGAAGAAAGCTTCCTTTCTCCATTTAATACTTTGGGCCCCCTTATCAAAGATTAGATGTCCATAGGTGTGGGGGTTTAGTTCTGGGCTTTCAGTTCTGTTCCACTGGTCTGAGTGCCTATTTTTGTTCCAGTACCACGCTGTTTTGATAATGATGGCCTTATAATATAGTTTGAGATCTGGGAGTGTGATACCTCCATTTCTGTTTCTTTTCCTCAAGATTGTTTTGGCAGTTCTAGGTGTTTTCTATTTAATTGCCCTAGTTGTTACCCTTGTTGTTATCGTTATTTTTGTTGTTTTTGCTGGATAGGATAGTGAGAAATTAAGAGAGGAGGGGAAGACAAAAAAGGGAAGAAGGGAGTCGGGCAGTAGCACAGCGGGTTAAGTGCAGGTGGCACAAAGCAAGGACCTGCGTAAGGATCCCAGTTCAAGCCCCGGCTCCCCACCTGCAGGGGAGTGGCAGTGAAGCAGTGAAGCAGGTCTGCAGGTGTCTTTCTCTCCTCCCTCTCCGTCTTCCCCTCCTCTCTCCATTTTTTTCTGTTCTGTCCAACAACAACAACATCAATAATAACTACAACAATGAAACAAGGGCTACAAAAGGGAATGAATAAATAAATAAATAAATACAAAGAGGGGGAAAGAAAGACACCTGAAGACCTGCTTCACTGCCTTTGAAGGGACCCCCTGCAGGTGGGGAGCTGGGGGCTTGAACCAGGATCCTACATCGGTCCTTGCATTTCGCGCCATTTGTGCTTAACCCACTGCACTACCACCCAACCTCCCTATTTATATCTTTTTCAAGAGTTTATTTATGGGAAGCAGAAGAGAAAAGAACTAGAGCATCACTCTGACACATACAATTCTAGGGTTCAAACTCAGGACCTTGTGCTTGAGAGGCCATTGTTTTATCCATTGTGCCACCTCCTCTGCTACAAAAGATCTGCTTTTTAAAGATTCACGGAAGCACAGTTCAGAGGCAGAGCATAGGATTTTCCTGAATGATGTCCTGGGTTGGATTCCTGGCATTTTATAAATTGGAGCAGACTGGTGCTAAGGCATTTCTCTCTCATAACATAAATACATATTTAATAATAAAAATATTTAAAATATTACTTGACTGAATCAGACCTACCTAGATTATCTCTGTTTTAAAGCCAAGTGTCTTACAATTTGAATGTCAGCTACATGACCGCTTCCCATCAGTGCCAAGATTTCTGTTTGGTTTTATGACCCAGGGGGCAGGATTCTTGGGGGGGGGGCAGGGATAATAAAATGATACCTGCTGCAGATAATGCAGAGAATGTACCTTGTGTCCATGTTCATGCCTCACATGGCACGTGCAAGAAACTACCTTTGTAAATACTGTCCATTGTTTCTCCACCAGTGAGTGCTGAGGATCCTGAGCCTGAAGCAGAGACAGAACAGGAACCAGAGGCAGAGGTGGGGAAGGTTGTCCACGAGGCCAGCCAGGAACTAGCTCTTGCCCACGCGGGAACAGAGAGCGAAGTGGCCCGAGTACCGGAACAAGAGTCAGAAGAGCGAGCCTCCCTCAGTGAGAAAGAGAGGCAGAATGAGGAGCTGAACGAGAGGGATAACTGCTCCGCTTCCAGCATCTCGTCATCCAGCAGCACGCTAGAGAGAGAGGAGAAAGAAGACAAGCTTTCCAGGGATAGGGGAACTGGTAAGGAAGCCCCTTTTCTCAATAAGCACATTCTAGGGCACCTCAAGGTCCCAAAGAAAACCTGATTTTCTAGCCAGTCCCATGGATGGGTGGCCCCCTACCCTCTGCCAGATAATTGTGCCCTCAGTTCTACAGGCTGTGAAGACAATAGAGGACTATTGAGAAGGAACAGGCTCTGAAAGGAAATCTCCTTCCCTCTTAACTGCTTATCTGCTAATACTCATCTTAATACTTTATTTGACTTAAATTAAGAGACATGTCAGACTGATACCCACCCCCCTGGATGAATGCTTTCAGTAAAGCCATCATCCCTTAATGTTGCAGACCAAAGCATATTTGGTCTGCAACAATGAATTGAACCAAGGGTCCAGAGAGAGTTTACCCAGTAGAGCATGAGCCTGGTGGTCATGAAGGAGACCCCTGGCTAGAGTCCTGGTACCACCTGGGAGCACCATAGATGGCGACAGGGGACCTCCATAGATGTTGGAGCTGTGATATCTCTCCCCTCTCAGTCTATCTCTTTCTCCTCTCTTCTCTCCCTCTAAAATAATAATAATCAGAAGATTGGTCCAGGAAAGACCATTTAGCTATTCTTCCTTGCCTGCATGAGAAGCTCATATCACATTCAAAAAAATGAATTGAATAAGTGCTTTTTAAGTGACAGTTTCACAGTGTGCTGAGGTCAGTTCGATATACTCCCCTAGAATATAGATCATTTAAATGCTGTTCTGCCATCAGCTCAGAATCACTCTCTACCTTAATATATAGTACATGTTTCCTTTATGAACGGCATAACCAAAATTTAAAATACTTAGAATCTGCTCAGTTCACATGTGTCATGGTTATTTTATGATTAGGAAAGAAAAAGGAGTTTTAGCTCTTACCAGGGACTGGAGGTAGGGGGTGGTGCCATAGTGGACTGTAGAAATTATACATAATTATATAATCATTTAGTATACGAGACTGAGACCCCAGCGGGTCCATTTTCCTCTCCATGACTGTTTGCTATCAGCATGACAAAGGGTCCCCTTTTCTGCTTAGCATTTCTCAGCAGTAGAAGTACACCTGACAAGCCAGCCTTCTTTATGCTATAAAAAAAACACACACACACACATCCCAAGTTATTGTCCCACACAATAACTTGGGCCAGAGGACAGACAGTATGAGGGTCCACCAAGACCTATCAGCATCGCCAGGCCTGACTTCTGACCCACAGATTAAAAACACATTGTTTCTGCAATATGGATGAATGAGTGAAACTGAATAGGTGAATGAATGAGTGATTGAATGAAATCATATGAGGTCTCCTCTGTGAAACCTCTAAAGGGATGACTTAGTCTTAATTATTTACTGTTTGAGTTTTTGCCAATTGGAAAACATATACTGTCAGCTTTCATTTTTCAGTGTAGTTTATCACTGTGATGCAGTGAAAAAGGAACAGTAAAAGATGAATCTGTCTTATGAATTATTTCATGAAACATCCTGTGTCTGCTTGGTTGAAGAAGTTGCATGCTCTGAGAGGAATTGAATGTTCTGTAGCTTATCCAGTGGTTTGAAATTCAGATTAGTTTCATGAATACTGTCTGTTATTATGCAGAATTAATGTAATTATGGTCACAGTTCAGGGTGTCAGGTAAGTTTTCTTGGTCAGCTTGACCTTAAATCATGTTTTCTTTGTGGCAGTGAGCCTTAAGAAAATGAATGATCATAACAAGGTTTTACAGGCCTAAAACATACCAACATGTTGAATTAGTGAAAATAAGCCAGGGAGCAGATTTTTTTTCCCCTGGAATCAGAGTGTCCAGTATACTTCCAAATAAGGACAACTTTCCAAAAATGGAGACTGTGCTCAGTGAAGAAGTACTGAATTTCTACCAGTGCTGGTGGTGTCCAAGTGTATCAACCAGGGAAGTAAGGTTTTGCAGTAATTGAACTATTGTCCCATGAAGAGAAGTGATTGTGTTTAGTTGACATAGTTTTAATTTTTAAAAAATTGGAATATTTTTTAAATATGATGAGAAAGTGGGCGAGAGAGAGATAGAAAGATAGAAAGAGAGGAGAGAGAGGTCAGAACATAACCCTGGCATATACAGTTCTGGGGGTAACACTTGGGACCTCACACGCCCAGGCCCTGCATTCTGCCCCTGGGTTGCCTTTGCAGCTACTGTGGCAGTTCCTCCATCCCCATGGTCTCAGGCACCACCACTAGCTACAGGGCAGCTCCCTCATCATAACTGCTGCTTTATTTTTTTAATGTATTTTATTTTTTATTAATGACAGTATTGATTTACAAAACCACCAGAGTTCTGTGTCCCCATTCCTGTCATTAGAAACTATAGTAGTTCTCCCAAGGTCACACATATGGAGTGACTACTTTTTTTAAGATTTTTTTTGAAGTATTGCCTCTTTTTAAAAAAATTATTTATTGTCCTGGAGCTCCGCGTCCCCAGAGACCCACCCTAATAGGGAAAGAGAGAGGTAGACTGGGAGTATGGACCGACCAGTCAATACCCATGTTCAGCGGGGAAGCAATTACAGAAGCCAGACCTTCTACCTTCTGCACCTCAATGACCCTGAGTCCATGCTCCCAGAGGGATAGAGAATGGGAAAGCTATCAGCGGAAGGGGTGGGATATGGAGATTGGGTGGTGGGAATCACGTGGAGTTGTACCCCTCCTACCCTATGGTTTTGTTAATTTATCCTTTCTTAAATAAAAAAAAAAAATTTACTTATTGTTGGATAAAGACAGAGAGAAATTGTGAGGGGGAGGAGAGACAGAGAGGGAGAGAGACACCTGCAACCCTTATACACCACTCATGAAGCTTTTCCCCTACAGGTAGGGACCAGGGGCTTGAACCCGGGTCCTCGTGCACTGGAATGTGTGCATTTAACCAGGTGTGCCACCACCTGTCCCCAGGTTGACTATTATTTCTTTAACTATCTGTCTATATTTATAAAAATTTGCCTTCCCCCACCCCATGGTCTGTCTTCTCTTCTAAGTCACACCTGTACCTATTACTACTTCTTAATGCCCTTCCTTTTTCCCTCTTTTCTGTCTGGGTTCTGATGGAGTTTAGAGCACTCCCCCTATCGTTTCTCCTCCACTGGGAGTATGAGCCAAAATTCTTTTTTTAGGATGCAGGAGGTGTGAGTTCTGGCTTCTTAATTGCTCCTCCACTGGACATGGGCATTGGCCGTAACTGTTGTTTTCCAGAATGTTCTCACTTAAGTCACAAAGGCAACTGAAGTGGCTCCCATTTGTATTTCTGCTGGTTGTAGTTATTTAGAGTGAATGTTGAGGGCTTATAAAAGATTCAACTTATTCTGGATGTGTGAATGTCTTTGTTTCACATGTTCTGTTCTTTGGCGGTTAGTGTTGAAGCCTTGATCATGGCCCACATTGGATTTTGTAGTAATTATTTGTGTAACTATCGCCTGTCTCCACTAGAATGGAAACTTTGTGAAGGGGACAATCTCTGGTTCTTTGTGAGTCCTTACTTCCTAGTTAGGTGCCAAGAACATAGAGGCTCACAGACCTACTGATGAGTAAACGAAACAGCATCTGGTTAAGATAGAGAAGTTACATTCCTCTTGGATCCTCCCTCTTACAACTAAAATACTAAAACCTTGGGCCTGACACAACAATCATGGGAGACATCTGAATGGTGGGAAGAGGAAGGGAGATGGTCTTGAGGAAGTGGGAATTGAGTCAAGGAATGGTGAAGCTCTTCTAACTCTTAACAGAAGGATTCTGAAAAGCACTGCCGAACAGAACAGAAAATATTTTTGGCTCCCTTTTTGGCTTTCTGCCCTTCCCTAGAAAAACATTTAATGGGAAGTCTTCTGCCACTCCCCCATCCCACAAAGCTTCAGGGGGATCAGAAGGGAAAGGAGCAAGCTTCTACAGAGTCCTGTCCCATGGCAACAGGGGCATTGTATTCTCGGCCCCCCACCCTTGCCCCATACATTGGCCAGCTCATGCCCAGTTGAGTTCTCCTGCTGTGGTGGGTGGAGGCCCTTACCTGCCACTTTCTCATGTGCTTCCCTCCTGTTGACTTGCAGGTGTGTGGCTGGCAGGTGCTCAGGATGCCGGTGTAAATGAACAGTGTGGGGACATCCTCACCAACAAGCGCTTCATGTTGGATATGCTGTATGCCCATAACAGAAAGCCCACGGATGACGAGGAGGAGGGAGACGAAGCCAGCAGGCCTGAGCAGGGGGCAGAGGCAGTAGCCAGCCTGGCCAGCAGAATCTCCACACTGCAGGCCAACTCTCTACCCCAGGATGAGAGCGTCCGACGGATAGATGTGGGCTGTCTGGACAACCGGGGCAGCGTGAAAGCGTTTGCCGAGAAATTCAACAATGGGGACCTGGGCCGGGGATCCCCTGAAGCTGAGCCTGATGACAAGGTCCCAGAGAAAGCCTCCTCCACACCCCAGAAGACAGAGTCTGATCACATCTGGGACCAACTTATGGCCAATCCGAGGGAGCTCAGAATCCAGGACATGGATTTCACTGACCTGGGGGAGGAGGATGACATAGATGTCTTGGACGTGGACCTGGGTCACAGGGAGGCCTCCGGGCCACCTCCCCCACCCCCACCCATCTTTCTGGGCTTGCCACCCCCACCCCCTCCACCCCTGTTGGACAGCGTGCCTCCCCCTCCAGTCCCTGGTAATTTATTGGCTCCTCCTCCGGTATTCAGCTCTCCTCAGGGCGTAGGGTGGCCCCAGGTACCCAGGGGTCACCCTGCATTCACCAAGAAAAAGAAGACCATCCGCCTGTTCTGGAATGAAGTGAGGCCTTTTGAGTGGCCGTGTAAGAACAACCGCCGCTGCCGAGAATTCCTGTGGTCGAAACTGGAACCTATTAAGGTGGACACATCCCGACTGGAGCACCTGTTTGAGTCTAAATCAAAAGAATTGTCGGTCTCCAAGGTAACCCCCACATCCTTCCTGCTTTGCAGTTACTTTTCCTGTGGCTTTTTTTTTTTTTCTTTTTTTGCCACTTGATACAATTCCGATGGTATAAAAATGTGACCTTTCACATTTGTTGTGATAGATGCTAAATGCGTTGGGGACTGGGTAGTAGCACATCGGGTTAAGCCCACATGGCGCCAAGTGCAAGGTCCGGCTCAAGGATCCAGGTTTGAGCCCCTGGCTCCCCACCTGTAGGGGGAGTCACTTCACAAGTGGTGAAGCAGGTCTACAGGTATCTAGCTATCTAGCCATCTATCTTCTGCTTTCGCAATTTCTCTCTGTCCTATCCAATAATAATAATATATATATATATATATATAGAAAAAATAGCCTCCAGGAGCAGTGGATTTGTAGTGCTGGCACCAACTTCCAGCAATAACCCTTGAGGCAAAAAAAAAAAATTAAAAGGAAAGGAAAAAACCTAAATGAGTGAGGATCTCTTAATAGCTAACAGCTCACTAAGCTCATTAGGCTATGTAGCTTTCAAAAAGCCCAAAATAACCAAGAGGAAAAGACAAACATATCAGCTGAGAAATCCTAGCACATGTTGGCATCACTGAGGGAGAAAAGACTTGTTACTTTATCAAACACTAGCTCTTGGTTCAGGAGATGCTTTTGCTTACTCTCTCTTCATGGTAGATGTTGATGATACTTTGAGCCTCGGCTATACAGTGCTTTTGCAAAGGCAATAATCCAAGTAAGATCCCTGAGTCAGCATGATATAGCTAGCTACATATTTCTTTGTGGACCTGGTTTTATTCTATTCATTCATGTTTGAGAATCTTGTGGGCATTGTTGCGATGGCATTTTAACACTTATAAATGGGAACTACTTGTCCTCAGGTTATTGAGCATCAAAGATAAAGTCATGTCTAATCAATACTGATGGAACCGCAAGATACAGATTAAGTTTACTTTTTTATTATTAGAGATTTAATAATAATTAACAACATTGTAGGATAACAGGAGTACAATCCCATACAGTTCCCACCACCAGAGTTCTGTATCCCATCCCCTCCACTGGAAGTTTCCCTATTTTTATTCCTCTGGGAGTATGAACCAAAATTCTTTATGAGGTGCAGAAGGTGCGGGGGGAGGGGGTCTGGCTTCTGTAATTGCTTCTTTGCTGGACATGGATATTGGCAGGTCAATCCATACCCCCAGCCTGTTTCTAGATACAGATTTTATTTTAATTATTCCCTGCATTATAGAATCTCCTTCACATATCTTAAGGAACTGATTTTAAAAAACAACCTGGGGGGGGTGGTGGTGGTAGTGAGCTGGGTTATGTACACATAGTATGAAGCTCAAGAACAAACTCTTGGCTCCCCACCTACAGGGGACTTGCTTTACAAGCCATGAAGCAGGTCTGCAGGGGCCTGCAGGTGTCTGTTATTCCTCCCCCCTCTAACTCCCCCTCCTCTCTCATTTTCTCTCTGTCCTGTCCAATAAAAGATAAAAATGATCTGCAGGAGCAGTGGATTCATAGTGCTGGCACAAAGCCCCAGCGATAACCCTGGAGGCAAAAAAAAAAAAAAAGGTGTGGCTGGTTATATTATAGTTTTAAAACAGATTTAAGACTATCCTCTTAAGAACTAGAAGTATGAGTGGACACTTTCACTTTATGACTATAATTTGGAATAAACATACTAGAATTTAGTGTCACAGGCATCCCTCTATTTTTCATCATGTAAAGTTGCATGAATTGGACTCCCTGACAAGCCAGTCAGGCACCAATTTCGAGTGGAAAACTAAATGTAGTGTCCTGAGGAAAAGAGTGCCCTTCAGACAAAGTGTCAAGTGACAGTCAAGGTATGTCACTGTTATGTGTTGTTAGCAGGACAATTAAGGGATCTGTAATTGGTTGACTTCTATTAACATTCACTCCAGGAGTCTGGTACTGCTTGATGCGCTTTCTGAGTGGTTTATACTGATGTGGATTTTTGCCCAGATCCAGGATATGAGTCTAGTCAGTCTCCAGCCTCAGGACTCCCTTCCTTCTCAAGTCAATGAAAAATTTTTTTCCACTAGGATCTAGTATGAAAATTCATGTCTGGGGGCCGGGTGGTGGCACACCCAGTCGAGTGCACATGTTACAGTGTGCAAGGACCCAGGTTCAAGCCCTCAGTCCCCACCTGATAGTAGATAGTCCTCCTACATCTGATAGTGAGGCAAAGAGGGAAGTAGTTTAATATCACATGTTATCTCTGCAGGGAGAATCAGGACACAGAAACATCAGGAAGCAGGACCAGGATCGCTTTCCTAGGGGTCATTTTCTACAGGACAAGGGGGGAGCTTCATGAGCAGTAAAGCAGGGCTGCAGGTGTATCTCTATCTCTCTTCCTCTCTATCACCCCCTTCTCTCTTAATTTCTGGCTGTGTCTATCCAATAAATGAATAAAGATTTTTTAAGAAGTAAAAATAAGTAGTAAAACTTTAAAAAAAAAAGAAAAAAAGAAAATTCATGTCTAGTCAGTGCTTCCCTTCATCTGAAAATAGACACCCCCCCACCTTTGTCCTGTAGAAAATGACCCCTAGGAAAGTGATCCTGTTCCTCCGTCTTGATGTTTCTGTGTCCTGATTCTCCCTGCAGAGATAACATGTGATATTAAACTACTTCCCTCTTTGCCTTACTATCAGATGTAGGAGAATAGTGGCCCAGTAGTGTTTAATAAAAGCTGGTGACTACAACGTGGTTGTAAGGACCTGACCTAAAAAAAAATAAAAATAAAATAAAAATAAAAATAAAAAACCAGCTTCAGGTCCACCAACCTACGTGGTCATTCTTCATCACCCTCTGGCTCACATGGGCTCATAGTCGACTTCCCTTTGAATTTCTATGGTTACTCATCCTCACTCAGACACTGCTGGGAGTGGGAAATAAAAAGAGTGGAACAGTCTGGCAGCTAAGACACTTCTGACTACATTTTTACAAAAGAAAGTGCAGGATTCAATGTTTCCTTCAGATGACTTAAAATGAATGAATCACCCCACTCCCTTTCTCTTAGTCTGGTATCTAATTAACAGCCTAAAGTTCCATTCTGGTATGAAGTGTAGGTAGAGACCCCTTAAAATACCTTATTACCTGCTAGAGGGCTGGTATTTACCTAGCTGTTAAGTGGGGATGTGAGAGGGAAATAATCACATTCACAAATTTGCCAAACTGTTTCTAGAATATCTGTAGTGACATCCAGGAGCTCATACCTTTTTGGGGGGGGGGGGCGCTGTATGGGATAGGAGTAAGAACAGGGGCTGAATTACAAAAGTACAAAAGACAGAATGCAAATTAGGATTAATATATAGCATATTGGAAAGTTGAATCTGTGGTATGTCTGTTACTGGTCCAGATAGAACCAATTTTATTTCTGCTTTGAATCCTAGACTGTGATTTTCATAGCATACTACTTATAAAGAGACACTTCTGAATTTTCACTAAGATGTTCACTAAACACAGAATACAAGCAAGCATCAATAAACTTCCCAAGCCAGCACATGGCAAAGGGAATTGGTATTAGTCTTAATATCAGAAACGTATACTAGAGCAGACCTGATGGCCATGATGCTGAGCATGTCACCTTCCTGATCATTCATGTGCCACATCCAGAACTAGGGTGGCCATCTAATAGAAACAATGACAAAATAATGTTGTATTTGTTCTTATTTTTGTTTTGCCACCAGGGCTATTGCTAAATACCAGTGCCTGTATGATGATGAATCTACCGCCCTCACTGACTATCTTTCCTTTCTTATTTGGTAGGACAGAAAGAAATTTAGAGGAGAGGGAAAGGTCTAGAGGAAGAAAAAAGAAAAATACTTGCAGACCTGTTCACCACTAGTGAGACTTCTCCCCTGCAAGTGGGGAGCAGGGACTTGAACCCTGGTCCTTGAGCACGATAATGTGTACACTAAACCAGGTGTGCCATCACCCAGCTGCCATGATGGGTTTTGTTTGTTTGCTTGTTTGTTTCATCTCTTTTCCAAATAGCTTGAGGAACTGGATCTACTTTTTAGATTTAGTTTAGTTTTTTTTTTAATATTTATTTTCCCTTTGGTTGCCTTTTTTTTTTTTTTTTACTTTTTATTGTTATTGATGTCATCGTTGATGGATTGGACACAGAGAAATGGAGAAAGGAGGGGAAGGCAGAGATGGGGAGAAAAAGAGAGACACCTGCAGACCTGCTTCACCACCTGTGAAGTGACACCCCTGCTTCAGTGGGAAGCTGGGGGATCAAACCGAGATCCTTACGCCGGTCCTTACACTTTGCGCCACCTGCACTTAACCTGCTGCGCTACCGCCTGACTCCCAGGTGTTTTTTTTTTTTTTAAGATGCCTTTTAATTACATTTTGTGTTGAAAGACAGAAATCTCATCTAAATTCCCTCCTGTTGTGTTTTTGCCAAAATCTGAAATGTAGTGAAGAGTTTAAGAGATTGTTGGAGTAACTTCAGAAGAAGCTGTCAGGGAAGAACATCTTTGAGTGGGCTAGGGGAGGGCCTTAAGGATGTGACATCCTTCGGAAGGGTCTCAGGAAAGTGGCCTTGCAACCCCTGTGATTAACTAAGGGCAGCAAACTGCTTCCACTCCCGGTGGGCAGTTTCTCCACATCCCGAGTTACACACCAAGACAAGTATAGAGTGGAGATCCTGAGCTGTCTACACAGACCAATATTTTCTTTCTTTATTTTGAAGACATAAGGAGAGAGAGAAAGAGAAAGAGAGAGAGTGAGGGAGAGAAGAGGGAGAGACAGAGAGAATAGCACCACGGCACTGCTCTACCACCCTCGGACCAAGCCTGGTGTCCATCCAGTGTTGTCCTCAGGCTCTTGAGCTCAAACCCAGGGTCTCATGTGTATGTTATCTGAAGGGGAGCTGTCCCTGGCTCTCCCTGGAATAATGACTAAAAATATTCCCTTTCCTTCTCAGAAATATACTGGCTAGTGTAATAGACAAACAACAATAGGGGCCAGGTGCTGGTGCAATTGGTTAAGCGCACTCTCTACGGTGCGCAAGGACCTGAATTTAAGTCCTTGGTCCCCACCTGCAGGGGAAAAGCTTCACAGGTGGTGAAGCATCGTTGCAGGTGTCTCTATGTCTCTTGCCCTCTCAATCTTCTCCTCCCCCTCTCAGTTTCTCTCTGTCTCTTTTCAATACTAAATTAATTTAAAAAATATTTAACCAGCTGCGGGGGGGCGGGTCAATTCACAGACGGTGAAGCAGGTCTGCAGGTGTCTTTCTCTCCTCTCTGTCTTCCCCTCCTCTCTCCATTTCTCTCTGTCCTGTCCAACAACAACGACATCAGTGGCAACAATAATATTAACCACAACAATGATTTAAAAAAAAAAAAAGACAACAAGGGCAACAAAAGGGAAAAAAAAAATAGCCTCCAGGAGCACTGGATTTGTGGTGCAGGCACCAACACTCAGCAATAACCCTGGAGGCATATATATATATATTTTTTAAGTAGATAAACTATAATTACAGTGAATTTTATAATGGTTTACAGTTGGCCTCTGCTACAGAAAATTGAACAGAGAAACTAGAGTATTTGTTTTTCCTAAGCTGGGCAGTGAGGTATGCTGATTCTGACTACTTCCTCAGATATTGTATTCCTAAAGGATTTCTAGCCCTTAAGAGGCTTTTATTGTTACTAGCACTTGGATTTGCTTTTGACTTCAGTGCTTTCCGATGCATATATCACCATCTCCTTTGTCACAGGATTTAGGAAAAGTCCCTAGCTGTCACATCTTTATAACATCTGTATCACGGCATCATTGTCTTCTGTCGCTTTCTCAAGACAGTTTTGAAAATATCTGATGGCATCTGCCTTGTGGCAGTGAGCAGGCATGAGAAGAAATGATTTACCATTTCTGGACCTGGTACTCCTCTGAGCCAGGCCCAGGCTCCGTGGCAGCTGTGTTGAGAAGCGTGTGGAGAGATCGCTCCCTTTCATGGAAGTGCTTGCAGACTTGGTATTCTCCACCAAGTGCAGAGTTCCCTTCATAAATCATGGCCTTAGCTCAGTTGCTATTTTCAGCCCCAGCACTCTCTAGAATGGATCTAATGTGCTCAGCCCCCACTTTTCAAAGGCAAGAGCCTTTACTTCTAGTAAAATTCCTCTTTCAACATTCAAAAGATGGTGGCATTTCAGGAAACTCTGGAAAAGCCGCCAGACGTGTCTGCTCAGACCATATGCCTCCACAGTCTTTGATTGGGCTGCTTCCCTGATTCTCATCTGTACTGTCTCCTCACATGGATTGTTCTGCTTCCAAGGTGGCCATTTTTTGGATTCTGGCCCTTCTTAACATCATGTACCACATGTAGAAGTCCCATGGCTATGTGGAGAGGTACAGTGGAGGTTTCTCTCTCTCTCTCTTTCTCTCTCTCTCTCTTTCTCTCTCTTTCTCTGTGTGTGTGTGCGTGCACACACGCACACGCTGTTAAGTAATATGAGAAGTTACCCATAACCTTGCACATGAATGATAATTCTGAGCCACCTACCTATTTTTTAATTATTATATTATATTTATAGGATAGAGACTGCCAGAAATCGAGAACAAAATGGGAGATAGAGATGGAGAGAGAGACACCTGCAGCACTGCTTCACCACTCGTGAAGCTTTCCCTCTGCAGGTATGGACTGAGGGCTTGAACCTGGGTCCTTGCACACTATAACATGTGTGGTCAACCAGGTGCACCAGCACCCAACTCCTGGCTTTTTTTTAATAGACAAAGCAGAGAGATACAAGGAGAAAGAGACCATAGCACCAAAGCTTCCTACAATGTGGTGAAGGCCAGACTCTACCCTGAGCCACATCCATCGCACAGCAGCACACGATCAAAGTGAGCTATTTACTGGAGCTCTGACCCAGTTTTTCCTTCATATTCTGGATAGAGGGAGAGAATATGGGAAGACAGAGGGACTGACACCAAAATGCCGCTCCATCACCCGTAAAGCTTCCTTTACCCCTCTACCCCGCCCCCCGTCTGGTTCTGTTCATGCTTTATGTGGTGCCAGTGAATAAACCCAGGGCCTCACAGATGGAAAGGAATATAATCCATCCACTAATATACCACTCAAGCTTTGGTTTTCTGTTTTTCTTCCTTCCCCCATCCCCCAAGAGTCATACCCATCCCGTAATTTGGTTGTGTAATTTGGTTGTGTTAGATGCAGCAGAAAGTGGCCATGTATTCTGTCCTCAATCTCAAGGCCTCCCAAGAACCATTAACCCTTGAATGGATTAACCATGACCATTCCTCAGTATCTTACAATGTAGCTGCTTGATGTTTGCTCAGCATGTCAGGCTAATCTTAACATTGACCAGAATGTCTTGCATGATCTCTAACTCTGGAGGCATTATTCTTTCTCATTCATAAAAAATGGCAGGACCAGTCTCTGCTGCATTCGAGAATGGGAAAGAGAGTATCCTAACTTTTCTTTCCTAATAATAGTGTATTTTGTTTCCTATTTCAAAATGCAGTCTCTTCATGTGAGAATAATTTTCTTTTTTAAAAAAATTTTTATTTATAAAAAGGAGACATTGACAAAACCATAGGATAAGAGGGGTACAACTCCACACAATTCCCACAACCAGAACTCTGTATCCCATCCCCTCCCCTGATAGCTTTCCTATTCTTTAACCCTCTGGGAGTATGTACCCAACATCATTGTGGGATGCAGAAGGTGGAGGGTCTGGCTTCTGTAACTGCTTCCCCGCTGAACATGGGCATTGACAGGTCGATCCATACTCCCAACATGTCTCTCTCTGTCCCTAGTAGGGTGGGGCTTGGGGAAGCAGAGCTCCAGGATACATTGGTAGGGCTGTCTGTCCAGGGAAGTCTGGTCAGCATCATGCTAGCATCCAGCACCTGGTGGCTGACAAGAGAGTTAACATACAAAGCCAAACAAATTGTTGACCAATCATGGACCTAAAGGCTGGAATGGTGCAGATGAAGTGTTAGGGGGTCCTCCATTTTGTAGATAGCTAGTAGGCATATTTTAGTTATATTCCAAAGGGCCTATGGCTATACTAGTTTTTTTTGGTTTTGTTTGTTTTCTTTTTCTTTTTCTTTTTTCCCTTGAGACTAAATCTGATATGCAGGTGGATCCAAGTTATTGTCTGGGGAGATGATGTCATGGCTGGCAGAAGGATCAGAAAGCTGAATCAGAGAAGAGAGTAGCTCCCTAATGTGGGAAAGGGGTATAAATATTGTTGACTGTAAACCCCATCGATTTGATGTGGTCTGGGGCCCATATTCAGCTTAGGAGCCTATGTGACCTCTGCATCCCTGTAGATCTGAGCTCACATTCTGTGGTCATGAATAGGAATATTCCAAGTTGCCCCAATATCGACCCATCTTCCTCAGGTGTAGCATAGAGTATGTTGTCCATCCTCCCTTCGGAGGATGGAACATGAGAGAATAATTTTATATCCCATCTCAAAAGACTTTTAGCTCTTTCAAAAGTATAATTTGGTGATTCTGTTGTATGAGAGATCTCTTAAATATTAGAGACCTCCCCAGGATCCCCCTCCAGACTGCAGAGCTCAGGATCTCCAAGGATGAAATCAGGCATCAGAGGCCGGGTGGCTGCACACCTGGTTGAGCACACATGTTACAATGTGCAAGGACTTGGGTTTGAGCCCCTGGTTCCCCCCTGCAGGGGAAAAGCTTTATGAGTGGAGAAGCAGTGCTGCAGGCATCTCTCTGTCTCTCTCCCTCTCTATCTTCCCCTTCTCTCTGGATTTCTAGCTGCCTCTGTCCAATAAATAAAGATAATAAAAATATTTTTTAGAAAATGAAATCAGGCATCACTCCTGTTTAAAGTACCCCTGGGGATTCTCTTGCTTATCCAGTGTTGTAAGGCATTGGCTTAAATAAACTCCATTTTCTGGTTTCTGACTTAACCAGAATGTTTCCGTTCTTAGATTAATGATGATGAGCTTCTTCCAGTTAAGGTGATGAGTTAATGTTTGCCTGTGCTGCCTTAGTCATGTAAGCAGCCTTGTCTGCTAGGAGTCCATTCAAGTTCATCTAAAATATCTAGTTAGCTTGATTAAATTATTCGCAAATTGGGACACATCCCATTTAGCAAGTAGACAGGTGCTCTCAGAAGCTGTATAGAACGAAAGGCTTTGTAGGTGGAAAGAAGGCAAGATTATTAAAAAGAGAAATTATTTCAGGCTTAGGTAACATCCCTACAATGGAATGGGAGCCGATCTCATCTCCTCTGTGGGATGGAAAAGGTGATGTCATTTGCTGATCGGAATATTCCATACTGACCGATCAGAACTACGTTCTGAGGGGAAGCTGCAACAGGAACAGTACTAAAACCACAGGTAGAGTAGGCATTACGTTGGAGTGGGCTTAGTGTAAGCACCTCCAACCAGGCTTGTCATCATCTTTTCAATACTTCTCATCTTTCTCCAGAGCTGCCCTCTCCATTAGTTCTGGAGGTCAGTCTGTTAACTTGGCATATGAAAGCCAGCATGATGTTCTCATAAAAACCAGAGACGCAGTCATCTCTGCCATCTCCTCTGCAAGGAGCTCTTTGACATCCCTCAGAGCTTGGTCTCTTCCTAGATCATCTTTCCACCCCAAGGTTGGAATGGCTGAGCAATGGAACAGTGCTGTAGTTTCAGTCATCTCTTTTTCTCTCTCTCTCTTTCTCTCTCTCTGTCCTCTCCCTCTCTATTGCTTTCCTTCTCTTTTTTCCAGCCTCAGTCTAAAAACCAAAAGGAGGCCTCCTGGAGCAGTAGAATCATACAGACATGAAGATCCAGCAATAACACTGGAAGGGGAAAAAAAAAAAACAGCAATAGCAAAGCAATCTCATCACACTTTCGTTTTTTTTTTTTTTCTGAGCTGTAAGTTTATGTGATTATTCTGAACATGGTTAAAGTAGATGAGCCTTGGGTTTGATGTTTGGTTGATTAAGTGAATTAAATGCATTTTTGAAGTAGAGTATTTTCAATTTACAAGGGGTTTGTCAGGATATACGTCTGCCATAAGTCAAGGAAGAACAGTAACTTATTTTTATATTAAGATTTTATAGTTGGCAGAGTAGATATTGTACATAATTCTTCTTTCTGTTGGGAGAATATTAACAGAATTTTTATACATATGTCTTATTTTCATTTTAGAATGCTTTTTTCAATTTTAAAGCCAACTGTAGTTGGAATTTTAGAATTATTTTAAACACATACATGCATACATACACAAGGTGAGAAATAGTATGATTTCAACTCTAGATTTTCTATACAGGAAACTAATGTTTTTCACATATATATATATTATTTTCCCCAAGAAAATTTTTATCATTTCCTTTAGGCAAACCCTGATTTGATATTTCTTTTCTTTCTTTTTAATTAGCAATTTAATAATGATTTAATAAAGATTGTGGGATAAGAGGAGTACTGTTCCATACAATTCCTACCACCAGAGTTTTGTATCCCCTCCCCTCCATTGGAAGGTTCCCTATTCTTTATCCCTCTGGGAGCATGGACCAAAGATCTTTATGGGGAGCACAAGGTGGAAGGTCTGGCTTCTGTAAATTGCTTATCCGCTGGACATGGGTGTTGACAGGTCGATCCATACCTCCAGTCTGTTTCTATCTTTTCCTACTGGAGCAGGGTTCTGGATAAGTGGTATTCCAAGACACATTGGTGAGGTTGTCTGCCCAGGAAATCAGGTTGGCGTCATGGTAGCATGTGCAACTTGGTGGCTGAAAGCATTAAGATATAATGCAAAACGGGAGTCAGGTAGTAGCGCAGCGGGTTAAGCTCACAAGGCACAAAGTGCAAGCAAGGACTGGCATAAGAATCCTAGTTCAAGCCCCCACTCCCCACCTGCAGGGGAGTCACTTCACAGGAGGTGAAGCAGGCCTGCAAGTGTCTGTCTTCCTCTCCCCCTCTCTATCTTCCCCTCCTCTCTCCATTTCTCTCTGTCCTATCCAACAATGATGACATCAACAATAATAACTACAACAACAATAAAAACAAGTGCAACAAAAAATAAATATTTTTTAAAAAGATATAAAGCAGAACAAACTGTTTAATAATCAGGAACCTAAAGGTAAGAATATAGCAGATGAGATTTGAGATCTTCATGTTGGAAGAAGCTAGAAAGACTATTTTAGGTATATTCCAAGGGACCCATGCCTTTACTAATTTTTGCCTGAGCCTGACAGCTAACATGAAGGTGGGACAAAAGTATTTTCTAAGAACTTTTTGGAAGAGTGGGGTAGATACATTAGGAACAAGAGGAGACTAGAAACGAGGTTACTCTGGGAGGGTGGGTGCCAAGGCTCATGCTAGGGGTGGAAGTGGGGGAATAAAGTAGGGCATGAAAAGCCTTGTGGGGGGAGTCGGGCAGTAGCACAGGAAGTTAAGCGCACGTGGTGCAAAGCACAAGGACCCATGTAAGGATCCCGGTTTGAGCCCCCGGCTCCCCTCCTGCAGGGGAGTCGCTTCACAGGTGGTGAAGCAGGTCTTCAGGTGTCTATCTTTCTCTCACCTTCTCTGTCTTCCCCTCCTCTCTCTCCATTTCTCTCTCTCCTATCCAACAGCAATGGTAATAGTTACAACAATAAAACAACAAGGGCAACAAAAGGGAATAAATAAATAATTTTTTTTAAATCTTAAAAAAAAAAAAAAAAAAGAAAAGCCTTGTGGGAGAGCATGAGTGACAGTTACTCTGTCACAACCTCATATGAAGGTCATAGTCATTTAGCTGGATGTTTGACTCCAGATAGTTGACGGAAATGGCTCAGAATTGATAACTGCTAATTCTCAGACCTAGACACAGTCTCTCAAGTACAGAGAAGTCACGCTGTCCCCAGAAGATGCTGCCCTGGTTATTGCAGGAAGGGAGGAGAGAATTGGCGAGAATTCTGCATATCCCACCTCCCCTTCTTGGAGAGAGTGACTGTAGACACTTGGGACCTCAGTAGCATCCAGTGGATTCTGTTCTAATTAACAAAGAACAACATTTAGACCACCTCTTGGGTGAGATCCAGAGACTAAACTATTCATTTTTGGATGTGACCTTAACTCTTATTCGTTCCTTTCTCAAAGTGGGTAGGAATCTGAAAGCATTTGAGATAGCTCTTCCCTCCTCCCGCCTCCCCCCAGGACCTCAGGATGCCTAGCAGCCTGCTGTTCTCTGACTTACAGGCCAGTGTGAATCCACTTGGTAAACAGCTTAGCTCCAGTTTCATTGGGAATGAGGACAAGGACAAGTCAGGCTCAGAGCTTCCCCATAGGTCTGAGCATATGGACACTGACTGAGAAAGACAAGAGAATTTGAGAAGTACTTCCTTTCTTAAGCTTTTTGATAAAGGGCATATTTTTTTTTAGTGATTTAATGTTGATTAACAAAATATAACAGGGGTATAATTCTGCATTGTTTCAACCACCAGAGTTCTGAATCCCCAATCCCTCGATTGTAAACTACAGCAGTTCTCTTAAGATTATAGATGAGGTGGGGCCAGACGGGGGCACACCTGGTTAAATGCACACATTATAGTGAGCAAGGATCCAGGTTCAAGTCCCTGGTCTCCACCTGCAGGGTGAAAGTTTCACAAATGATGAAGCAGGGCTGCAGGTGTCTCTCTGTCTCCCTCCCTCTCTATCCCTCTATTTTTCTGTCTCTAGTAATAAATACATAAAAATATTAAAAAATAAAGATTATAGATATGGGTTGATTATTATTTCTACACATATCTGTTTATATTTGTATATATTTCCCTTTTTTTCCTCCATGGTCACAACTTCTCTTCCTTTCCTCCCCTTTTCCTCTTCTCTCTCCAGGTCCTGATGGAGTTGGAGTTCAGAGCCCTCTGGCCATATTCCCCCTGTCATTTCTTCCCCACTGGGAGTATGGATCAAAATTCTTTTTGGGGTGGAGAAGGAGGAAGTTTTAGCTTCTGTAATTGCCTCTGCTGGACATGGGCATTGGCAGGTCAATCCAGGGGCATCTTTTTTTTTCATTTTGCATATACCCCAGTTGATGTGGGTCCTGTGCAAGGATGTCTCCAGGGTCCTAGATTGAGGAGGATCATACCAAGGAGAGGGGCTAAGAACTGATGATTCCCTGAGGTTTTCTGCCTACTGAGACACCCCCCCACACACCACAGCCTCCTTGTGGGTGGCTCCCAAGGCCAGTTCCCAGATGCCCTCTGTCTTTCTTGCTGCCATCCTTGAGCTCATTCCTTATGCCCATGAGACATTTACTGCTGCACCTCCATCCTAGGATGCAGACAGGATAAAGGGAGAATGTCAAAGGCCAGGCCCCTTCTATTTCTCCTCCATAATCAGAAAAACAAAGGCGAGACCCAAGTCAAGATGCCAACTTCAGCGGCACATGGGTCCAAGGGAGAGTCAAATTTAACTGATGCATTGCCAGCCTGAAATAAATAAACAAACATCAAGGCCCTGCTGTTTAGCAGGGAGAAGAGAATGGGTGTTGGTTAGTTGTCCCACAGTACCTGGGGGACTGTATGCCCCAGCACCCCAATGTTGAGATTGTGCATTAGAACATGTCCTCTTTTTATCTTTTATTAGTGATTTAACGTTGATTTACAATACTGTAAGATAACTGGGGTATAATTTCACACAGTTCCTACCACCACAGTTCTATGTCTCATCCCCTCCATTGGAAACTTCCCTATTCTTTATTTCTCTGGAAGTATGGACCAGTTTTTTTTTTGGGGGGGGAGGGTGCAGAAGTTGGATGGTCTGACTTCTGTAATTGCTTCTCCACTGGACATGGGCATTGGCAGGTCAGTCCATACCCCTAGCCTGTTTCTATCTTTCCTAGTGGGGTAGGGCTCTGGAGAGGTGAGGTTCCAAGAAGCCTTGGTGTGATCATCTGCCCAGGAAGGTCAGGATGGAATCATGGTAGCATCAGGGCTGAGTGGTGGCACACATGGCTGAATGCACATCTTACAATGCACAAGGACCCACGTTTAAGCCCCCAGTACTGCAGGGGAAAAGCTTTGTGATTTGCAAGTATATTTCTTCCTCTCTCCTTCTCTATCTCTCCCTTCCCTCTCAATTTATGGCTGTTTCTATCCAATAAATAAATAAAGATACAAAAATTTTAAAAAGAAAAGATCTATAAAAATTATAAAAAATAAAAAGGAATCATAGTAGCAATGTCAGCTTGGCGGCTGAAAAGCAGTAAGACAGAAAGCAGGACAAGGGAGTCAGGCAGTAGCGCAACAGGTTTAGCATAGGTGGCACAAAGTGCAAGGACTGGTGTAAGGATACCAGTTCGAGCCCCTGGCTCCCCACCTGCAGGGGAGTTGCTTCACAAGCGGTGAAGCAGGTCTGCAGGTGTCTATCTTTCTCTTCCCCTTCTCTGTCTTCCCCTCCTCTCTCCATTTCTCTCTGTCCTATCCAACAATGACCACATCAGTAACAACAATAAAACAAACAACAAGGGCAACAAAAGGGAATAAATAAATATTTTTTAAAAAAAGAAAGCAGGACAAAATGCATAATAATCAGGAACCAGGAAGTAGGACTAGAGCAGATGGAAGTAGGTATCTTAGGGTAGAAGGAAGCTAGAAAGCCTATTTTAGGAAAGTTCCTAGAAGCCTATGTCTTAATAGTCATTGCTTGAACTTGATAGCTAACATGAGGGTGGGCTAGAAATATTGTCTGGGAAGATGGTGTCAGAGTTTGGAGTAGAACCAGGAAACAGGATTAGGGCAGAGAGTTGCTCACAAACTTAAGATATATAAATGCAATGAACTGTTTACCACAATGATCTAACCCAAGGCCCATATCTATTCATATTTAGCACAGGAGCCTGTGTAGCCTCTGAGTTTCTGTCAGTATGTGTTGTTAAAGTTCGGAGGCTCCAGCAGGCCAGGCTAGTGTCGCAGCGGTAGACAGAGACAGAGACTCGGGGACACACGGCTGGGTTGAGAAGCTGCAGTTTAATCTTTATTCACGAGCGGGCAAATCACTACACCATGTGCTTCCCCATCATTATCCCTTCGCTGCTGCTACTGGGACTCTGGACATCCTTAGCATAGGGGGTGGGGAGAAAGCGGGTGCAAAACTAGCAAGGGCCAAACCAATTCTCTCAGAGGTCAGGGGGAAGGGGAGCAAACCAATATGAAACATACCAACAAGTATGAGCTCACAGTCCATTGTCACATCTGGGAGCATTCTGAATGCACTCATTTCAGGACCCAGTTTCCCTTTGGAGAGTGGGGCAGTCCCTACCATTGCTAGTTCATAGTGAGGATAAGATCCTGAAGAAGCTCACAAAAGGGCTTGTAATGATGTTCCCAATGGGTGTGTGACCAGTAATGGTAGAAAGGGATTAGAGGTCTAGAACCATATTATCCACGGGAGAATCCAAGGATTCCCTGTCTAGGTGGCCTGATAGTGGCCAAAAAGGCCATTTAAGTGAGTTAGTCTCTTGCCCTTATCCAGCTTTTATAGTCATGTCTTTATCTGACAAGCTTAGACTTTTGAGGATCCCCAGGGTCTCTCCTGTCTTCTCAGCACATGTACTGACCACCTCTGTTTCCATCCTGTGCCCTGTACACAAGGTCCAACCAAGATGCATTTCGACTCCTCTCAGCTCACAGGAAGGGAACTCTGAAAGCTAGTGCTGACCCAGGTTTGGCAGTGTCCAGAGCTAATCTATGATTTCTGTGTTCTGTGCTAAGGAGTAGCCAGTCTTCTGCCAGCTCCACTCCCCTCCCCCAGCTGAACCTGAGCCATTTGTTTTCAACTCAAAATATGAAGTAGTGAGCTTGCTTTTAACATTGAATCCGAGAAGGTACCAAAGATGACGCATTAATCTTGGATTCTCCTTGTTTTGTCACCAAGAAAACTGCTGCGGATGGAAAAAGGCAGGAGATCATCGTCCTGGATTCCAAGAGGAGCAATGCTATTAATATTGGCCTGACAGTCCTGCCTCCCCCAAGAACCATTAAGATAGCCATTTTGAATTTTGATGAATACGCCTTAAACAAAGAAGGGATTGAGGTAAGAGAAGCTCTATCAAGTGGTATTTGTGCTTCCTGAGATGTCACATATGTAATGCATTACTGTGTTCAATTGCACTTTCTCAACAGGGTAGCTTGTCATTTTTTTTTCTGTCTGAGCCAGACTGAATAATGTTAGTATTGCTTACATTTTTTTCCAACTTCTGGGGAACAAAGGGTTGGGAGGCTCCCTTTGCCTATGTTGTTCAGCAACCTTTTCTTTCTGGTTCATTTTCTGACTTACCTGTGACCACACTTGGCCTACTTCAGTACAAAGGGAGATTATGATACCCTCCTTTGGAGGCTGTCACAATATCCTTTGGTGTCATTTCAAGTCAAGTATGTTTAATAATATGTGTCAAGACCTGGCCCAAGTCAAGTACATTTAGTAAGTAATTTCCAAAGCTCCTTTTTTTAAAAAAAATTATTAGTGATTTAATAATGATTGTAAGATAACAGGGGTATAATTCCATACAGTTCCCACTAGAGTTCCATGTCCTATCCCTTTCACTGGAAACTTTTCTATTCTTTATCTATATTAAACACCCCCTTTCTCTCTCTCCTGTGGAATAATTTTGTAGATAGAGACAAAGAGGCAGCAAGAAAGAGAGAGAAAAAGTGAAGAAGACCACACCACCAAAGCATCTTTCAGTGTGATGGGGAACATCTAGAACCTGAACTGTGAACATGGCAAAGCAGCTGCAGCTTACTATCCAACTGAGCTATTTCACCAACACAGGAATTAAGTTTGAATAACAATTTAAAAGTTATCAGGTAACTAGCAAGAAATCAGGAAAGGTGACAGGCCAGGCCTTGGTGTGAGGCAGCCCCTCTCTGGGGGCCCAAGAGGATCAAGAGAGAAGGGCTTACTGTTTTGCTATTGTTGGGGGGTGGTGGTGGTGATGGTGGTGTGTGTGTGTGTGTCAGAGTGTGACAATCTGGAAGAAACAGGTATCTTTCCTCTAGGACAAACAGCATGATGAGCGCCAATGCATGTTCAGGCCATTCTATGTACTTTGCACTGTCCATTTCTTATTCTTCTATTTCTTATTAGTGATTTAATAATGGTTTATAAGATTATAGAGGTATAGTTTCACACTGCACTCACCACTGAAGTTCACACACACAGGGACACACACACACACACACACACATACACCATCATAGTTCTCACAGACAGAGAGACAATTTGGTACTTTTTTTTTCCAGTTCATGTGCTTCAACACAAAAATAGTTTTCCAATATTTCTCCTTCTTTAAGCATAATTGCCTCGCCTCCAGTTCAACCCATTTTGTCCCAAAGGACACAATTTACTTATTTATTTATTTATTTATTTTTATTTATAAAAAGGAAACATTGACAAAACCATAAGATAAGAGGGGTAAAACTCCACACAATTCCCACCACCAGATCTCCGTATCCCATCCCCTCCCCTCATAGCTTTCCTATTCTTTAACCCTCTGGGAGTATGGACCAAGGTCATTGTGGGATGCAGAAGGTGGAAGATCTGCCTTCTGTAATTGCTTCCCCACTGAACATAGACATTGACAGGTCGATCCATACTCCAGCCTGTCTCTCTCTGTCCCTAGTAGGGTGGGACTCTGGGGAAGCAGAGCTCCAGGACATATTGGTGGGGTTGTCTGTCCAGGGAAGTCTGGTCGGCATCATGCTAGCATCTGGAACCTGGTGGCTGAAAAGAAAGTTAACATACAAAGCCAAACAAATTGTTGACCAATCATGGACCTAAAGGCTGGAATAGTGCAGATGAAGAGTGGGGTGGGGGTCCTCCATTTTGTAGGTAGCTAGTAGGCATTTTTTGGTTATATCCCAAAGGGCCTGTGGCTATACTAGTTTTTTTTTTTCCTTTTTCTTTTTCTTTTTTCCCCTGAGCCTGAAATCTTATGTGCAAGTGGATCCAAGTTATTGTCTGGGGAGGTGATGTCATGGCTGTAAAAAGGACCAGAAAGGGAGTTGGGCTGTGGCACAGTGGGTTAAGCGCAGGTGGCGCAAAGCACAAAGACCAGCATAAGAATCCCGGTTCAAGCCCCGTCTTCCCACCTGCAGGGGAGTTGCTTCACAAGTGGTGAAGCAGGTCTGCAGGTGTCTATCTTTCTCTTCCCATCTCTGTCTTTCCCTCCTCTCTCCACTTTTCTCTGACCTATCAAACAACAATGGCATCAATAACAACTACAACAAAAAAAAGAAAAACAAGGGCAACAAAAGGAAATAAATAAATAAATAAATAAATAAATAAATAAAGGACCAGAAAGCTGGATCAGAGAAGAGAGTAGCTCCCTAATATGGGAAAGGGGTATAAATATTGTTGACTGTAAACCCCATCTATTTGATGTGATCTGGGGGCCATATTCAGCTTAGGAGTCAATATGACCTCTGCATCCCTGTAGATCTGAGCTCACATTCTGTGGTCATGAGTAGGAAAGTTCCAAGCTGCCCCAATATTGACCCATCATTCTCAGGTGTAGCATAGAGTATGTTGCCCATCCTCCCTTCCGAGGATGGAATATTCTCTACCATTGTTGCTCCAAGTTGAGGGCAAGGTCCTATGGGGGTCCCATATTTATTTATTTTTATCAGATCACTGCTCAGCTCTGGCTTGTGGTGGTGCTGGTCATTGAACCTCAGGCATGAAAGTCTTTTTACATAATGACTGTGCTATCTCCCCAATATCTTTTTGAAGTACAGAGCATTGTTCCATTAAATATATGCCCTACAACTTCTTTCTCCAGTCATCTGTCATTGGGCAGTCCAGCCACTTCAACTCCCTGGCAGTTATGCATAATGAAGCTATGAACACAGGGGTGCACATATCCCTGTGAATTAGTGTTTTCATGTCCTCTGGGTATATACTTGGGAGTAGCATTGCAGGACCAAAAGGTTTTTTGATTTTTATGTCTTTCTTATTTTATTCATTTATTTATTATTGAAAAGAGACAGACAGAAATTGAGAGGGGTAGGGGAGATAGAAAGGGAGAGAGACAGAGTGATACCTGTAGCCCTGCTTTGCCACTTGTGAAGCTTTCCCCCTGCAGGTGGAAACCAGAGGCTTGAGCCTGGATCTTTGTACACTGTAATGTGAATGCTTAACCAGGTGTGCCACCACCTGGCCCCTCAACTTTTATTTCCTTAAGAACTCCTGACACTGTTTCTCAAAGGATCTGCACCAGTTTGCATACCCACCAGCAGTTCCTTTTGCCCTGTATACATGTCTTCTTATTTGGTTGCTGTTTGCCATTCTTGTGGAGGTGGTAACTCATTGTGGCTTCAATATGAGTTTCTCTAATGATGACTGAAGTGGAGCATTTCTTCATATGTCTGTGAACCATCTTCACAGTGTCCTTCAGAGCTTCCCAAAGCTTCAGATTCCTACAAAAAGGCTTCAGATGCAGTCAGGGCCAACATTATCCATGGAGAAAAAATGATGATCTACCTCTGAAAATAATAGAACTTGTCATGAGGACTTGAAAGCCCATCATGAGAGATTGAGCCCTTTGGATTCTGCCTTTGTTCTCTCTTCAAATGTAGGTTGCCATGGGTGGGCAAAGCTGCAGACACAGCAAATGACTTCAGTTTTAGAATGAATCAGATTAGTGCTTCATTTTCTGACTGCTTGCCAGCTGAGCACCTTTTTGATCCAGAAGGGAATGATGACAGCAGAAGGGATATGAGGGATGGAGGGGTGGGGACACAGTGCTAAACCTGATGCTTCTTCCTGTGGGCCAGGCCTCAGGTACAGACTTCACACAGATGCTCATCAGAACCTTAGGAGGTGCGTGCTCTCATGCTCCCCACTGAAAGCAGGGAGAGTGAGCCCCAGTGCTAGGCTACACCCAACATCACAAGTCAGTAAAAGGTGGAGCTGAAATAGGAGCTTCAGAGCTGGAGTCTAAGCCGTAGACCCTCAGCTTTGTGGGGGCTGCTCTGGGGGCCACCCTGGGCTCGTGTGGAGGATCTGCAAAGGGGATTGAGAAGCATGAGACCACGCTGTCCACTGCACTGTACTGCTGCAGAGTTTCCAACAGTGGCAACTGGCAGATGGAATGGTTGGCAATGAGAGAGCACAGTCATAGGAAGATGACTGAGACTTCACTGTGCCACCAGTCATTGGTAAATTCTCACCCACTCACAGCATCATGAGTTACAACAGTTTAATAATTGTATTTTTAAAGTGTGTTAGTGATTTAATAATGAGTAACAAATTGTAAGGTAATGGGTAGAATTCCACACAGTTCTCACCACCAGAATTCCCTGATCCATCAGCCCCTCCATTGAAAGCTTCCCTATTCTTTATCCCCATATCTTTATCTTTATATATTTATTCCCTATATCTTTATCTTTTGTGGCCATTATTATTTTTTTATAGGACAGAGAGAAATTAAGAGGAATAGGGGAGGGAGAGAGGGAGAGAGAAAGATAGACCCCTGCAGATCTGCTTCACCACTTGTGAAGTGATTCCCCTTACAGGTGGGGAGCTGGGGGCTTGAACTGGAATCCTTGTTTGGGTCCGTACACTTTGTACTATGTGTGCTTAACCTAGCGTGCTAAAGAAATATGGACCATATTTCTTTTTGGGGTGCAGAAGGTAAAAAGTCTGGCTGCTGTAATTGCTTCTCCACTGAACATGGGCATTGGCAGGTTGATCTATAACCCCAGTTTAGTGTACACATTATTATTTCTACCTTTCCCTAATGGGGTGAGGCTCTGGGGAGGTGAAGTTCTGGGGCATATTGGTGAGGTTGTCTGCCAGGGAAGTCAGGATGGAGTCATAATAACATCTGCAACTTGGTAGCTGAAAGGCAGTAAGATAAAAAGCAGGACAAATTGTTTAATAAACAGGAACCTAAAAGTAAGAATAGAGCAGTTGAAACTAGGGGTCTTTGTGTGGGAAGAAGCTAGGCAGTCTATTTTATCTATGTTCCAAGGAACCCATGACTTTAGTAATTTTTGCTTGAACCTGATAGCTAACATGTAGGTGGACAAAATGTATTGTCTGGGAAGATGGTGTCAGAGTTGAGAATAGGCCTAGAAAGCTGAATTTGAGGAAATTATATAAATACCATTACCCCTTTGATCTGGCATAGGGCCCATATCTATGCATATAAAAATTGTATTTTTACTGAGGGAATATTGTTCTGTAAGACTTGCCATAGGGTGAAATTTCACTTCTCCCTCAACAAAATAGGTACTGGCACACCTCACCCACCACCAAAGTACCATCTCTCTCTACCATAGGACATTAAGCCCTCAACCCCATTTTAACTCCCTCCCCATGATTGACTCCACAATTTATTAATGTCTCACCCTGTATCTTCCACTACTTTCATTTTGTTTGTTTGTTTGTTTTTGTTTTTGCCTCCAGGGTTATCACTGGGGCTTGGTGCCGGTACTATGAATCCACTGCTTTTGTAGCCATTATTAATTTTTTTATAGGACAGAGAGAAATTAAGAGGAATAGAGGAGGGAGAGAGGGAGAGAGAAAGATAGACCCCTACAGATCTGCTTCACCACTTGTGAAGTGACTCCCCTTGCAGGTGAGGACCCAGGGGCTCAAACTGGGATCCTTGTTTGGGTCCGTACGCTTTGTACTATGTGTGCTTAACCCAGCGTGCTAATATCCAGCTCCCTCTTCCACTGCTTCTTTCTTAAATTCCATTTATGAATGAGGTGATCTGATGTTTGTCTCTCTCTTGCTCAATTGTTTCATTTGGTATGATTCACATTGTCATCCAGGTTGTAGGAGAAAGAAAGTGAGGTGGGGGGAGAGAGAGAGTTCATCATTTGTTACAGCTGAGTAGTATTCCATTGTGCACATATAGTACTTCTTTAGCCATTCATCTGTTGGTGGGTGTTGGAATTGTTCCCAAACTTTGGCTATTACATGGAGCGTTGCTATGAACACAGAGGTGCATAAATCTCTTTGGATAAATGTTTTTGTGTTCTTTGGATAGGAGAACTTAGGAAAGGAATTGTTGGACTTTATGGCAGCTCTAATTTTAATATTTTGAGGAATCTTCATATTGTTTTCCATAGGAGCTAGACCAATTGCATCCCTCCCTACTAACAGTATGTGTGTTGAGTGGGGTGCCTTTTTCTACTGCATTCTCACCAGCATTTGTTTTTTTCATTTTTGATGCTATCTCACAGATGTGGGTTATAGTGAGTTGGAGCAATTTTCCCAATTTGATCTGAATCTTGGGCTCTCAGTTGGCATTCTGGACTAGGTCATTCTTTGAGGTGGTCACTGTGCTGTGCATTATAGGCTGTTGAGTGGTACTTCTGACCCCTATTCACAAGATACCAGTAGTAATACCTTAGCAGCGACAACCAAAAATTATCTGCTGACTTTGTCAGACGCCCTTGCTTGAAATCTCCAGGGGATCCCCAGGCTGACTGGGTGAATCCAGGGACAATGTATGTTTCTTTTAATGGTTATGACTGAGAAAATGCTGATGGAATGGGAGTCGGGCGGTAGCACAGCGGGTTAAGCGCACGTGGCGCAAAGCAAGGACCGGTGTAAGGATCCCGGTTCGAGCCCCTGGCTCCCCACCTGCAGGGGAGTCACTTCACAGGTGGTGAAGCAGGTCTTCAGGTGTCTGTCTTTCTCTCCCCCCTCTGTCTTCCCCTCCTCTCTCCATTTCTCTCTGTCCTATTCAACAATGATGACATCAATAACAATAACAAGAATAACTACAACAGTAAAACAACAAGGGCAACAAAAGAGAATAAATAAATAAATATTTTTTAAAAATGCTGATGGAAACCAGCTGCCTTAGAGAATGTGGAATCCAAAGACTCAGCTGCCACCTGCCATGACTGATCTCAGGAACCTGAGGGACACAGGTGGTGTCATTTGTGTCCTGAGCCAGCTACCCAAAGCTTATTGTCCAGTTCTGTTGTTCAAGAGTTAACTTGTGACTGGAGAAACGTAGGCATTGTGTGCTTCCAGATCTTTGCTAAAAAAGATTTCCAGCTTGCACCCAACTGGCATTTTGCCAGGCTATCTGCTTCTTAGATGCAGACACAGAAGCTTGACACCAGGGATTAATCCGGCTATTTGGAACCTCCATGTACAGAAGCATGATTAATATATGTTGTGATGTCTTACACTTTGCTTAGCAACCCACTCAGATCAATATGAATTTGCCATCAAGATGTGCTGAAGAAAGTTGTCAACTAACTTCATTAAGAAAGATTGTTTTTCATATGATTATTAAATTCTAGAACAATATTTTGGAGCCACCTCTAAGAAGTAACAAAACATCTTCAACCCAGAGCTCTGCCATACTAGGAAGAGAGAGAAATAGGCTGCGAGTATGGAATTTGAACTTGTAAAGATCCTAATTCTTCTGGCACCTTTCTGCCTTCTCTGCTTTGCACAGTTAACTATTACCTGAAACAAGTAAAAGTGTACAGATACCTTTTTTCTATTAGTAAGTAGATAATTATCTTTACAAATGTCATCATCATTTCTTCCTAGATCAGCCTGGAATTTAATATTAAAGTGATATCTATGTATTCAAATTACTTTTAATATGAAAATTGATGTGTGGTTTGCATACCTAGAACAATTAAAATATACTGTGTGTCATGCACAGAAGTCATTCTGAGTTATTTAAAAAGGATTAACTTTGGCATGCTCTTAAATAAATCTGTGAGAAGTATTAAAATGTACATATTATTTACATGTGTTATTCCCTGCCTAGGGAGCAGGGGAAACTAAATAATTTTATTGGTGGCCAGGTGGTTGTGCACTTGGTTAAGCGCACATACGACAGTGCACAAGGACCCGGGTTCAAGCTCCTGGTCCCCACATGCAAGAGGAAAGTTTCACAAGTGGTGAATGTCTCTCTCTCTCTCTCTCTCTCTCTCTCTCTCTCTCTCTCTCTCCTCTCCTCTCCTCTCCTCTCAATTTCTCTCTGGCTATATCCAATAGTAAATAAGTAAAATAAAAATTAAATAATCTTACTCACTTTTCTCTCACCTGACTCCTCTCGATTGCCTAGAGTGTCCATCTTATATAAGACAAACTTTGGGGTAAGTTGGCTATGAAACAGTAGATTAAAGGAGAGACAAGAGAATTTGGGAACCAAAGAATGAAAATCTCAGTGTTACCAAATGTCATTCTTCTCTGAAGTGTAGTTGGTTTGATAATGACATAACATTTGTATATAACCAGGACACTGATAACCAAGTAGCTCTAACTGATTAGAAAATTACAGTGTGAATTTAGAAGCAATGAAGGAATAAAGTGGGATCTGTCACTAAAATGTATATATAATATATAATATAAATAATATTATATTTTATTATGTAAATATATAATATATAAACATATATAATATATAAATTTTATTGTTTAAATTTATGTTTTATATTTTATTATTAAATTTTATTTTTATTTTAAACTGTATCATCATGTCTTCCCAGAAAATTCTGACCATGATTCCTACTGAAGAAGAGAAGCAGAAAATCCAGGAAGCTCAGCTGGCCAACCCTGACATACCGCTGGGCAGTGCGGAACAGTTCCTCCTCATGCTGTCTTCCATCAGTGAGCTCTCGGCTCGACTCCACCTCTGGGCATTCAAAATGGATTATGAAACCACAGAAAAGGTAAGCTCTTGAGAGGAGAGGCAGTCCTCCCTGCTACATCCTCAGTGTTGAGAAAGTCCATTTGTCATTAACAAAGATAGGGCAATTTTCTTAACATGGAGATTGAAGAACAACTTAACTAGGATGATGGTGTGTCTGTATTAAGGAGTCAACAGTCTACCAGAGAGAGGTTATTCCAAAGGGCCTACCTGACAGCAGCCTCAGACACTTGGTTACGGGTGCAGAATGACTGGTAAAATAATAATAATAATACTGGGTTGTTGGAAAAGTTAAGACTCGTTTTTCCATAGAAAAACATAGAGAAGGAGGCTGGCAGTGGAGCATCCAGTTAAGCACACACAGTACTAAGCTCAAGGACCTGAGAAAGGATCCAGGTTCGAGCCCCCAGCTCCCCACCTGCAGAAGGGGGAGCGTTTCACAAGCTGAAAATCAGGTCTGTAGGTGTCTATCTTCCTCTCTTCCTCTCTATCTTCCCCTCCTCTATTTCTTCCTCTCTATTTCTCTCTGTCTTATCCAAAAAAATTGAAAAATAGCCCCCAGGAGCAGTGGATTTGTAGTATTGGCACTGAGCACCAGTGATAACCCTGAAGGCAAAAAAGAAAGGAGGAAAGAAAGGAAAACGTAGATTAATGTGATATAACTTTTCTGACAGCACAGTGCATCAACTCCCCAGGTTTAAGACTGGCCTCTGTTACACTGGAGGAAGTTTTGGTACTGTAGTGTCTTTCTCTCTCTCTACCTGAAGTGGTCTATCTGGAGCGGTGAAACACCCCCCTCCCCCCCCAGAAAAAAACTTCAATTAATTTTTATGATCCTACATGTTCATTATGGAACATTTACAAAATTAAAACACACATAATTTATTTCAGTGACCTATAGTACTTCCACCTGATTTCAGTCACTGAAAGTGCCATTGACTCTGGCAATGATCAGATCACTGGGTCCCTCTGAGAGAGAGAATCTCAGTGGAAGGTTGAAGATGAAACAGATTGCAAGAGGTTGGGATGAAGACAGGAGAAAAGAGGCCTTCACAGTGAAGACATCAGTGACACATATCCAGTAGAGAGTGGGACAAGAAGAATCCTCCCTGGACTAGAACAATATGAATGTTTTTGTAGACCAAGCAGATGGAACTAGTGGAGAGGAGAAAAGGGGGAGAAAGAAGAAAGGTGATCTTGAGGTAAGCATTATTGAAAGGAAGTGCCCTGAGGAGGAAGGCTTAAAGCAGAGGTGGAAAAGCTGTGTGGTTTCCATCCTTCCGCCAAGGACATAGCAAAGGTCTCTACTGAGGACCAGAGAGATGGCAGTAAGCTTCAGGAGAGGGAACCACTGTATGGGAACTCACTTGGGACTCAGATGAAGACACCTAGGATTGCTAAGGCAACTTAGTATGACTTGGGTCCAAAAGCAGTCAGCATGTGTAGATGAGTTTCACTATCAAAGTAAAGTCTTGTCATGGAGAAAGCAGATGATTGGGTCAACCTTTCTTGAGGATAGGCAGGGTCAACCTGGCAGAAGCTAGACTTCTGGCTTTGGGATATAGACTGGTGGAAGTTTTAGTACAGACATGGGAATGGGGGTAACAGAGAGGAAAGGGGAGACTGAGACCATGAGGGCACAGTGAAAGCTGGACATCAGAGTAAGGGGGTCATGAAGGCAGGAGGAGTCATGAAGATGGTGGCATTCAGTAACACCAGACTAAGAGGTCACAGGAGGGCCCAGAGAAGAGAGGAGAGAGCTGGGTGGTCAGGGCCAGTGAAGCCACAATTCCAATGTCATCTGTCTGGATGTGAAGGAAGAGTATAAAAATGTCAGCCTTGGACAGAGAAACATTGAGAGGAGGTGGGTATGACCTAATGGTTTTGTTTGAGCTTGGAGGTTATGTAGGAATAAAAGAAGAGGGGGCCGGGCAGTGGCACACCCAGTTACTAAGCACACACAGTACTAAGCACAAGGACCCATGCAAGAATCTGGGTTCAACACCCCCACCCCAGCCCAGCTCCCCACCTGCAGGGAGTCTGCTTCTTGAGTGGTGAAGCAGGTATGCAGGTGTCTATGTTTCTTCCTTTCTGTCCCCACCACCCCTCTCAGTTTCATTCTTTGTCCTATCCAATAAAATGAAAAAGAAAAAAAAAATGGCCACCAGCAGTGTATTTGTAGTGATGGCACCAAACCCCAGAGATAACCCTGGAGGAAAGAAAAAGAAAAAAGAAATTGGCATTGACACAGATATCCACCCATATGGTCACCAATGGGGAAAGTTTGGAGATTATACTCTCACCCTGTGACCCTTGGTTCTTTCTTTTTTTTTTTTTTTTTTAAGAACCATGAAGCTTTCCCTCTGCAGGTGGGGACCAGGAGCTTGAACCCTGGTCGTTGCGCACTGTAATGTGTGCACTTAACCAGGTGTGCCACCACCTGGCCCCCTTTGATTCTTTCTTTATCTAGGAGCATGTCCTCACATGGGGTTGCCTTCTACAAGAAAGAAGTCTATTGTTATTACTTTGTACCCAAAATGAAAAAGTACAAAGAGAAGCCAGATTATACATTCTTTATTATCTTTTTTTTTATTTGTTTTGTTTTGTTGTTGTTTTTATTGAAAGGAAGTAGCAGAACCACTTTTGGACCTGAAGGAAGGAATAGACCAACTGGAGAACAATAAAACTTTGGGCTTTATCCTGTCCACTCTCTTAGCCATTGGCAACTTTCTAAATGGAACTAACGTAAGTCTGTCCCATCCCTCATCCTTCTGTTTTCCTGATCATAAAATTCTTGTCCATCATTTGCTAGTGGAAATTATACTTCTGGTTCTTCATGCACAACTGAGCAGACAATTTTCTTTTCTTTCTTTCTTTTTTTTTTTTTTTTTTGCTGAAAATGTAGAATTAGGTTTTTTTTTAAAAAAAAATATCTGGGTTGCTCTATTCTAATCTGTATCTGTCTAAAAATAAGAAAAATGAGCACAAGATTCCTTATAACACTTGGCCACTGTCAAAATTGACACTGAAGATAATTTTTTCTACTCTCTTTTTTTTTTTTTTAGTTCATAGTTCCTTGCCCAAATGCTTGTGCTCAAATGCATTATGAACATACTTTTAATTTATTAGTGATTTAATAATGATTGACAAGACTGTTTGGTAAGAGGGGTAGAATTCCATACAGAAACACACTTGTGAAAACTGCTCTGTCCTTAGGCAGGAAGTAGAAGAGCAACAGAGCCTAGGGAGAAAGGAGTAAACACCGGATGACAAAGACTCAGCCTCACAGCACCCTGATTGGTGGCACATTGGGACAGCCCTTGTGAGAAGGGGCTAGAGGTTCACTTCATTCTCTGTCTGGCTAGTCATGTGATGAGTCAAAAACGGTGTGGTCTGTAGCCTGAGGGGCTTTTTTTTTCTTACCACCTTCTGGGGGCTTACTGGTTTATAGTGTACTTGTTGATAAATGGGTACAGTTTCTCACCACCCCCCTGATAGGTGTCTGCCAAACATTCTCACCCCCAACTTAGGTTCTTTTATACCATCATGCACCAGGATCCAACAGCCTCTCCACACTTTCCCTCCCCTTCCCCAGAGTCCTTTGCTTTGGTGCAATACACCACAGTCCCAGACTCTCTGTGTCTTTTATGTCATGTCTTCACCAAACAGGCCAAAGCATTTGAACTTAGCTACCTTGAGAAGGTTCCAGAAGTCAAAGACACCGTACACAAGCAGTCACTTCTCCATCACATGTGCACCATGGTGGTGGAAAACTTCCCAGACAGCTCGGATCTGTACTCAGAGATTGGGGCCGTCACCAGGTCAGCCAAGGTAGGTTTGTGGGCCCTGGAGCATGGTGCCAGGCTCTCACTCAGATGCAGGGTCTTTGCCAGTCCCTCTGCCATAGAGTCTGTGAATATGACTTGTTTAATGCCATTCTGAATGGGCCTTTTAAGATGGTTTTCCCATCTCCGGTTCTGCACCAGATTCTTTCCATCTGAGGTAGGAGAGGCAAGCTTGCCACTGCAGTCCTGGCCCCTGCCTCTACTGTTACTTGTCAGGCTGGATTTTCCAGATCTTGTTTTAGATGGTTTAAACTGTCAGAACAATGCAGTGTGGCTCCTCCAGAGTGAGGTGTGGAGCCAGAAATGAGAGGGCACACATGGCCATCCTGTGACCTTCACACAGAGAGAGCACTTTTAAAGGGCTGGAAGTACTGTGTAGCACTGCCATGTCTGTGAGAGTTCTTAAAGCTACTGCAGATTGAAAATCTCTACAGGTTTCTGTAGATAACTGTGCTCATGAGAGCAGCCCCTGGAGGTGAGAGTCAAAGAGAACTTGCTAGAATGGTCTAAACCACTAGTCCCAAGCTCAGAAAGACAATAGGGAAGATCAGTTCTACACAGGCTGGTCCTGTGTGAGGATCTGTCCTGAAATGCACAGGGGGTTTGGACTTAAAAGCATGAGATCCTAAGTTTGATTCAGGATCACATGTACCAGAGGGATGCTTTGGAGAGAGAGAGAGAAATAGAGGGGGGGGGGGCTCAAAGGAGCAGATGGTGCACACCTGGTTGAGTGTACAGGTTTCCATGTGTAAGGACCCAGTTCAAGCCCCCAGTCCTCACCTGCAGGTAGCTTCACTAGATCTGAAGAAATGCTACAGTAGTCTTGTTTTCTTCCTCTCTATCCCCTCTTCCCCTATCAATTTCTCTCTGTCCAAATAAATAAATTTTCTGTTTATTTATTTTTTATTATCTTTACTTATTTATTGGATAGAGACAGCCAGAAATTGAAAGGAAGGGGGAGACAGAGCGGAAAAGAGATGGAGAGATATCTTTAGCATTGCTTCACCACTCCTGAAGCCTACACCCTGCAGGTGAGGACTGGGGACTCAAACATGGATCCTTGTGCATTGTAACATGAACACTCAACCAAGTGTGCTGTAGCCTGGCACCAAACAAATAAATTTCAAAAGGAAGAAAGGAGAAACACTGCAAGAATAGCTGGATGTCCATCTGTCACCAACATAGGAGGATCACAGAGACTGACAGCCCCAAAGACCTCCCTCATGCACAGAACATGTGGATATGAAGGTCTTGGGGTAACAGGAAAGTCAGGGGGAGGGGCTGGGCTAGGACACAGAAGCCAGGCCACTGGGATGCCTCCACTCCTCCCAGAAATACAGACAGAGCTGAGGAACTGGGCACAGAGTGGCCTTTAGCTCTGAGCTGGAGTCAGTTGAGATGAGGAATGGGCAGAAGAGGAAGGGGTAGGGAAGAGGCTTTGCTAAGATCATTTCAGGGGCCTGGCAATGGCACACCCAGTTAAGAGCACTCATCACCATGTGCAAGGACCCAGGTTGGAGCCCCCAGCTCCCCACCTGCAGGGGGAGCATTTTGTGAACAGTGAAACAGGTCTTGCAACAGGCTTGCAGATTCAGCCAGCATGGACCCCCAGTTGTCCTGGGTGGGCAGCCAGTTTGGAGGCAGAAGAATGACCCATCTGAGAAATAATGACAGCCTTCTCCTCTTCCTCTCCCTCCTCCTCCTCCTTTTTTTTCTTGAGTCATCTGCCTTTAAAAAATATTTATAGGATAGGAATAGAGAGAAATCAAGAGGAAAGAGGGAAGGAGAAAGGTAGAGTAAAAGAGAGACACTTGCAACACTGCTTCACCACTTGTGAAGGTGGTGGTGACTGGGAGTTAAACCCATGTCCTAGCACTTTGTAATGTGTACACTCTGTCAGTTGTACACTGTCCAGCCCTGATAACAGGCTTTTTAAGACGCAGACAGGTACCGGTTTCTCAGGCAATGCTTACCGCGTTTCTCTGTGTTCGGCACTTTTCTGAAGTCCTGAGAGATAGTTACTTCACTGCCCTTATGAAGACAAAACGCCCCTCTGAATGTTCTAACGAGTGGTCATTCCTTCCATTGCTGCTGTCACACCCCCATGAACACCTTCTCAGAGGGCAATTTTGTCTAGCTTCACTGCTAGAGACAAAGTCTGCCTGACTGACTGGATCCCCTTCACCTTGGACCTGTTTCTAGAGCCATCCAGAACAAATCAGAAAAACCCAGAACAAATTTCTTTTTTTCTTTCTTTCTTTCTTTCTTTCTTTCTTTCTTTCTTTCTTCCTTCCTTCTTTCCTTCCTTCCTTCCTTCCTTCCTTTCTTTCTCCCTTTCTTTCTTTCTTTCTTTCTTTCTTTCTTTTTTTCTTTCTTTCTTTCTTTCTTTTTTACATTGGCCTCTGTTCTGTTCAGGACCTTTCCCTACATGGAAGCTGCTTATAACAAAAGTTGGCCAGCCCTGCTGAATCTTCTCCCTCCTTCCTATCCTTCATATCAAGCTTAACTAGTCCTTGTCTAACACTAGCCACACAAGCTAAAACTGCAGGTGGCCTTTGATAGCTACACTAACCTTGGTGATGATTAAAGATGACTGGACCCTGTAACTTGCAGCAGGAGGCCAGGAAGGCATCTACCACTACTTCTCAGTCTCAAAGTCTTTTTGATCCTTGAGAGACCCTTCTGTGGAGGAAGGGTCTAAGGAAGCCTTTGCTCCATCCTCTTGTGTGTGACACTTTGGGCATCACCATTGCAAACCCCAAAAAACAAGTTGCCCTGTTATCTGGAGAATTCTGTTCTGCCAGGAGTGGTTGGGAATAGACAGAGGAGAGGACATGCCAGGCCCCCTCTGGAGGAAGAGGATCTCACATGTCCCTGCAGTGTGTTGAGACTTCAGTCTGACTTTCAAAGAACAACTGTGATCACTGACTGGACCCCATGACTCTTCTCCAGAGAGAGGTGCAGGCTCCCACCCCTCCTGTTGTATCTGTTTGTCTTAGTCATCTACAGCTGTCTAACAAGTCACTCCAAAAGCTGGTGGCTTGAGACACTTATTTATTTCCTAGTGATGCTTTGGCAAAGTACCATAGACCCAGTGGCTTAGAAAACTAGATTTTTCTATTTTTAACATTGGTTTATAAGACCAAGAAATTTCAGAAATATGGTTTTACATCTCTGTACACAACTTATCATATCAACCACCATATTTTCAGTATTCTCTCATTGTCAGAAAAACTCCCTATCTATTCCTCTAACTCTCCTTTTCTCTTTATCCCAATAACCACCATAATTTTATCTGACAGTCCTTTGAACTCTCATCCCTCTTTTCTAAGTCTGCATTTTTTATCCACTCAGGCAGATCTTTTTTCCCTCAGCTCCACTGAATATTTGGAAATGGATATCTATTCTATATCTTTTTTATTTATTAACATGAAAGAGAGAGAGAGAGGGAACCAGAGAACCTAGTACATGTGATCCTGGGTCAAACTTAGGATCTCATGCTTTTAAGTCCAATCCCCCTGTACATTTCAGGACAGCTCCTCACACAGGATCAGCCTGTATAGAACTGATCTTCCCTATTGTCTTTCTGAGCTTGGGACTAGAGTTTTAGACCATTCTAGCAAGTTCTCTTGGACTCTCACCTTCAGGGGCTGCTCTCATGAGTACGATTATCAGCATTTAAGTACTGGCGATTCATTTATTATCTTTCACATAATTCTGCCACCCCCTTCCCTCTTTCTTATCTTTTTTTAAAAAATTATTTATATATTATTCAATAGAGACAGAAATTGAGAGGGGATGAGGAGAAAGAGAAGAAGAGTCAGAGAGACACCTGCAGCTCTACTTTACCACTCATAAAGCTTTCCCCTACAGGTGGGAATCAGGGCTTGAACCTCGATCCTTTCGCACTACTAGTGTGTGCACTTAACCAGGTGTGCCACCACCTGGTCCCCTCTTTCTTATCTTCCCTCCCCTCCTCCTCCTCTCAGCTTATCAAGTGAACCTCTTTGAGACCAACAGTTTTGTCCCATGCAGAGCTTGCCTTTGTCTTCTTAGAACCTAGTATGGGAACTGGCATATATTAGTTATTCCACAAGTGTTGGTTGAGTGACTGAGTAGATAAATAGTTGATCACATAGTGTTCAAGGGATCATGGTGAAAAGATAAGTTGGCTGCCCCTTAGCTGGCCCCACATTCTCAGAGCCATCCTTGCATGACTCAAGTGTGTCCCTCCAACCTCAAATGAAATATCATCTCTGGAGAGCAACAGGGCTTTGAAAAAATGTCATGAGACATCTGCTAAGTCCATCTTGTACTGCAGTTCCTTGATATGTTTTAATTTACAGTTCCCTTCAATTTTTCTAAGATTTCTTTCCAAATACAGAAAAATACAAAACAAAAAAAAGGTGACACTTGTACTGGGGTCACTTGGAGAACAGTTTTATCATTGAATAATGTGATGTTGAGATAATGGCAAATACACATGTGGATGATTTTGCAGCCATAATAAGTTTGTATTTCAAGATGTAAATTTGATTTTGATGTTGGTTTCTTCCCAGAGGCAGCTTGGTTTTTTTTTTTTGTTTTGTTTTGTTTTTTTTTTTTTGGTTCAGGTTGGTGTCCAGTTGTTTCAAAGCTTTTGCAATGTTCCCTCTCTGATTTTCAGGTTGACTTTGATCAACTTCAGGATAATTTATGTCAGATGGAGAGAAGATGCAAAGCTTCATGGGATCACCTCAAGGCAATTGCGAAACATGAAATGAAACCTGTTTTGAAACAACGCATGTCAGAGTTTCTCAAAGACTGTGCAGAGCGAATCATAATTTTAAAGATTGTCCACCGACGGATAATTAACAGGTAAGTGGTTAGAATACCTCGTGGAAGCAACATGCCAAAAATTTTCTACAGGGACCAGGCGGTGGCACACTCAGTATAGCACACACCTTACAGTATGCAAGGACCTGGGTTCAAGCCCCTATTCCCCACCTTCAGGGGCAGGAAAGCTTCAGGGCTGTGGGTCTTTGCTTTTCCCTTTTTCATATCTTCAACTCTATCTTTCCCTTCCTCTCAATTTCTCTCTCTCTCTATCCAAAAATAGATTAAATACAATATTTTTTTAAAAAGAAAAAATATTTTGCAAACCAAGATTAAAGGGTAAAATTGCAAAGACTGTTGTGTTAACTCTTGGTGCCTGATAGGTACACCTTTGGTACACATATTTAATAGTCTTGTGGATACTTAATTTTTTTTTGTACACACTCATACACACATCAATAAGTTTAGTACTAGAGGGGGACTGGAAGTGATTTCAAGAGAATGTCATCCAGAAAACACCTACTGGGTCAGGAATTGCACCAGCAAGATCTCTGACAATTTGACTACATCCCACACACTCCCACCCCCACCCCTCCCCATCCCCTGTGTCCTGTTCATTTCTCCTGAGTCTGGATCCAGCCTATTGAAGGGGAAGATGGACCGTCTTTAAGTGTCAGAATAGGAGTGAAGAGCAGACTCTCCCCTACAGGTTGCTGTCTCTGATCATCCCTACACCATCTGCCTGTGAGTCCCCCTCCCTGCACTTTGTCTAAACATGGCTGCTGCCCTCTGGATCGGCAGATCTTATTCAAGAGTTTGTCCAATTCCTCATTGAAATCAGAATTCACTGTGCTTTTAATAAGGTTGTAAAGGGAGGGCAGGGAATGTGAACTGCTTTGGCCCACCATGCTTTGAGTGATTCAGGCAATTTCCAACTTAAAAAAAAAAAATCTCCTCAAATAAACAAATAGTTTCCATTTGGAATGTCATGAAACCAGAGCAATTTTATGCAAGTCTTGTAAAGCTATTATGCCTGGTCACAGTAACCACTCCATCCCTGACAGATAAAAACTCCCTTCAGTGATACATCTGTTCCTTCAACTACAGACCATGTGTGTGAAGCACAAAATGTCTGCTCTGCTGCCTTGTCCTCCTTGGGAAGCTAGTTACCTGGCTGATGTGTTCACCCTGGTTGTTCTTCTGTGACCTGAATTCCAGTCTGTTCATGTAGGCCATCTTACTGGGGGTGAGGTGGTGGGGATACCCAGGTTGAGCCAGGAATTTATTGTAGTTAGTTAGGTTACATTACAGTATGCAAGGACCTAGGTTCAAGTCCCTGGTCCCCACCTGCAGGGGGGAAGCTTCACAAATGGTGAAGTAGAGCTGCAGGTGTCTCTCTGTCTCTTTCCCTCTCTATTTCCCCCTCCCTTCTCAATTTCTCTCTCCAGTAATAAATAAATTGCTGTAGTAAACAGGATATGGCTAAGAGAAGGGTAAGTTAAGTGTCCACCAGTCTATATCAGAGGACCCTGGGAGTCAAGCACAGTCACTGGCAGAACCCCAAGGAAAAAAGTAAAGTGTGGATATGTTGCTGAAAGGAGACTTAGGGACTGAGAGCCCTAAGAGTTGTGCTCCCTCCTTCCTCCCCCTCCCTCGGGATTCTCAGGGCCATAGCCTCAGTCCACTATGATTGAAAATGTCCCTACTACATAGAACTATCCTGGGTTTGCAAATTAGCCAGAACATGAGGCTTCAGAAAACTGCAAGTAGGTAATCCTCCACTTTTTTTTCCTCCCTTGAAAAAAATGTTTATTTATTTATTTATTTATTTATTTATTTTGGGTGAAAAAGAACCAGAGTATCAACTCTGGCATGTGCAACGCTGGGTATGGAACTCAAGACCCTCGTGATTTGAGAGTCCAATGCTGTCTCTACTTTGTCACCTCCTGAGCCACAGGAAGCTACATTTCCGCCTGTCTAATAGATGACTGATGTCACAGGGCACTCTCGAAAGAGGAGTAGCTTGTTACACAAACACTACACTGTATAAAGACGGCGACTTCCAAGGAGTTCATTCAAACCGTTACAGGTGGCAGCACAACTGCACACTTAATCTCACCCACTCCAGTGTGCAGAGAAGAAGCCTTCCTTTCCCTTCACAGTTTGTGCAGCTCCTTGGTGACCCCTGCCTGGCCTGAGAGCAGTCTGGTAAACTGTAGGTAAACCTACAGTGACGTAAACAGCTAGAGATTTTTGGCTCCTAAATGTTTAGTCTTAAGACTTCAACTCCTTCCTGTTACCTTGTTTCCAAACTGGCTTTTTTCTTTTCTTTTCTTTTCTTTTCTTTTCTTTTCTTTTCTTTTCTTTTCTTTTCTTTTCTTTTCTTTTCTTTTCTTTTCTCTTCTCTTCTTTTCTTTTCTTTTTTCTTTTCTTTTCTTTCTTTTTTTTTTTTCTTCTGTATCCTGTGGTGGGAATGGAGCATGGGTTCTCAGACAGGTAGTGCCCATGGGGATCTCTCACCCCCAACTGGACAGGTCAGCATAGGCCCTTTTTACTACCCACCACAACCACAGTGTACTTCTGACATACCCTGCCTACTCACCCATGGGATGGCCTATGTGGAACAGACTGGAGTCCAAGTCACGTAAGAGCAACTATCGTCCAGGTGAGCAGATTCCCAAGGGGACTGGAGGTGCCAGAGCAGGCTTGACCCCGGGGGAAATGCCATGTATTGAGAGCTGAAGGGCACAGTAATCAGATCTGCACTCTGCTTTATCTATTCCCTAAGACTCTGCAGCTCTGAGCCTGTACCTCCATTTTCCCTGGCATCCCCTAGACACCACCCAGGATCCCCCACTCCCTTCATCTTCCTTCCTTTGTCTCCCCCCCCTCCCTCCCTCCCTCCCTCCCTCCCTCCCTCCCTCCCTTCCTTCCTTCCTTCCTTCCTTCCTTCCTTCCTTCCTTCCTTCCTTCTTGTCATGAGGGTTATCTCCCTGCCTCCATGTGTGCAAGATAAATCTACCACTCTTAGTGGCCGTACAGTGTGTGTGTGTGTGTGTGTGTGTGTGTGTGTGTGTGTGTGTGTGTGTGTGTGTTTCACCTCTCAGGAAGTTTCCTCCCACAGGTGGGGTCTGTGAGCTTAAACCTGGACCCTTGTAAATGACACCTGTGCACTCCACTGGGTGCACCACTGTCTGGCCCTTGGGTCATGTCTTCTTGTCTCCTTGCTTCACGTGGCTGCAAATACCTCTCCCCCTTGTGAGTCATTCATTTTGTGCTGAAACCACTTAATCCAGCCCATAGGCCTTATTGTGAGACAGGCATCCCTCTTACCCTCAGTATCCTCTTAGCCTCTCAGCAGACCTGACCCCAATGCAGGGCCTCCTGGGGTATCGGGGTTGGGAGTGGACACAGACCTCCTTTGTTCTCATACTGGTAAAGGGCCAGAGAGTCACAAGTTGGTTCTGCCTTACAAAATAAGGAAAATACAAAATAGGTTTCTCTGTCCAGGTGACATTTGGGGAGAAACCTGTGGGATGAGGGGGACATGTTCTGGACACAGGGAGCAGCTGGTATTGCATGCCTTGGAGCCTGTGGTCCTCCAAGAAATGGGTTCCCCAGCTTTCCCTATGGGCCCTGTAGAAGCTCAGGGCTTCCATCTATGTCACCCTAGGGGGACCTTACACACATGACAGGGGGTGGGTGCTGCTGAGGCCCAGAAGTGGACTTGTTAAGGAACCCAAAGGAGTCCCCGATGTCTGGGGTTATAGTAGATGTGCTCAGAGGTTAGAGGGGGCAGCTATATAGGATCCACTTTGGTGAAATCTTTTAGATCGAGGCTGAGAGAGAACATGGGGGAGGGAGAGAAACCAGAGTACTGAAGCCTCCTTCAGTGATAGGAGCTGGACTCAAACCTGGATGGGACACATGGCAAAGCAGCATACAATCTAAGTGTGCTATTTCATTGGCCCTTGATTATTTGTTGATGAACATTTGAATTTATTCACTGTGTGGTTTTTATGAGTAACACTGTGTGTATATATATGTTATATATATATAACACTGTATATATATATATATATATATATATATATATGTTATATAGTAGTTCTGTGTTTCACATTTAGCAATGGCTGGTCTTTTCTATAGCAACTGGACTATGTTATGTTCCCATCAGCCCCGATACTTGCAATGATGTGCATTTTCGTTTATACCAACATTTGGAAAGATGAAATATTATCTCATTTGGGTTTTGACTGATAGTCCTCTCATGACAAAATGACACTGCACATCTTTTCAGGCACTCACGGGTTATTTTCACATCTTGGGAGTACCATGGACAGCACCAAGACGGCTACATAAATGGTGGAGCAGTACTTGCGTTCCTCTCCTCCCCTCCCCTCCCCTTCCCTCTTTTCCTCCTCTCCTCTCCTTTTTCTCACTGTCCTCCTCAAAAATATGGAATAAAAGTTGGACTGTAAAGGTAATTCAGTGGTGACCCTGCATTTTTTTCCTGCATTTGTTTTGAAAGCATTACATTTTTAAAGAAGATAGATGAAAACCCCTATTCAAAATACAAATTCGGGGAATAAGAACAGTTTTCTTCCCTAAAAATAGTGATATAACCTATATGATACAAAGCATGTTTCTGTGGTTCTTAGTATCTTTTTGTTATTTCCTGATGACTAAAAATTGGATGCTGCTGTACGTACTTTAATTCTTTCACACACTATACATCATATACATCAAAACTAATATTTTAAGTTCCTCTCTCTCTCTTTCTCTCTCTCTCTCTCTCTCTCTCTCCCTCCCTCCTTCCCTCCCTCCCTCCCTCGCCTCCAGGGTTATTGCTGGGGCTTGGTGCAATCCACTGCTCCTGGTGGCCCCCCTTTTTTTGGATAAGACAGAGAGAAATTGAGAGGGATGGGGAAGATAGACACCTGAAGACCTGCTTCACTGCTCAAAAAGTGGACCCCTTGCAGGTGGGGACCTGGGGGCTCAAACCCAGATCGTTGCGTGGGTCCTTGAATTTAGCGCTATGTGCACTTAACTGGGTGTGCCACCGTCTAATATTTCAAATTAAAATAGCTGAAATAAATGTATAATTTTGTGCTGTTTGCTTGATGCATTGTTCTGGTTAGGATTGCATGTAATCCTGCAAGGTAGCATTTAACAATGTTTACTCAGAAAGCTTTGGAAGCACTTTTGCAAACCTCTATCAGTAAAAAACTGAATCTAAAACCTCATGTCTAGTTGCATTTTTACTCTTCAATTGCAAAGTCCCAGGAATGAGAAACATTGTCATTGTCTTTGAGTGATTTCTTACAGGAAGTATTTAGATGGTTGATTTTTGTTTCTTAAAGCTGAAGCCTTGGCTGCTGTTGTTTTTCCGCTGCAGGTTCCATGCCTTTTTGCTTTTTATGGGGCACCCACCGTATGCCATTCGGGAAGTGAACATCAACAAATTCTGCAGGGTCATTAGTGAATTTGCACTGGAGTACCGGACAACCAGGGAGAGGGTTTTGCAGCAAAAACAGAAACGGGCCAACCACAGAGAAAGAAACAAGACTAGAGGCAAGATGATCACTGATGTAAGTTTTGTGAATGCAGTCTCCTTATGTCACTGGTTTGGCAGGGTCATCAACTGGAAGACAGCCTCACAATTTAGGGGCTGTGGTGTTTTTTTCTTATTATGAAAAACATTGCTCTTTTAGAAAGCACTCTTAATCTGTCCCTCTACTGTTCTTGTGCAAATCTGCTAAATAACAAATAAGGAACTTGAGCCTGTAACAGTCTGGATGGGTGACTGGTGGAAGTACCTGTAGCCTTTGTCTAATCTGTGTTAAAGTATTGTATGATGCCACTGCTATTGAATGTTTGGTTCCATTTTCAGAATCTGTGATGTAAGTAAATTGGAAAATAAGAAACTTATAAGTGACAATGCCACTTATTCTAGGAAACCAATTATTAGTCTGGCAGTTCATTCAAAAGCTAAATCCTCCTAACAGTGCCGTGGGTGTGTGACATATAGAGATCACTAGTGCTAAGCCTCTGGATAGAGAAACACTTGATGAAAAGCACATGAAGGTTTGATTAATTTAATGTTTGTATGTTAGTTCCATCCTGGGAAAATACATTAGCTTACTATGATAATATTGATCAGGGGTGGGGGTAGATAGCATAATGGTTATGCAAAGAGACTCTCATGCCTGAGGCTCCAGAGTCCCAGGTTCAATTCTCCGCACCACCATAAGCCAGAGCTGAGCAGTGCTCTGGTAAAAAAATAAAATAAAATAAAATAATAAAAATATTGATCAACAGGGAGAGAGAAAGAAAGAAACACTTGATGTTATTGCTCAACAACTTGACTGATGGGCTCTTGGCAAGCCCTTGACTTACAGACTAGCAAGATAGGAAATTCCAGAGGAAGGTGAAGGCCTTAGCAAGAACTCTCCAAGGTCCCTTTGAGGGGGGGCAGGCGGGGGAGGAGTCCCTGCACACTCCCCTGCTTTTCCTACTCCTGAGCTCTTCCCCCTGTCTCTTCCACTTCAGCCCTGGACCCACCCAGTCTTTGGGGATAGTGGGTATTCAGATGGGAGATGCATTACTTAGTGGATGGGAAGGAATGTGTGAAGATGCTAGAGTCAGACAAAGAAACATAGTCTGTGTGCCTCTATCAGAAATACCTTTGTGAAGTGTGTGTGTGTGTGTGTGTGTGTGTGTTTGCAAAGCACACTGGCTCTCAGTAATGCAGAGAATGGAATAGATAAAGAGAGTCCCTTCAGCCTGGGCAAGTCTCAGCTGGACTGAAGCCAGGCAGATTTCTTTTTTGAGCAGGAATGAAATTCCTTCGAAAGACTTCAGTGAAGCTGTCTTCTGTACCCAGAAGGGTGTTCAAGTAGTAAGAAAAGCAGGGCATTTGGTCACCGTCTACTTCCCTAAGCCATTTACCTTTCACAAGGAGACTGAACTTGTTGTCTTTAAAATGGTGTTGTAATTTTAAGTCATTTCTCTGGGTTTGTGGGGGAGGGGGGTGAACTAATTCTCTTATAACCCAAGCTGCCCGTTTCCTTGGAGTTGGGGGGAGTCCTTAGGGATTAGTGAAGTCACTTTTCTACAGCCAGTAACCTTCTCTGCAGCCCCTACAGCCTTCAGTTTTAGTGACATCAACTGACAATTTGCATCTCCTCTCCAGAAATCTGGGTTCAAGAGGATCCTAAGCTTCCTGGAAAACAGTGAGACAAACTGAATCCACATGGGCAAACTGTGTCCCACACTGTATCCCAAACGGTTATTTTTATAAGTTTTAAAAGGGGGTTGCTTACTTTTTGTGGAAATGAGACACACTGGAGAGTGAAGAATACAAGCCCAATATGCTTACAATTATGAAAACACATCACAGTTGCTTGCCAAATTCTTGAGATTTCTTTTTACAGATCCCACTAATTCTAAAATTCTGTCTTCCTCTAGAAATGTTTGCTTTCCTGTTTATAAACAGAGATAAATGTGCCTAGGGTTTGATTCAAAAAAATATTTAAATTCTCATTAAAATGTGGACAGGGTGCAGGTTCAGGGTTTATCCCCACCATAGATCCTGGTTTTTCATAATTCATGTAGAGAGATTGCCATCTGCTGGGAGAAGAGGATATTGTAATTTAAAGCAGAATAAAGAAATGAGTGAAATAGGTCAGGGAGTGGGGGGTAGGGAACAAAATGGTTTTGCAAACAGACTCTCATGCCTGAGGCTCCATAGTCCCAGGTCAGTTCCCTGCCCCACTATAAGCCAGAGCTGAACAGTGCTCTGGTTTAAAAAAAAAGAAAAAGAAATGAGTGGATTAAAAGTCTAACTTGTATTCCAAGAATCTTATGATTTGTTGTGATCTAGAAAACAGCATAATATATAACTTTAACTATTAAGAAAAAAAAAATCAGGCAATACATTGAGTCTCATGCTATGTGTGCCAGGGACCGAAGGGTTAGCTGGTTTTTTTCTGAGCTGAACAATAGAACTGGAAATGATTTTCAGAGAAAACTGTGGAGTCAGTAATTTTTAATATAGCTGCTGAGTGGAATGAGAGTGGAAGTGGTAGCAGTTAAGCAGAGATAGTTTTAGGCTGAGAGGAGGGAACAATTTTTGAAGAAAATTTGAAATCTGGGTGAAATCTGCTATGTTTGGAGTCAGCCCTGTAGATATCTGCTCACATATTTCTGTCTGTTTCTCTGCTTCTGAATATGCAAAAGGCCTCTTTTCCTGTCATCCATGGACCCTCCTAGGTAAAGGTCACTAAGAAACTGTACAGTTCTTGATCTCTGGATCAGGAGCTAGCTCTTGTCAAAAGAATGGCATAGTCATGCTCCTAATTTTAACACTTTTGATCTGGATTACTCGTTACTTGGGTTTCTTTTATAAAATACCTGTTTAAGTCTTTGCTCACCCCTCCATTGTCTGTATACTCTTTCCTAATTAAATTATAGTTCTCTACATATTTTAATACAGCTTTTTTTTGTTACCATGTATATCAAATATGCCTTCAACTGTTTCTTCTTTTCACTGTTTCATGTGAATGTTTTTAAATGAACAGATATTTCTTAGTTTTATGGAAATTAAATACGCTGTCAAATTGATAAAAGGAATGACACAGATGATAATGCAGGTCTTTCCACTTTCATCAGACTCTAGGAATCCTGCAAGAATTCAGGCTTTCTCTTCCCAGACTCAATCTTGGAGGTTATGGCAGTCCTGGGAGAGATCCTTTACCTCTTTTCATCCCTGTATACTATTCTGTAAAAAAAAAAGAGAAAGAAAGAAAGAAAGAAAGAAAGAAAGAAAGAAAGAAAGAAAGGGAAAGGAAAAGAAAATGGAGCCTGAGAAGACAACATAATGATTAGGCAAAAGACTCCCATGCGTGAGGCACCCAGGTCCCACATTCAGTCCCTAGTACCATCATAAGATAGAGCTGAGCAATGCTCTAGTCTTTCTCTCTGTATCTCTCTCTCTCTCTCTCATTAAAATAAAGTGTTTTTTTTCAAATACTGGTAATCTTGAGAGCTATTCAGTGGGATAGTGACATACCTCCTCCTACTCAGTAGGAATCTTGTCCACCAGCTGTAGCACCTTGTACAGGTGTTGACTGACTAAGAAAAAATAAAGCACTCCCAAATTTCAGCCATCCTGGTTAAATATATATGCTCTAGGATAAAAAGAAAAAGTAGGACTGTTATCTCTTATTAAGATGCCTTTTGGCAGGAAGAGAGTGAAACCTGGTAAACTAGAAGCATTTTTCATTGTACCACAAAATATAGTCAGTTCTCAAAGAATTGTGTCTAATCTGCTGGCATGACTTGTAACCCCAATAGAAACACTTAAATCGATGGTGTGTTTGATTTAAAAATGAAGTAATTGACACAACTTCTCCTTGCCCCCAACTGATTTCAAAAGAAGGGGTATTTTATTCAGAGCTATGTAAAGAAGTTTATCTGGTGATAATTAGAGGTATGGCATGTGCAGAGAGTCAACCCATGAGGCAAGATTTTAAACAAAACTTGATTTCATGTTTCTGTGGAGAACATTTAGATGAACCACTCTTTGGGAGACAGTTGTTACATTTGACATGTCTGACTATTGTGTGGGAGGATTGGCCTAGACCCAAGTCTGGCAGCCTAGACAGAACGGGATCCAACACTCAAGATGAGCAGGAAGAATGACAGATGATGGGCAGACTCAGGCAGCTGGAGGCTTATCCACCTCCTAAGGCCTGTTGACCACCAGATGGTAGTAGATTCTGCAAGACATCACTAGCTGAGCGAGGCCCACAGCTAGAACTGTGAGGTCTGTAGTGGTTAGGGAGGCAGGTCAGCCAGTTACCAGCCTCGTGGACAGCCTGGGAAGATTGTCCTGGAGCCCCATGGATCCCTCCTGACTTTTGGTCAGGATTGGTTTTGTGAGACTCCAATGTTCACCTGAAGAGAGTGGCCCTGTGCAAGTAGCTTCCAAATCAAAGAGGATGTACCCTGATTGTGGAGAACAGACTCATCATTTGGAACTTACTTGCCATGACTTTGAGAAGGTCTTATCTGTCTTTGCTGATCTCTGTGACTTCTAAGAATCCCTTCTGTCTTTTCCATCCTATTCTGTCCTCTTGGGTAGACTGATGAAGAAGATGAAGTCGAGGTACGCTTATTATGCCACATTTGACCTTCCCCCGTGTGTAGTCATGACTGGCTAACATAAGCAGCATGAACCATCAGCACTATTTAGAGCACTAAACCACGCATGTACATTTTCTGGTTGGTTTTTGTGTGTGATCACTAACATCCCTACTGCTGTGCATATCAGGGGCCAAAGGTGGTAGCTACATTTTCCAAGCTGACCCTGAATCCCAGGCCCTTTCAATAGTGGCAAGTTCAACTGACCTCTCCCTGTCCCTGGGAAGATAGGCAGAGAATTTTCCTTAAAACCTCTGTCTGAGCACCTTGGAAGCTCAAGTATAAGAGCTGGTAATCACACACAGAGCCCCCAAACCGAGGGAGAAGTGGGGCAGTGGCTAAGAGCCAGACCAGAACCATGGTCAACAGCTGTGATTACTTAGCCTATGACTTGAGCTCATTTCCTCCAGTGGCAGCTCTTGGAGCCACTGAGATTAGTGTGTGCTGATGGGATGGGATGACAGGGACTCTTCCTCCTGACTCTAGTGCAGATGCCAGATCCAGAGACCAAGTTGCAGCTCTGGCAGATGAGGCAGGAGCATTGCAGATGGCACAAGCTACATATGTGGGGCGGCTTCTGTTACCATGACAGAGGAACTAGATGAAAAAAAGTCCAGAATCAATTGAACTGCTCTTTGCAAATACTAATGTAACTGACTCTTGATTTTCATCCAGATGTTTGACATTGTGTACATATGGGCCAATGTTCTAACATACCTCCTGTAAAACATAGATGCCCTCTTTGTTCAGTTAGAATTAGAGGGCATCATCATGTGCAGATAACGCTTATTAAGACAGCTAAATGTTGGGCACAGCCAGAAGTAATGAGTGTTGTCAAACTTGGTTTCAGTGTGAATTGCTGTGTCATGTTCTAATCTGGACCCTGAAACTGAACTAATCTCCTTGGAACCTTTGGCAAGGCATTTAATCTCAGAGGAATTCAGTTTCTTTCTCTGTAGAGAGAGGTACAGGGCTGGCAAAATAGCATAATGGTTATGCAAAAGGTCCCAGGTTCAGTCCTCAGCACCAACAGAAGCCAGGGCTGAGCAGTGTTCTGATTATTCTTTCTGTGTTACTTCTTTTTCTTTCTTTCTTTCTTTCTTTCTTTCTTTCTTTCTTTCTTTCTTTCTTTCCTTCCTTCCTTCCTTCTCCCTTTATTTCTGTCTCCTCCTCTTTCCCATTTTTAAAGACACAGCTAAGTGTTTATTTTACTTTTTTAAGGATTTTATTTATTAATTAATGAGAAAGATAGGAAGAGAGAGAGAAAGAACCAGACATCACTCTGGTACATGTGCTACCAGGGATTGAACTCAGGACCTCAAGCTCAAGAGTCTAATACCTTTACCACTGTGCAACCTTCTGGACCACTGTTATCTTTTTCTAACTCTCTTTTATTAAATAAAAAATGTTTAAGAAATTGATTAATTAAAAAGAGAAGTACAACTGGATCTGAAAAGTCCTTCCCAGATCTTAGCCATGGATGAATCTGTAACTGAACCCTACTTTGAAAACTACCATCATAAGAAATAATTGACAATATTTTAATTGCTTTCTGGCACTAAAAAAATAATAAAATTCACTTAATTTGTGATATGAGTAATTTTTTTACTCTGTCAAAACACTGGTGTGAGAAACATATTTTATTTCTCAATTTTTCCCAGAGTTTATGTCTGCCAAGCAGTGAGCCAAAATTCAAGAGGGGGGGGCGGTGAGAGAGTAGATGGGTTTGATCTTCGTGGGACCAGGGCTTTTCTTTCTGCTAAGAGAACTTCTTGTATGCATGGGTGTCCTTCCATTAATTCATTGGGAACTGCCACTAGGAGTGCCTTCAAGATGTACAACAACAAAAGAGACACAGGGATGAGAAGGTTTTTCCTTCAAAGAATATTCTATAAGCTTGTGTTGGCTTTGTAGAGTGTGCCCTCAGAACCTAACCTCCCTTTGATCTTGCAGACTGGCAAATTCTCTGGCGGTTCCCCTGTGCCTCCGAGCCAGCCACAGGGCTTGAGCTATGCTGAAGACGCCGCAGAGCATGAGAACATGAAGGCTGTGCTGAAGACCTCGTCCCCGGCTGTGGAGGATGCCACGCCTGTGCTAGGGGTGCGCACTCGCAGTCGAGCCAGCCGAGGTAAATCCCACCTGGATGGGTTGGTCTCAGTGGAGGGCGTGGAGGGAGGCGGGCAGTCGTATTACAGGAAACGGATTTCTGTGCGTAGGAAGTAGCATCACAGCATCCTCTGGACTTAGTACAGACATCATCACACACAGTCCATCACTCTCACTTTTGAGATCCACCTTCAATAGCTTGCTTGCTTCATGGCAATAACATGTAGAAAACTTAAGGTGTTTTGTTCACACTTACTTGTATGAATTATTCAGGGTTTCTCCAAGAGTCAGAAAGCTATGGTCCCTAGACAAAATTTATTTGGCCACCTGTTTTGTAAATCAGGGTTTAGTGGAACCCAGTCTCTCTTTCTCTATCTCCCACTCATCCTTCTTTCCTCCATTCCTTCTTTCCTTCTTTTCTCTTTCCTTCTTGCTCTCTTCACATTTTATCGAAGGAAGTTTAATAGTTTTCAGCATAGTTGTGGACATGTCGTCACTATTCCCCATTATAGTTGTCTACAAAACATTCTCACTAACGGCTTAGGCTCTTTCCCACCATCCTGTGCTCAGGAAATTGTATCACAGCACCCCCTGAACTTAGTGCAGACACCAGGACAGCAAAGCCCTCCCCTCACCACCACCCATTCCTTCCCCTCTTTTCCCAAAGGCTGTTGTGTTGATAGAATACATCTAAACCAACATGGAAATGCAAGAAAAATTTAAACAGCTTGACTTGTCACCCAGTGGATTTAGAAAAAGAAGAACAGAGGAAACCCAAAGCAAGCAGAAGGAACAAAATAATAAAAAATAGAGCAGAAACCAACAGCATTGAAAACAAAAATAAAATATACAAAAAAAAAAATCAATGAAGGGGGCCAGACAGTGGCACACCTGGTTAAACTTACATATCACTATGTACAAGGACCAGGGTTCAAGCCCTCACTTCCCACCTGCAGGAGATTCACTTCATGAGCAGTGAAGCAGGTGTGCAGGTGTCTGTCTTTCTCTCCCTCTCTCTATTTCTCCATCCTCTCTCAATTTCTCTCTGTCCTACCTAGTAAAAATTAAAAAAAAAATAGATAAATAAATAAGGAAAAAGTGCCTTCAGGGAGTGGTGGGTTTGTAGTGCCAGCACTGAGCCCTAGCAATAACCCTGGTAGCCCCCAAAATTGATGGAACAATAATAAGCTGATTCTTTGAAAAGATAAGCAAAACTGACAATCCCCTGGCCAGACATGCTTTATTTGTGCATTGTGTATGGTGCTTTTGCCCTAAGATGATAAAGTTGAACACTTGAAACCAAGACTGTAGGAACTAAACAGCTTCTGTTTTCTCTACCTGACCCAGTCAAGAAAGACTTGCTGTGCTCTAGAAGAAACATTACTATTTTTAATCTTTTAAAAATATGTATTTATTTATTGGTTTGTGTGATATAAGCTTTTATTCACTAATCCATGAAGCTATTTGTTTTTATACTTTTAGAAACTTCTGCTCTAGGCATCCTAGAGTGGGGAGGGGCAAACCACCACTCCAGGTACAACTAGAAACAGTTCCAGTGACTGAGGTTTTCATTAAAAGATGTTAACTGCTGGAGGGGAGGAGGCTCAGTGGCTTGTACACATTCCTTGCATACCTGGATCCCTGGTTCCTTTAGGCACAGCTGCTCTGAGTGAACTGTCCTCCCTCTACACACACATACACACACGCGCGCACACACACACACACACACACACACCTCCCTTTAAAAAGAGACAGAGTGAGACATCTGAGAACAGAATATTAGTAAATTCTAGACACAGGCTGAGAATTGCAGATGTCCTGGGCATCATGACTCCACCAGTACAGAGAAGCCAGCAGAACTTACATTTTTAATTGTTTATTTTATTTAATTTAAATGAGAAAGAAAGATACACAGAGAAAGACCAGACCATTGCTCAGCTCTGGTTTATGGTGGTGCTGGGGATTGAACCTGGGATGTCAGAGAGCCTCAGGCATGAAAGTCTTTTGCATAACCACTATGCTGTCTCCCCAGCTTCCTCAGAAGAACTTCTAATACTGAACTGGCATAAAATTGTAATCCAGGGGGCCGGGTGGTAGTGCAGCGGGTTAAGCGCACATGGATTAAGGTGTAAGGATCCCTGTGAGAGCCCCAGCTCCCACCTGCAGGTGGGTCGCCTCACAAGCAATGAAGCAGGCCTGCAGGTGTCTATCTTTATCTCCTCCTCTCTGCCTTAACCTCCTCTCTCAATTTCTTTCTGTCCTATCCAACAACAACAAAAGCAATGGCAATAATAACAACAAGGGCAGCAAAATGGGAAAAATGGCCTCCAGGAGAAGTGGATTTGTAGTGCAGGCACCAAGTCACAGTGGTAACCCTGGAGGCAAAAAAAAAAAAAAAAAAAAAAAAAGATTGGAATCCAGAGGAGCTCCAAATACAGATAATTTTCTCCATGAGACTCTTGCTACTTGTTGAGCAATAGCATCTGGGTAAAGGAAGTAGAACCAGAAGGGCTTATGGAGACTCTGAGAGGCCTTGATGTCCATAGGGAGCAAAGAGAAGATAGAAGTTAGAGTGAGACATGCAGATACTTAGGATATTTAAAGACAGAAGTAGACTGGCCCTTAACACAAACTGCTGCCAGGCCCCAGCCTGCTCAGATATTTCACTATCTACTTACTGGGGTGGGGGGGGGTGGGTTACACTAAATTCATTCTGTGAATTTTTTCACACATAAATCTAGTGATAGTTAAAATTACAAACCAGGAAGAAGAACATGAAAATGTGACTGAAACAGTATAGACAACAGCAATAAGATCCACAGGTGACCCAGATATTAAAATTTGAAATCAAGTGCTAACCATAATAAATGTTAAAGAGAATACAGACTATCTGGTTTTTAGAGGTCGATAATTTCAACCAAGCCAGAGATGAGGTTATGATGGAAGACCATCTTCACAAAATTGAGTTGAACAGTCCTGAGCATGTGGCAAGGTGTTCTTTTCAAACATCTCCTAGAATAATATTCAGTACAGTGAACACAGAGTGTATAAATCTCTGTAATTGTACAAAATGTAAAGTATTAGTGATTCTCAGTATAGAGATCATGACACCTGTTCTGAGGAAGGTCATTGTTGAGAGGCTCTGCAGTGTTCTAACACCCCAGCTACTGTGAGGCTTATTGCCTCCAGTAAGGACACCTAGACCATCCAGCAATAACTTTGAGTGACCACTTCTGAGAAGAACCTAGTATAGAGAGTCTTTTGGTACTGAAAATACTTGTTTTATGATAAAGCAAGTAGGTAACTTTTCCTTGGGTTAAGGCAAAAGAAGTACAATTTATTTTAGTACATTTTAGCTTTACCAGTATGTTCTGTTGAGCAAAACAGAAAATATTAAATGACATCAATAAGAACTAAATCCTAATCACTGGAGAATACCAGTGTCTAGTGGCTATGGTCTCAAATTCCAGGAGTGACAGAGCACCTGGAAATCTGGCTTTCCTATTGTGAAGTGTGAATTGTGGACTTAATTCAGTCATGGGAGTTTTAGTAGCAGAAACTGTGACTGAACTGTGGCTTACTGCATATTTGCAATAAAACTTCAACCACAAACTCTTGTCAAATGTGACCAACTAGCTATTTCCAACTATTTCTATCATTATCCAAACACCAAATGTTTTTTAATTGATATTGGAAAGTAGCACAATATAGAAGTAGACATGTATATGTATAATCACAGATAGAACATCATTTTCCTATGATTTGAAGAAGGTTGACTGATTCAGCTTGACCTTAGTCATGCTTGAGGTACCTATGTTCTACAGGCCTAGAGTTTGAGAATTCTCACCTAAAAGTTTCATGTTTATGGGGGCTGAGCGGTGATGCACCAAGTTAAATGCACATAGTACTAACTATAAGGACCTGGACAAGGATCCAGGTTCAAACCCCCACTCCCCATTTACAGGGGGGATGCTTCACAATCAGTGAAGCAGGTCTGCAGGTGTCTTTCTCTCTTCCTCTCTGTCCTCCCTCCCCCTCTCAATTTCTCTCTGTCTATCCAATGAGATAGAAAGAAAAATGGCTGCCAGAGCATTGGGTTTGTAGTGCTGGCACCAAGCCCCAGCAATAACCCCAGAGGAAAAAAAGTTCTATGTTTATTACAAAAGGAAGTATAGGTGGAAGAAACTCACAATTTGTGCACGTCGCACCTCTTCTTACAGAACCTTATTTCTTATTTTATGGGAGAGATTTCACCAGGGACTTGATGAGAAAGATAGAGTATTAATATATTAAAATAGTACTCAGGGCTACATATTTAACATGGAGCTTATGTTTGCCTGGTGCTTTCCTCCTGTCTGTAGGCAAATTCTTTCATAGCACATTAAAGATGTATTTTCATGGGTACAGGCCCCTGGGCAGGGAGAGTGAACTCTGATCACCAGATGTAGATTCTCACTGTGGACTTCACCATGAGCCCTTGTTGACAGGACTCTGCTGCTGGAGGAACAGTGCGGCAAAATGTGTGTGTGTGTGTGTGTGTGTGTGTGTGTGTGTGTGTGTGTGTGTTATTTGTCTCTGAGTTCTCTGTGCTCTCTCTGGTCCATTCTTCAGGATCCACTAGCTCATGGACTATGGGAGCCGATGACTCACCTAACATCACTGATGATGCAGCTGATGAGATCATGGACCGCATCGTCAAGTCAGCCACCCAGGTGCCCAGCCAACGAGTGGTGCCCCGGGAAAGGAAACGCTCCAGAGCCAACCGGAAGTCTTGTAAGTTCCCTGGAGTTAGGGTTTCACCTCACAGGGATTTGCCTTCTCATTCAGTGTGATGCAGAAAGGCTGATATCCAGGCTAGCCCTAGTGAATTTTCCATCCTACATGCCTACAAAAGCTTTTGTGCTTGACGAATATGACCAATATGGAAGAGGGGTGTGTACTGTCACCTATCCTGTGAATTGACTGTTCCTGGCTAGACCTCCTTCCCTTCATGCTTTGTACTCAGGAGGATCTGAAAGGCCCTTACATCTTTCTGGCACACAGAGGTGCCATAGCAGGCCATTGCCAGGTGCAGCCATGGCTGTTTTGCCAGAGCATACATTTGCCCCCCTCCCAGCACCTTGTGGGTTACAGGTTGGTTCTCCCAAAGTTTCACTACCACCTCGAACATGTGGAAACCAAGTGTGACAAGTGATTTTCATGTCAGTAGCATGCTTAAAGTGTGTATTAGCATTCTTAAAGTATTTATTAGTTTGGCTGACCGGGGTTTTTAGTCTCTTAGCAACAACAACAAAAAATTGGTTACATCAGTGCAACTGATTTCCCCATCCAGCCAGAGTGCATTGCCTTCTCCCACCCTCTCAATTTCTGAATTTTTTGGTGTAGAGTTGCCACTGAGGGGTTCAATGCTGACTGCTGACTCTGTATAGAAGCAGAGCTCTGCATCCTTCGATACCTGCCTCCATTCACTATGACCCTTGCTTGTTTGACCAGAGAGCTCAGCCCTGAAGCTGTAACTTACTGCTGATCACTCAGGGGAAAAAACTCCAGTTTCCACTAATTCTGCTTCCAGAAATAAAGGATGGTGGTGTCTAGAACATGAAATTCTGACCTTTTATAAGAGGAAGACCCCCCCAACTCTAAATAGTGAAAGAAGGCAAATCAAAAAGGAAGTTCCAAGAACAACTCAGACTCAGAGCTTCCTAAGGGTGCCCCCCTCTGAACATCACAAGAAGTGCCTGCTGAAATTGCACCCATAGGCCCAGTGACATACTTGCTTCCAGATTAAAGAACTAGGGACAGGGAGATAGCATAATGCTTATGCAAGTGAGGGTCAGTCCTCAGTGCCCACCATAAATCAGAGCTAAATTGTGCTCTGGTGAAAATCACAAATAATAAAGGAAGAATGGTAAGCTGTTGTTGCCGGTGACTGTCAGACCCTATACTCTTCATTTGATCTGCTTTCATATCTGATGGGGAGTTTTCTCTATAGCAAAAGATAACATTGGGCAATCCCACTCCCAGAGGGAAGCACAGCTTCTCAAACCATGGAGTGCTGGAGGCAGCGATTATGACCCTTATTCTGTAAACTGCGTGGTTGAGGGTATTTTATTTCTGTTACACTTCTAGATGCAGACAGCTGGTCCTTAGTCCACACTTGAGTTTCAGTCATGGCTGCACATTAGAACCTTCTTCAGAACTTGGAAAACTCCAGGTGGCTGGCTTGCCACCCAGGATCACTACTTTAAACCTCTGGGTGGAACCCTGAGACTGAAGTCCCTACCCCTGACCCTTGGGTGATGATCAGCACTAGAAGAAGGACTTGCTCTCCACTGAGGATGCTTATACTAATGTCCCTCTTCCTTCAAAATAAAAAGTACCATTCAGAGTAACTGGTTGTTTCTATCATCAAGGATGTGTTTATGTGTTTGTGTGCACCAAGCTTAGCATCAAAGATCTACAATTTTCCTTTTTTTTTTTTTTTTGCTATTGCTTAGAGCTGTTGTAAGTTATTTGCTGGCCATCTGGTATGTCTGTGTGAGAACTTGACTAGCACTTGTTCCTCAAAGTTGATCTCTGAATAATATGGGCATCACTTGGAGACTGGCTAGAAATGCAGCATCTTAGGTCCCAATGCTGAGCAACCAAGTCAGAATTTGTATTTGGCAAGATCCCTGGGTGACCACTGGCACAATATAGTGGAGCGGCAACTCCTCTGAGGCCAGGAGTAGGATTGCAGTCTCTAGAGTGTCTATCTTTGCTGGCAAAGTCTTTCCCAAGAAGCCTTGTCTATACCACACTCCCAGTTGAATTTCAGTTGCCATGTTTCTTGCCTGAAGGGTATGAAATTGTGCTCACTTGTGGTTTTAACATGCATTTCCTTGTACACCAAGAAGATGGAGCCTCCTGCATTTGTATTCTTTTTTTTTTTTTTTTTTGCATCCAGGTTTATTGCTGGGACTTGGTGTTGGCATTATGACTCCACTGCTCCTGGTGGCCATTTTTTCCCATTTTATTAGATAAGACAGAGAAACTGAGAGAGGAGGAGAGATAGAGAGGGGAAGAGAAAGATACCTACATACCTGCTTCACTGCTTGTGAAGAGACCCCTCCCCCTCCCTGCAGCTGGGGAACTGGGGACTTGAACCAGCATCCTTACTCTTCATACTATGTGCACTTAACCTAGCGTGCCACCGCCCAGCCATTCCTTCTTTTATTGTGATTTCTCTGTACACTTACTTCTCTATCTGCTACTCTATTGAATAGTTACAAATCAGGTTTTATGCCACTTGAAAAAATTTTTCATCCTGTTTTTTACTTTATTAGGGGGTTAATGGATTGCAGTAAAGCTGTTGACAGGTGGGTACAATTTCTCATCTCCCTGTGATAGAATCTGCAAGACCCTCTCACCTCCAATTTAGGTCCCTTTCCAGCATCATGCATCTAAGTCATTTTTTTAAGAAATGAAACTTGGGAATCAGGAGAAGTTTCAGCCGGTAGAGCTTACACTTTATTGTGCAAGAGAAGCTGGGTTCGAGTCCCCTGCCACCACATGGGGGAACTATACAAAGGGGAAGCTTCACGAGTGCTGGACAAGTGTAGTGGTATCTACCATTCCTTGTGTCTCCCTCTCTGTTTTTCACCTTTCGACATAGTCTATCAGATACAATGGGTTCATGTACACAAGAAGCACCAGCAAAAACTCTAGCTGCAAAAAAAAGAGAAAGAGAAATCTGTGACTTTTTTGTTTGATTATGTAGATTCTCTTTCCTATCTGTTCTGACTCGCTCACCTATTCGTTACTCCAGTTATTGTGAAAGCAAATAGCAGGATCTTCATAGCATTTAATTTCAGGTTTTGCAGTAAATAATTGCCACTGGAGGGGGAAGGAGGCAGGCAGTGGCACACCCGGTGGGGTGCACACCTTACCATATATAAGAAGACGGAACTAGGTAGTGTTGTTGCCTCTCTCTTTCTCTTTCTCTCTCTCTCTAAGTTATTTGTTTATAAAATGGGAACACTGACAAGACCATAGGATAAGAGGGGTACAATTCCCACCCCCAGAACTCTGTATCCCACCCCCTCCCTGATAGCTTTCCTATTCTTTAACCCTGTGGGAGTATGGACCCAGGGTCATTATGGGATGCAGAAGGTGGAAGGTCTGGCTTCTGTAATTGCTTCCTCGCTGAACATAGGCATTGACAGGTCGATCCATACTCCCAGCCTGTCTCTCTCTTTCCCTATTGAGGTAGAGCTCTGGGGAAGCGGAGCTCCAGGACACATTGTTAGGGTCATCTGCCAGGGAAGTCCGGTTGGCATCATAGTAGCACCTGGAAACTGGTGGCTGAAAAAGAGTTAAAATATAAAGCCATACAAAATGTTGATTAATCATGAAATAGGTAGGCTGGAATATTGCAGATGAAGATTTGGGGTCTCTCTTTTAGAAATAGCTAGTAGGTCTATTATAGGTATATTCCAATAGGCCCATTACTTTATTAGTTTTTGCCTGAGCCTGATGTTTGATATGCAGGTGGACCCAAGTTATTGTCTGGGGAGATGATGTCGTGGATGGAAAAGGGGCTAGAAAGCTGGATAAGGTAAGAGAGTAGCTCCCAAATATGGGAAAAGTGTATAAATATTGTTGGCTATAAACCCCATCAATTTGATCTGGGGCCCATATTCAGCACAGGAGCCTATGTAACCTCTACATCCCTGTAGGTCTGAACTTGCATTCTGTGGTCATCAGTAGTAACATTCTGAGTTAAACCAATATCAGGACCCATCTTCTTCAGGTGGTAGATAGAATCTACCTATGGGGGCCCCCAGAGGGCTCCATTATGTTCCTGATGGAGATGACCAGTGATAATGGAGAGAGGAATCTATTCAAGGTCTAGGCTATCATGTTTGTGTGGTCTCTCTCTTTTCAAAAATATTTTATTTATTTACTCTGGATAGAGATAGAAAGAAACTGAGAGATGTGTGTCCTCTACCAGGTACACCACCACTCGGCTCTTTGGCCTATCTCTTATATACCCTGAGACCCTGGTGCTGTGTTGCTCCTACAGATCTGTATTGACAAAAGCTCAGGGTCCTGTCCTCTGCTCTAGGGAGAACCAGATTCTTAAAGACACACATAATGTCACTGGGAACAATAACACAGTCATAATTAATTTTCCTCTTCAATATGGCCAGAAAGAGATTTTGCCTGTTTTTGTGGTTGACATAAAATAATTTCCTGTGGTATTGTTTCCATTCCAATCTTATGCAAAACAGCCGTTTTGATTCTTTTTATTTAGCCAAGCACATTTTCTCCTGTGACACTGTTAATACAGCAAATGCAGCGCTGCATGTATGTGTTTATCTGTGACAGGTTGAAGTTATTAGTAATGGCACCGTCAACAAAAATCCAAGATGGGGGAAGTTACTTTGATTTCCATCATAAAGGGAGGATCCACTCCAGCTTTTCATGAAAAGTTAGAGGAAGAAGAAAAGAACCATTTGCAAAATCAATGTGAAGTTTCATGGCTCAGGCCTCACCCTTAAACAATGCTGTTATGTGATCTGATTGTTTAATGGTGTCGATGAGGCAAGCTGATCCTGAATAACCAAACATATTTGGACAATAAGTCATTTGGCTTAGGACAAGAGTAGCCCAGCTATTGTGGGAAACTACGCAGAATCCATTCCATACCCTAGAAATTTATGACCTGTGAGTTGCTGGAGAATCCTCCCCACTAATAAAATGCCTGTTTTCCTGTTTGATGCTGGTGACTAGTCCTACATATGTCCAGGGTTCCACCAAAGACATCTGTAGCCAGCTGGGACATGCTGATGGCATCCTGATGGGTTTGTAGGTCTCCATGGCTCAGTTCTGTGGTTTCTCCAGTGGACACATCCTTACTCCCTCTCTCTTTCCTTCCCTCCCCCCAGTCTTTTCTTCTTTCTTCATGTAATTTTTTTCCTCTTTTTAAAAAATTTTACTTATAGAATAAAAAATAGAAAATATCAACAAAACCATAGGATAAGACAGGTAAATTCTACACATTTTCCACCACCAGAGTTCCATATCCCCTCCCCTCCACGGGAAGCTTTCCTGTTCTTTCTCTCTCTGGGATGCAGGATCATTATGGGGTGCAGAAAGTGGAAGGGCTGCTTTTGTAATTGCTTCTCTGCTGGACATGGGCGTTGGCAGGTTGATCCATACTCCCAACTTGTTACTGTCTTTCCCTTATGGGTATGCTGGTGAGGTCGTCTACCTGGGGAAGTCAGGTTGGCCTCATGGTAGCTTCTGCAACTTGGTGTCTGAAAAAGTATTAAAATACACAAAAGAATAAACTGTTTAATAACCTAGAACCTAAAGGCAAGAATATAGCAGATGAGGTGTGGGGTCTCCATTTTGGAAAAAGTTAGTAGGTCTATTTTAGGTATGTTCCAAGGGGCCCATGGCTTTACTGATTTTTGCCTGAGCCCAATAGCTAACATGCAGGTGGGCCACTTCTTTCTTCCTTCCTTTCTTTCTCTCTTTTAATTTCTGTTTCTTTCCTTCCTTTCTCCATCCCTCCTTCCTTCCTTCCTTCCTTCCTTCCTTCCTTCCTTCCTTCCTTCCTTTCTTCCTTCTTTCCTTCTTGTATTGAGATTCAAGCCCAGGGTCTCATACATGCAAATGCAAATCTCATGCTCTCCCAATGAGACACATTCCTCTTCCTGAATCTCTTTTGGGGCCAAATGGGGACCTGGCACACAGATGTGGCCATCATTAAAGTGAGCCAGTTTCTTGCCCTCATCTGCTTTTAAGTTGCAATTGCTACTGTGATTTCATCCTGACTTCCCTGGGCAGACAACCTCACCAGTGTGTTCCAAAGTCACACCTCTCCAGAGCCCTACCCCACTAGGGAAAGATAGAAACAGGCTGGGGGTATGGATCTACCTATCAATGTCCATGTCCAGTGGAGAAGCAATTACAGAAGCCAGAATTCCTTCCTTCTGCACCTCATAAAGAATTTTTGGATGGTAGCGCAGTGGGTTAAGTGCAGGTGGCACAGAGAGCAGGGACTGGTGTGGTTCGAACCCCCACTTGTGTGGGGGGGGGTCACTTCATGGCTGGTGAAGCAGGTCTGCAGGTGTCTATCTTTCTCTCCCCGTCTCTGTCTTCCTCTCCTCTCTCCATTTCTCACTGTCCTATACAACAATGACATCGATGACAGCAATAATAACTACAACAATAAAACAACAATGACAACAAAAAGGAATAAATAAATAAATTTTTTTTTAAGAATTTTGGTCCATACTCCTAGAGTGATAAAGAATAGGGAAGTTTCCAATGGAGGGGAGAGGACATGGAACTGGAACTGTATGGAATTATACCCCGTCATCTTTCAAAAAGAAAAAGAAAAGAACAAACACAAATTAACCTACTCTTTTAGGATGCTAGTTTCATGTTTGGGAGGTTGACTTGTCTGAATAAAATAGTCAAGAGAGTCATTTGGTGCAGTGAAACATTTCCAAACTCTTCTTCCATATGCCTTTTTAGCCCACAGGCTTTTATACATCAGCTTCTCACCACATCCCAGCCACTGGTGGTCTCAGTACTTGCCAGACTGCTGAAAACCCAGTGTGAACCCTTGAGCCCCACCCTTCTTGTCTGTAGACATCCCCAAGTATCTGTGGGCTCTTCCAGAAGCCATTGGGGATAACTTGTTTCATTCCTTTTTTTCCCCCAAACAAATGCCATCCTCTTTTTCCTCATCCCCATACACTGGCTCTGAGGAGGCAGCTAGTTTTTATATTTTTAACTGATGGATTTCTGTTCAGTTCCTGCCTACAGCCGAAGAGCTTCCTGAAGAGTGTTGGAGGCAAATGTAGCCAAAGATCTGGGAGGGAAGTGGGGTGATGGTCCTGCAGATCCAAGACCATGACCAGATGGGTGGGGAGTTCCGGGGGGCCTATAGACCTTGTTGGTTCCCCTAAGTATCTCTAGGGACCATCTCAGCATGAGTGAAACTAATTCTAGGTTAGGCAGAATGTGGAGACTTTAACCCCATCTACCATTGCCTTCCCAAGAAGGCCTTGGTCAAATAATGATTCCAGTCACAGGCTCACAGCTGACTGGACGTTCCTGGTTAGCATCTGCTGGGTTCTAGTTGTGTGTGGGCTTTTCTCCAGAACCCTGGTTCATGTGACTGGGCTGTACCTAAGAAATTGGGTTTAAATCATCCAGGTTGAAAACCTCTACCCTTTGATGTTATTGTTCCAGGTGTGTGCATGGTGTGGTGTGGGTGGTGTGGTATGGATATTTTGGCCAGGAGCATAAAAGCTTTGACTCTCTCTGTAGTTTCTGTTATTTTTTTATTTTATTTTTGTATTTTATTTGATAGGACAGAGAGATATTGAGAGAGGAAGAGAAATAGAGACACCTACAGACCTGCTTCACCACTGTTGAAGCACCCCTACTGCAGGTGTAAAGCAGCAGCTCAAACCTGGGTCTTCCACAGGTCCTGTGCTTGGTACTGTGTACACTTAACCAGGTGCGCCACAGCCTGCCCCCACCACTCCCAGCTTTTTTTTTTTTTCTTATTTTGAAAGAATTTCAGACTTACAGAAAAAATCATTTAAAAAAAAAAAAAAGGAATGTATAGACCAGATGGATGGGGGGCTGTAGACCTTGTTGGCTCCACTAAGTGTCTCTAGGAGCCATCTCAGCATGTGTGAAACTGACTCTAGGTTAGGCAGTGGAGACTTCAACCCCATCTACCATTGCCTTACACTGTAACCTTTGCTCACAGCTTGCTTGTTGTAGGATGATTCATCCACAACAGAAAGTTGACAATACGATTAACCAGAGTATAGATTTGACTCACAGCTTACCAGTCCTTCCACTTCGTTTTGTTTGTTTTTGAGGAGATTGGGTGCATATAGGGTGTTGTGGCCATAGTCTCCTGCCCTCTTTCTTTCCCTCAATCCCTGAATTGTTTTTTGCTACCAAAAACAGTTGGGCCTGAGACTTGATTTCTCCGTGCTGTCATTCGCTCGCTTACTAAGGAGAGGGGGTTTCAGTGAAGATTAAGGGAAATAATCGAAGTTAATAGTAATGGCAGCTCCTATTCTCAGATTCAAATGGTCTTAGCAAAGGTTCACCTGAGAACACTCTGTAGGATTAATCCTGTTTTTTGTTTGTTTGTTTGTTTTTGTTTTCATTCTAGAACAGGAAAAGATGAGTGAGAAAAACTGGATTTCCCCTCTACTTCCTGGCACCCCTGAACTTGGAATTGCCAGCAGAGGCCCCCAATGTTAGAGCCCACCACAGTTGCCACAGTGTTGTGAGAACTGTCATGGTGCCTGGGGCCTGGAGTGGCTGCTGGTGCCAGCACAGTGACTCATGCCATCTATGGAAGTGAAGGGCAGTCAGGGAGAAACATCAAGATCTGGTCTGGTGTCTGTTAAGCAGTGACAGGCAGAGGGGGCTGAGGAGCAGCCAGAACATTCAAGCAGGAAGCAGGAACAGGCATGGAGAGGGGCCTAGATGATGTTTTAGCCACCACCATCCTTCCAGGGCTTGAGACACCCTTTTGACAGAAGACTTGTTTCCCCTGTACAGACACAGATTATTCTGCCAGCCTCTTTGCTGGACCCTTTTGTTGTATGTTTCCCAGCCTCCTCCCTCTATTGAAATGTTCATTTATTGCTTTCCTAATATTTCCACCCTGCTGCCCTGAACCTATGTCCTGCCCTGTGTCCCTGTTAGTCCCTGGCCTCTCTGATGGCCACACTGTCTCAGGGGCAGGTATAATATTTTCTGAATGAACTTATGGGCAGACAGATGGGTAAATGGATGGAGGACTCTTTTTCCACGTGTGGCTTTTGGGCTGCAACTCACTGCCTTCATTTCATACTTTCTTCCCTGCAGGAGGGTGACTTGACTTAGTGTCTTCAGGGAGAGAGGGAGAGGGATAGGGACAGGAGGAGAGAGAGAAAGCGAGCTATTTTGAAGTTTTTCTGGGAGTGGGAACTGAATATTTCTTTGTTATTGCTGGAGCTGGGACCTCGTACATGTGAGATTTCTCTACTCCAGGCTCCTTTTTATTGTTGTTGTTGTTGTTCTTATTATTCAACTAGAGAGCGAGACAGCACAGCACCAGACCTTCCTCTAGTGCAGGTATTACCTCCCAGGTGGTGTGGAGGCCTCACCTGGGCTGTCAGCATGGGAGGGTACACATCCTATCCAATGCACTCTCTCTCTCTCCAGTCTTGGTTAATATGTTTGTTAAGGGAGTTCACCTTGGGCTGGCAAGAGAACTACCTGGGACAGTATGCAACACAGGTTTGAATTTGGGCCCACTGCATTGAGGGAAACTTCAGTGGTGTCTCATTCTTGATCTAAAAAAAGTTGACCCAGAGTAGTGAAACCCGGGTGATGGAAAGACTGGTACTTTTATCTTAATTGTCATGAAGATCTATAGACAATAGAATTCCACAACTAGGGTAGATTTTTTTAGGAATTCCCATTTTCCCAGAAACACATTTGATAAGCTTAGAAAGATTAAACTCTTCTGGGGTTTTTGTTTGTTGTTTTGTTTTGTTTTGTTTCGTATTTGCCTCCAGGGTTATTGCTGGGGCTCAGTGCTGGCACTACGAATCCACTGCTACTGGCAGCCTTTTTTTCCATCTTATTGAATAGGACAGAGATAAATTGAGAGAGAAGGGGGAGGTAGAGAAGGAGAGAGACAGATAGGCACCTGCAGACCTGCTTCACTGCTCATGAAACGACTCCCTGCAAATGGGAAAACAGGCTCGAACTTGGATCCTTACACTTGGTACTATGTGTGCTTAACTAGGTGTGTCACTGCCTAGCTCAACCTCTTCTGGGTTTTTGCACAAAGGAGAACTGATGAGTCAGTCCAGTGTGAGGGGAGAGGGAGTCCTTAGGAATCTGGTCCATCAAACTGTGAGTAGATCTTGAGGAATGGGCACAGTCCTCCTGACTGATGAGAATCTTTGAACTTTGTTCATGTCTCTGAGTCTCTTAGATAAGCTGGCCAATACCTGTGACTGCTGGGATGTGCTCCAGAGTGCTTAAGGAGTGTCCCCATTCAACTGTTCACAGGGATTGAGCACTGTAGTTACGACTAAAGTGTATGTGTAAAAGAAATAGTAATGGGGCCAGATGGTGGCTCACTCTGTGAGTGCACATCTTCCCACATGCAAGGACCTGTATTCGAATGTCCAGCCACCACACGGAAGCTTCGTGAGTGGTAGAACCAGGCTGTCTCCTCTCCTCATCTCTCTGTCTCTGTCTCTTACCCACTGTCATAAAAAAGTGAGACCAGAGGAATTGTGCAGACACAGTCTCAGAAATAATCCTGGTGTCCCCCCCAAAAAAAGCGCTAAGAAACATTTTTATAGAGGCAAAGTAGTGGCACACCTGGTTAAGCACACACATTACAGTTCAAGTCCCTGGTCCCCGCTAGCAGGGGGAAAGCTTCACAAATGGTGAAGCAGAGCTGCAAGTGTCTCTCTGTCTCTCTCCCTTTCTGTTTCTGCCTCCCCTCTCAATTTCTCTCTTTCTCTATCCAATAATAAATAAACATTTTAATCGTTTTTAAAAAGAAACCTTTCTATATGTCCCTGTCTCTGGGGTAAAACACCCACCAACTCATGGAATCTTCTGTCTTCATTTGGTCAAACATGGGTGCTTACAGGCACAAAGAAATGTGGGACAGAGACACATGTCACTGCCACTTTCTGCCACCAGTGAAATGGCGGATGCCCTGCTCGTGCATGATTCCTTCTGCCAGAAATCTGTATCTTGGAGAAGAGGTACTAGCCATCCTTTTCAAGAGTGAGAATGATTTGATCTTATTTTCTGCCGTTAAAAGTGTTATCTTTATTTAAAACAAACACTTGAGGGAGTGCTTAAAGAGCATAAAAGTTTATTACAAACAGTATTTTTATTGCTGCCCCGTAGAAGGAATTCCATCACTCAGTTAACTGCAGTCTGCCTTCAGCCAAGGCTCCGGAGCCAAGCATTTTGTCTGGAGGAATTAGACACTTGGTATGGAGCCCACAGGGCTGGGCTGGGGGAAGGAGAGCTAGTGCCGTCCACGGGTGGTTCTGGACCCAGGGTGAGGTTTAAAGATAGAGTAGCAGTGTCCTGTGGCAGGATTTGAGGCTGCTTCTTACTCCTGATCTTTGTGTCTCTGAACTAAAAATAAAATTCCACCCTGAAGTTTTTGATGAGTGTGTCAGTTTTGCTCAATTAAGTGTTGAGCACATAATTTTTCAGAAAGTTTTCCAGAAACTATGTGTTTATTGACCAGCTGACACATTAGATTTTGATCCCTCTTCAAAGGGTTTATTATGGAGAGAGAAGTCATGTCTTTTAAAAATATTGTTTTATTGGAGGGAGGGGTTAATGGTTTGAAGTACAGTTGTTAACATGTGGTATAATTTCTCATCTCCCATGATAGGTGAATCAAGAACGCCATCACCCCCAACTTAGGTCTTTTTACACCATCATCCAGCAGGATCCCAGACCCTCCTAAGCCCATTCTCTTCCCCACTTCCCCAGAGTCCTTTGCTTTGAGGCAATATACCAAACCTAGTGTGAGCTTTACTTTGTGTTTTCCTTTTCTGTCCTTTTTCTTAAGTTCTACCTGTGAGTGAGATCACCTGGTGTTTTTCTGTCTCTCTCCCCCGGGCTTCACTCACTTAACATGATGCCTTCAAGTTCCATCCAAGATGAGGCAAAGGGTATTTTATCATTATTAACAGCTGAGTAGTATTCCATAGTGTATATCTGCCAAGTCTTTCTTAGTCACTCATCTGTCCTTGGACATGTAGGTTGCTTCCAAGTGTGGGCACATTATGCTATCAACATAAGAAGTCATCTCTTAAACACTACTGCCTGTTTGTTCTGCAACAGGCATGGAGCTTTTAGATCCTTAATCCACAGTCTCTGTGAACTTTGGCCCAGGGGACTGCTACAGACATGTAGGATGGTAATTCTGGCCTCTGGGGAGGCCTCAGAGGACACAGGTTCCCTAGTCACAGACTGAATGAAGACAGTTGGGGCTGACAAGGGAAGATGGGAAGACTCTGGGGGTGAACTTCACTTTGTCCTGCTTATCTTAGGGACTCTGTTTGACTTTTGATTTAGAGAGATAGGCAGATCCATTATACAACTCTTCTGAACAGAGAGCGCATGGCCCCAAACTCTGCATGACCCTACGTAGAGCATAGGCCAAAGGCAATTTGTGAATTGAGGGAAACACAATTAAGTAAACTTTCAAATGCAAGGACGTGTCTTGGAAGAGGCTGTTGCCTCCTTCTTCACCCTTATCCAGCCTTTATTTTGACATCAGAGTTGATTGGCTCTAAACAGTGTGTGTGGGGGGGGGAGACCACAATGCCAAGCAAAACACAGGCCAGTTCTCAGTCAGCTGAGTCTAAATTTTCCTCCATCTGCCAGTTGTAAGCCCCAGTGGAAGGGGTCAGAATTCTTCCCGGGTCTGCTGTGTTTCAGAGAATATGGACTAAATCTATCCTGGAGAAGCTTGGCCGTCTATTCCTTGGCATCTGGTCTCTAAGGTGTCACTGGTATTCTTTCCAGTGGGCCTTTGATGAGTTGAAACTCAGGACACACATTGCGGGACATCCTGCTTGCACCCCCAGCTATAGGTTCTGTTAACACCTTGCTCAGTGGGCTGAAGATGCATTGGCATGTCCTTGGCATTTTACTCCTGGTGCTGGTTTGTGGTCTGAATTTCCTGTTTGGATCCTTGGACTTGCATTTTTTTCTGCAGTGCTGGCTCAGATCCACTTCTTTCACAGCTCAAATCTGAACTCTCTCAATGTGCCATTTGCACTTTTGCAGATAATACTCATTGCTCAAAAGCCCCATAAGTGTGGGCCTGTTCTCCCTTCCCTTCTGTCCTCTTTATAACCCCTCCAATTAATTTTTTTTTAATTTGAGATGAAGTCAAAGAACAATTGACTGGGGAGAAGGTGATATATAGAGACACCTGCACCATGGCTTTATTGCTTTCGAAGCTTCCCCACTGCAGGTAGAGATTGTGAGGAGAGACACTGGCAGCAGTGCTCCACCATTTGTGAAGCTTCCCCTCTGCAAGTGCTCCCTCCTAATAGAGACTGGGGATGCAAATCTCTATTTTTATTTTATTTTATTTATTTATTATTGGATATAGTTCTTGATGGAGGGAGGGACAGTGAGCATACTTCTCTGGATTCTAACCCCTTCTTTCCTCTCCTCTCTTCATCTCTTTGACTGTGCCCTGCTGATGCTGCAGTACGAAGGACCCTCAAGAGTGGCCTGACTCCAGAAGAAGCTAGAGCCCTGGGCCTGGTGGGCACCTCAGAGCTGCAGCTGTGACAGACATCCACACCTTGAGAAGTGTGCCGGAGGAGAGTGCAAGGTCGTGCTGGATGGAATCCCTGCAGTGGGGCCAGGGAGCTTTTTCACAAACTTTGGAAGGTTCCAGAAAGGAGTGCCCACTTCTGGGTGTTGACCTGTGGTGGCACATGTCCTGCGGTACATTGACAGATGACCCTCGGAGGGGTTTCCTTCACTTTCTTTCTTCATCATTATCTGCTGTGCTTCTGGCTTCCTTGACACCCGGTTTAATAGTTTCAATGTGCCCCATCTCTCTGAACAAGAGCAGCTCTTGGAAGGAGCTTCTTCGGAAACTTCTGTCTGGCTGCGAGGCAATTTGGTTCGATTCACTGACTGGCTGTCTTTGTAACACCAAAGTACCCAAGTCAAATACCCAGGTGTAGACTCCAAAATTGTGCACAGAAGAAAACACAGATTGTTTCCCAGTTGTGGATTTTAGATGTACTAAATGTTTATACAAACTCATAAATGTACACCATGTTTCAAATACTAAATAAATAGAGTTTAATGCCATAGCTGGAAACATTTATTCTCTTGGGGGTAGTAGGGCCTTAAACAGATCCACAGGTTCTCTCCTTTCTGAATCAACAAAGCCTCAAGTTCAACAGAAAGGCCTCTACTGAGAATGATCTTCAACCACTTCAGTTTTTTTTCTCCTTCCTTCTTCCCATCCCTCCCCTCTCCTTTCCTCCCCCTCCAGTTCAGCAAGTTTGCTTACCAGGGAGTACAGCTGTTTTGTCTTGTGCATGACCCAGGTTCAAGTCCAGAAGCTTCTATGCTATAGATTTTTTTTCTCTCTCTCTCCTCGCCCCTCCATTCCCCTTTCTTCCTTCCCTTCTCTACTGAAAAAGTTATCCCAGAACACTGAAGCCAAAAACAAACAGAACAAAACAGAACAGAACAGAACAGAACAGAACACGCAGTCGGACATGCCAGCATCAATCTTCTCATCTATCACCTTTCTCATTTGTTTTGTTTTGCCCCATAGTGATGTCAAAGCAAGAGAGAGTATTCTACAACTCACTTATTTGCCTCTCAGGCAAAAATTTGCTTCCTCAAAAGAAATTCACCAAGTTGTCTAGTGGGAAGATCAAGTTTGGTCTGTCAGCGCTCTCAGGATGAAGACACTAGTTAGTACTTAGGACTCCAGCACAGGTAATCAGGCGCTGAGGTCACCGTCTGGTGCCTACCAGAGAAGTTCCTCAGCTCCTGTGAAGAACCTCAGTCTCCCCAAACAACTGAAGGTGTCAGGTTGAGAGAGAGAGAGAAGGTGTCACTGAATTCATCTCTGCTTTACTTCCAAAATCTATGTGACTCTGTGTCCTGAATGGGTATATGCCAGTTAATAGAAAACAGCTATGTTTTGTGTCAAACCAAAGGTAAAACTGTCCCCCGAAGGCCTCTGTGATGGTATCCCCCTCTTCTGCATCCCCACTCACTGTGACACCAGAAAGTTTTATTAATATTTTTTAAATTTTTATATTACTGAATTACATGTCAGTAGGGATTTGAATCCACACCATTCCCACCACCAGAGTTCTGAATCTTCACTCTCCTCACTGCAATCCACCACAGTTCCCCTAAGGTTGTAGACATGGGCCAACCATCTTCTCTACAACTATCTGTCCACATTTATACATAGTTTCCCCTTTTGTTTCTGATTCAATCCTCTCTTCCCCTTTAGACCACTCATAACATCATAGCTACCTCCATATGTCCCTCTCCTTTTCCTTCTCTCTTTCTGGGTGCTGATGGAGCTGGAGTACAGAGTCCTCTTATCTTCATTTTATCACTTCTCCCCCCACTGGGAATATGGATCAAGGTTGTTTATGGGGAGCAGAAGGTAGAAGGTCTGGCTTCTGTAGCTGCTTCTCTGCTGAACATGGGCATTGACAGGTTGATCCATACCCCCAGCCTGTTTCTATCTTCCCCTAGTGGACCAGAGCTCTGAAGATGTGAGAGTCCAGGACACAATGGTGAGGTCATCTGCCCAGAGAAGTTTCAAGCAGGCGTTTGTCAAAGAATGCAATGGATGTGTGCAGTCCAGGGAGCCTGAAGTCTGTGAGAGCTGGGTCAGCATGTTCCAAGCAAGTTTATTGGAAAGGATACACAGAGCCTTCAAGTTCACTCTTTATGGTTTTTCCGAATGTGCAAAGCTTTCTGCGTCTGACTGCGTGGTTTGTGAAAGTGACAACAGTGAGTAGATGTGAGTTCTTTCTCACTTGGGGTTAAAAGGAGCGTTTTTTGGTTGCAGTTTAGTGCAGTGGACATTTTGATAGCCTGCAGGAGCCCTCGTGTGTTCCGCTGAGTTACTGCTTGAAAATAAAAGGAAATGAGTGAATACATCGCATGCTAGGGGTTGCTAGGTTTATTCTGGGGGTTAACACTTCTCAGATGAAACCAACAAGTAAGGAGATTGGTGGTGGAGCTTTTAGTGAAATGTAAGGATTTTTTTTTTTTTTTTTGCTGTTATTCAGTCCCTCTCTCCTTGCTGCTACTTATTTTGGCTGCCTGTTAGTCACTTTTATTGACTCAGATAAGTATTTTAAAAGGTATCTAAGAAACTGTCTTCCGGGGGCCAGGTGGTGGCGCACCAGGTTAAGCACACATATTATGAAGTGCAGGGACCCATGCAAAGATGCCTATTTGAGGCCCAGGCTCCCTATCTGTAGGGGGTTGCTTCACATGTGAAGCAGGTCTGCAGGTGTCTTTCTTACTCCCTCTCTATTTCCACCTCCTCTCTCAATTTCTCTTTGTCCTATCCAAAAAAAAAAAAAAAAATGGCTGCAGGAGCTATGGATTCATTCTGCAGGCACCAAGCCCCCGTGATAACCCTGGAGGCAAATACATAAATAAATAAATGAACTATCTTCCTCCTCTGCCTATGGTGTGGGTTGAGTCTTGGGGATTCTTGTCCTTAGGTAAGAATGCGGTGTGACTGATGTTTAGAGCTGTCAGTTGTGTGCTCTTTTCCCAACTCACCTACAGCTTTGTTCTCTCAGTAGTGTCTGTTCTCTCCCAGCAGTCATCACCGCCAAAGCTGAGAGCCCATCTCAGTTCACCTTGCACTCAAAGCAGCACCGCAGTTCCTGTGCTGGTTTTGCCATTGTCACTCTGCTGACACCCTTATCTAGGAAGCTACTTGCACTAAGAGGTTCACGTTGGTTGACTGTTGAGAAAATAATGGCTGTGCTCATACCTGCTGTATTTACCAAGCTGTGGCTGGACAAGGCCCAGGTGTTAGGTGTCATAGGAAACAAGGGTGTGAAATAACTGACCTGATTTCTGAAAGCACAAATCTGGTCACGGGGTCTGGCAAGACTGGGGTCATGCAGTCAGCAAGCAAGAGCCAGTCCAGGAGGGGTTGTTTAGACACCACCATATTAGCATGTTAGCAACACATTTCACTATGTACAAATCTTCTGACAGAAGTATTATTATTTTTTGTCATCAGGGTTATTTGGACTCGGAACCTGCATGACCAGTCTGCTACTCCTGGCGGCCACTTTTTTTTTCCTATTTTTTTTTTCCACTTGAGGGTACAGAGAGAAATTAAGAGGGGTGGGGAGATAGAGAGGGAGGGAGAGGGGAAGAAAAAAACACCTTCAGACCTACTTCACCACTTGTGAAGTGGACCCCCCTGCAGGTGGGAAGCAGGGGCTCCAACGTGGGTCCTTGAGGACTGTGACATGTGCGGTTAACCTGGTGTGCCACTGCTTGGCTCCCCTGACAAAATATTCTGTGAGCTGAGCTAAGATTTGTTTCTAAAGCAGTGGCTGCTTTTTAAAAATTTGCATAAGCATTTAAATTGACAGTGTTTTTACATATAAAAAGTCTCATTAATTATTTTACTTGGTTATCTGTTCCTATTGGTCTACTCTGGATGCAACTATTAAGCAGCTCTTAATTTAGCACAGAAGTGTGTACTGATTGCATGTTTAATCTATTCATAGTATGGCTTACTGGAATAATACAAAGTCCCTGTTTCAACAGCCACTGAAGACAAGTGAGGAAAAAGGCAAGCTGTCAAAAATTAACTAAGTAGCAGTGGTGTGAAATGTTCCATCTCACAGAGGGCTCTCCCTGTGGGCCAGGGTGTTGCACATAGCTCTCAAGTGGATATAGATTGGAGCTAAACCTTGGAAAGAGGAAAAGCAATACTTGGCCAGCCCTGGAAGGTAGGAAATTATAAGTCTAAGTCATAAAAGGGAAAAAGTGGAGGCCAGCTGGTGGCACTCCAGGTTAAGCACACATAGTACGAAGCACAAGAACCACGTGAGGATACCAGTTTGAGCCCTCAGCTCTCCATCTGCAGGAGGGCTGCTTCACAAGTGGTGAAGCAGGTCTGCAGGTTTTTGTCTTTCTCTCCACTTCTGTCTTCCCCTCATCTCTCAATTTCTCTTTTTTCTACCCAATGGCCACCAGGAACAGTGGATTCATAATGTGGGCACTGAGCTCCAGTGGTAACCCCGGAGGCAAAAAAAAAAAAAAAAAAAAAAGAAAGGAAAAAGTGAGATCAACAGATAGAGCTTGATGACTCATACTGAAAATTAATGACTAGGGAAAAAATAACAAAAAAAAAGTTATAGTATAAAGGGGAAAGAAGGGACTAAATTCTTCACAATAATTCCTTAGTGGGGGTTATGTGTTAGTCAGAGAACGCTTGGTGAGAAAAACAGAAGCTCGTTTGGGTTGGCTTACATTTACTAAGATCCATCACTAGATTCCCAGGATTAAAAGCACAGCTTATTTGTATTAGTCCCCACTGTCCAGTCACCTACAATCAAGTTCTAAAATTCTTCTATAAATATGACTACTAGGAACCTACACATAATAGTGGCTACTATATTGAGTAGAAAAAAATGATCTGTGGCTTGGGGAAATAGCATGAAAATGGTTCTGTAGAAGACTTTCATGCCTGAGGCTTGAAGTTCTCAGGTTCAATCCCCAACACCACTATAAGCCAGAGCTGAGCAGTGTTCTATAAAAAAAAAAAAAGTAAATAAGATTAAATGAAAAACACACACACAAGAAAAATATCTGCTGGGAGTGGTGGAATTGCATAGGCATGAAACCTTTAGCAAAGCCTTGGTAGACAAAAAAAAACATGAATATATAAACTAACACAAATTGTACAATTTTGGTGATTCTGCGTGAGTTAGATGCCCTTACACTTGCATTTTGAACCTGGACTTACACAATATAAAGCTTTAATAGTAAAGTCAAGGCTAATCATTTACATTTTAATTTTTTAGAGCATTAAGTAGGAAGTATAAGCTACTATGACAAGTTTTGGGAAAGAGTGTGGGAGAAAGCAGAAACATTCCAAATACCTTTAAGGCACCAATTCAGTTTCGTCGTCATTTGGGCAGATGCCCTGTGATCGTTTTTTTCTTTTCTGCACTGGGTTCTGCATATTGGGTAGTCAATTCAGCCTTTCACTGCTCTTCTCTGGACGCAGGTCTTCAGCCTTATCAACCCTCTTCCTTCCATGGCTCTTTAAGAGCCCTCACTGACTTCAAAGACTGTTACTTTCTTGGTCTACCTGCTACATCATCTAAGAAATCTTAACCTAGATCAGTGTTTAGAAGTAACCCAGTCAACGCCCATGTTCAGCGGGGAAGCAATTACAGAAGCCAGACCTTCTACCTTCTGCAACCCTCAATGACCCTGGGTCCATGCTCCCAGAGAGATAGAGAATGGGAAAGCTATCAGGGGAGGGGGTGGGTTATGGAGATTGGGTGGTGGGAATTGTGTGGAGTTGTACCCCTCCTACCCTATGGTTTTGTTAATTAATCCTTTCTTAAATAAAAAAAAAAAAAGAAGTAACCCAGAGAATTCTGATGACTAAAAACAGTCTAACTGGGAGTCGGGCAGTAGCACAGCGGGTTAAGCGCACATGGTGCAAAGCGCAAGGACTGGCCTGAGGATCCTGGTTCGAGCCCCTGGCTCCCTACCTGCAGGGGAGTTGCTTCACAGGCGGTGAAGACGGTCTGTAGGTGTCTATCTTTCTCTCCCCCTCTGTCTTCCCTTCCTCTCTCCATTTCTCTGTCCTATCCAACAACGACGACATCAGTAACAACAACAATAAAACAACAAGGGCAATAAAAGGGAATAAATAACAATAAAAAAAACTTTAAATAAAAAACAGTCTAACTATTGCAGTGGATGATAGCATGACTTCCCAGTCCCTTTCTAAGCTTCACTGATCTTGAAAAGGCAGCAACGTTAGAATCTCTTAACTGGCGCTGCTGTTTCCCCCTTTGATTGGATGGGTTCAGGAAGACCTAACTTCAGGTATGGTCCTCTGCAGTGTGGCCCTTCACTGTCCTTTTCTACCACTTCATGGAGTGCTGTATAGTTCTGAGCAGGTGGAGCAGAGGGACACTCTTGTCAGTAGTGATGGGTTTCATCAAAAGTTAAAAAAAAAAATTTATTATCTTTATTTATTGGATAGAGTCAGCCAGAAATTGAGAGGGAAGGTGGAGATAGAGAGGAAGAGAGACAGACACCCGCAACTTACACCACTCGCAAAGCTTTTCCCCTGCAGGTGGGAACTGGGGGCTTGAACCCAGGTCCTTGTGCATTGTAAGTATTTATCCATCTGCACTACCACCTGGCCCTCACCAAAACTCTTCATGAAGAGTCCTGCAAAGCAATGTTTGGGAGTTTGTTATGCTAAACTGAAAGCAAGGCATTTTACAGGAACCTCAAGATGGGAAGCTTTTGAGAACTGGAAAAGAAATGAACAGAACTGTAATTTGTATATTGAAAGATATATACAACTGTATTTGCAGTAATTTTCATGAAACATTACCACCCATCAGAGATAAATCCACATTCTCTAACAGAAATCAACTGATCTAAGGAGAAGCAGTATGAAAATATTTTAACATAATGCTGTACAGCACAGCTGTCAATGGTGCTGGGCAGAGCAGGATGAAGATGGAATCGTTTTACAGCTTCTGTGCTACCTAATAAGAGAGTCCATTAGCCACACAAATACTCCAAATCTGGCTAATATAATCGAGGAGTTGAATTTTTCACTTTTCAGTTCAACAGTAGTTTTAATGCCCAGGTCATGGCTCCAAACCAGTGGTTTATTTGGGGGGAATTTCTCTATAATCACTGCTGAAAGGTGGGGGGGATGGAGAGTGAGGGCAGAAAGGAAGGAAAGATCTTAGCAGATCCATTTAGCCATTTAAACAATATCCAAAATACTCTATAGCACACAACTCACTCCAGTTGGAAACCAAAGGCCTAAGGTTTTGGTCATTCTGGAGGGGACAGGTCTCTGGCTCTACACAGAGAATGGGTCATGCCTGGGTCATGCCTGGGTCATGCCTAGGGCATCTGGGCATGGGAATCCACTGGGGAGCTCACGCGGAAGGAACTTTTCATTTTCGGACAGTGTTTCCAGAGCCAGAAGAAGATTTGGAAGTGGAGGGAGGAACTGAGGGTCCTTTCTGGCTGTTGGCAGGCTGAACAGGCCCTTTCTTCTTGGGGACCAAGGTCTTGTTCTTGCTCTTAAACACTTTGCTGGGATCCAGCTTGTTCACAAAGGAGTCAGCCTCTTCCATTAACAGGTTAGTGTTGTATGTTATGGGTTTGTACATGTTGAACCATTGCTGTAAGGGAAAATTGGGGAAACGAATCACAATTAGGAGAAGTTCCATTGTTTGTGCTGTTTAGTGAAAACACAGGGCTAGAGAGCAGGGGAGTGAGGGGGGAGGAGAGAGTCAGAGTTTTAGAAAAAACTATCTTGAAAATCTACTAGCACTTCCATTAAGTGTAAGTGACGACACAAAGATTGCTTTCATAGCTTTTGAAATAAATGTGGCATCAGAACAAAACATCTTGACTAAAATTCTTTCTAATTTAGTGAGTTCTGAGTCTGGGGTGTTTGGTCCCAAATTATCATGGCACAGGGGCCTTTTATTCTGTCCTCTATAGATAGACTATCAATGAAAAATACAAAGTGCAGAATGATGGGAATAGTTTCTAAAAATATTTTTATTTATTACTGGGTAGAGAGAGAGAGAGAGAAGTGGAGAGATGGGGAGATAGAGAGAGACAGACACTTGCAGCTCTGTGAAGTTTCCCCCCCTGCAGGTGGGGACCAGGTGCTTGAACCTGGGTCCCTGTGCACTGTAATATGTATGTGCTTAACCAGGTGCGCCATCGCCTGGCCTCCGGGAATACTTCATTACACTTGCTACTTAGAAAAAGGAACTCTAACCTATACTAACATTTTATCTATGCAGTTGAGTGCCTTGCAGGAACACAAGAAACCAGTAGTGGCTGTCTGTCTGTATTGTCATGGCTGGGGTAAGTGCACCAGGAAGTTGGAGAACTGGGGGACGGGAGACTGACTACTTTTCCCAAGTGTATGCACCAAATATCCAAAAGCAGCAGTCAGACCTAAGTACACAATTTTATTAGAAATAAGTTCCCAGGTGATTCTGGAGATCATTCAAGTTTAGAAACCACCTAATTATAAGAATCTTTAAGAACCACATAAGGATCTCCACCTGCAAACAGGTTCCTAGGTTCTATACCTGACCTCCTGAATTAGATGGTGAGACTGGGAGTCTGTGACTGGATTTCCTCAAAAGGTTCTGACACATCCCACAGTTTGAGATGACACTGGTTATTCCCTTACCTTAGCTTGTGGGCTAACGCCATAGCTGGTGAAGGCATACTGCCACTGGGGCAGGCCTAGGTGGGTAACAAGCAGACGGTAATAGGCTGTAAAGGTGTCTGTGAGAAAATGCCAGTACAGTGCTCTGTCCAGGAACCAGATCTCAGAGTCTTGTGCCAAGCCTGAAATAGCAGACAAAAATAAATAAATAAATAAATGAAGCTTTTAAAACCCAATCTGTATACACTTATAGTTAAAACAGATTTTCCCCCATTTCAGCCTCCCAGTTCCATTCTTTTTTTTAAAATTTTTAATTATTTGTTATCTTTATTTATTTGACAGAGACAGCCAGAAATTGAGAGGGAAGGGGGGAGATAGGGAGAGAGACAGAGAGACACCTGCACCCTTGCCTCACCACTCACAAAGCTTTCCCCCTGCAGGTGGGGACTGGGGGCTCAAACTTGGGTCCTTGCGCATTGTAACGTGTACTTATCCAGGTGCACCATTACTCAGCCCCGCCAGTTCCATTCTTCAGTGACAGATGTGCTTAAGTCAGCTGGTCTCTGTGCTGGCTTCTGGCCACACAGATGACCCAAGACACTCTTTTTTTGTGTGGATTCAGCACTTCCCCTCCTTAGTGCTTTCAGCTTTCCTGATGGAAAGAAACATGACCCTTCTTCCTTTTTTTTGCTTTTCACTGTTCTTTTTAGTCACTGTAATTTTTACTTTTTAATTGGCTCCAGGGATGTCTCAGGGTCCTTACATATGGTAGTATGTGCACTTAACAGGGTGTGCCACTGCCCAGCCCTTTTTATCACTTTATTTGGGGTAGGGGGGAAGGTTAATGGCTTATAGTACAGTTTGTTGGCACAGGGTACACAGTTTCTCTTAAGGGGTTCCTGTCAGGAATCAGAAATGCTGTGAGAAACCTCCAAGGAGAAGCCCAGAGCAGCTCCCTTTCCAGGTCATGTGCCTATCCCTTGGTGTGACGTTTCAGTTAAGCTCAAGTGGGCACTACCGTACCAGTCTTGCCTGGTACTTGCTTCTAACCTACAACTCAACACTCTAGGCATCTCCTAGTTCCTCTCCTAGTATGTGAACTCTAACTGGCCACCAACCCCTCTTCCTCTTCCAAAAACGGTTTTGTGAACTCATTCTTTTGCTGAATAACACAGACTCCCCACTGTCTTCTATTTATGTTCAACCTCCTTTGCTCCTGTTCCCAAGACTGTCCCACAACTAGCTTTCTGACTCATCTCTCTTCATCCACAGAATGTCTCTTCAGTGTCTCAGTCAAGTGCATTTCCCATGTTCTCCGTACCTGGATGCCCCTCCACCGCATCAAGACACCCATTTGATATCTAATGCTCGCATTTCAAGATGCTCAGCGGTTACTTTACAAAGGATTTTTTCAGCTGGAGATAACCTTGCCTTGTGCAGAGGTAAGTCCTGGAGTACTTTCTTACTCCTCTCAGGAAGAAAGCTACTTGAAGAGGGTCAGGCCATGGCTAACTCTTTACTTTCACAGTCGTTAGCCTAGGTGGCCAGGTGGTGGCCAATGCGCAGAATTAGAATCTGTTTCTCCTGACTTCCCGCCTGCAGTCTTAGATTGAGGTCTAATAATTCATTGCTGTTAACTGGCCTACATAAAGAAGGGGCTGGGTGGTGGTGCACCTGGTTGAGCGCACATGTTACAATGTGCAAGGACCAGGGTTCAAGTCCTCGGTTCCTACCTGTAGGGGAAAGGCTTCACGAGTAGGGAAGCAGTGTTGCAGGTGTCTCTCTATCTCCCCATCCTCTCAATTTCTGGCTGTCTCTATCCAATAAATAAATAGAGATTAAAAAAAGAAACCCATTTAAAAAAAAAGTATAGGAGAATGATATTTTTCTAACATATGAGCCCATTGGAGAAGTCTATAACTCCAATGGCTTTTTCATTAAGGTCTTTACTCATTTGTTATCTGAACCCCATAGATTTTTATGAAGTAACACTTCAATGATAACTTAAGATTCTAGTAATTGGTCTAAAGGAGAGTGCTCAGAGAAGATTATGGGAGCTTTCTGGGTCTTGGCATTAACAAGAAAATAGAAAGCATTCTCAGGTGACCAGGAAGACTGTGTCTTTGTGAGGTGACTGGAGAGCAAGGTGAGCCAAATCAAAGCCAACAATAGATACACTCTCGTTCCAATGCTTCTCACCTGGTTTCCCTCTTTTGTAGACAAGACAAACCTTCCCATGTCCACTGCAAGGATCCAGCTCAAATATCACACTGCGTGAATCAAAGTGAGGTTTCTCTGGCTGGTTTTCACTGGCTGCAACCCAGAAGTTAAAGGTAATTGTCCAACAGGTTATAAATGCAAATGCATATTCACCTAACTTTTCTAGAATGAAAAAAAAGGGTGTGTGTGTGTGCGCAGGAGACCACATTTCTGAACAAAAGAAAAATCTGGGGAGTAGGGCAATAGCACACGTGGCGCAAAGTGCAAGGACCGACGTAAGGATCCCGGTTTGAGCCCCCGGCTCCCCACCTGCAGGGGAGTCACTTCACAGGCGGTGAAGCAGGTCTGCAGGTGTCTATCTTTCTCTCCCCCCCCTCTGTCTTCCCTTCCTCTCTCGATTTCTCTCTGTCCTATCCAACAACAAACGACATCAACAACAGTAATAATCACAAGGGCAACAAAAGGGGGGAAAAAAGATGGCCTCCAGGAGCAGTGGATTCATGGTGCAGGCACTGAGCCCCAGCAATAACCCTGGAGGCAAAAACAAACAAACAAACAATAATAAAAAAAGAAAGAAAGAAAGAAAGGAAGGAAGGAAGGAAGGAAGGAAGAAAGAAAGAAAGATCTGTTGTCTCCAGGCTAGGCTTCCACAATCAAGTTATCAACAGAGCTGTCTCCTTTGAAGGCTGCGAAGAAGAATGTATTCCATGCTTCTCCTTTGGTTTCTTGTGTGTTATAAATGTTTGGTGTTTCTTGGTTTGTAGAAACACTGTCCAAATTTCTATTTTCATCTTCACCTGGCATTCTTGCTATGTATTATCAGCCCCTCAATTTCTTTTTATTAGGGTACCAGTCATATTGGACTAGCCCAGTTATGACCTCATTTCAGCTGATTACTTCTGTAATGAAACTGTTTGCAAATACACACATGTTCTCAGGTACTGAGTGTTAGGATTTTAACATATGCTTTGGAGGGAGTTATAACCTACAGCATTCTTAGATCTCACCCTCTTTTATCGGTGTAGCTGGGATAGGAGAGCATCTTTAAAAACATTCCTTGTATTAGGTCTCCTCTTTTCTAAGAATGTGTAGGGAAAAGTTATAACAGCACACTGCTAGATACCATGATTTAGCTGTAAACACAGGTCCTTCCTCTTAGGAGCGTCACTCAGGACTGAATTCCTTTTTGCATCTTGAGACCTCCACTTCATCTGGTTAGAGTGCTTATATACCTCAAACATTCATCCTTTAGTATTTTTCTTATACCCTGAGAGGGGTATTTATATTTCCTTGACTTATATAGGATTCCTGACTGCCGTGCTTTTCTCCAGTAATGTATCTAGACTTTCTCACTATCTTCTAGATTGCACTGTGCAAATGAAAAGTGAAATGTCAGTCTGATCATTTCTTCACAAGTAATTTATTTTTGCATACCTTGCCCCCCCCCCCAATCATGTAATCCATAGGTGTCTAGTTTTTCTTGAATTCATTTTGGGTTGTTCTTAATTTGCATAGAAATTTTTCTTTATCACTTTATCATCTATCTCATAGATTGTTTTTTTCTCTTTTTCCTGAGTGCCTATAATTCTAATGGCCAGCCTTGTGAGTAGACCTTTTACTTTGACTATGCTTTTGGCCTTTTCTCTCACAACCTCCCCCCCTTAAATTTAGCTGTGCTTTTAGATGTTTCTTGCATTTGATTCTTCTTGTCACTAATGATGCAGGCGTCAGTATTTACATTCTTTATGACATCTAGTTAGTCACTGAATTTAGATTCTTTAATATTTTTTTCTGTAGGAAGTTTTTGTACTATTTTAAATGTCCTCAAGTATTTGTTTTTATTTAGATTTTCATCTGTGTCCTTATTTTCTGGTTGATTCTGATATCCATTCTGTTACCCAGCCTACCTCTGCTCTTCCATTCCAGGTTCTGAGGCAGGGAAAACTCAGTTTATTAACAATTTCTTCACCTTTCAAGGATTAGTGTTCCAGCATGTACATAGGAAGCAAACTGTGATCTTTTCCCTACTTGAGGACTGAAACATCTGAGTGACAGGCTCTTTGGAGGATGAATCACATCTCAGTCTTTCTTTTTGAATTTCTCTAGGACTACTGTTCAACTACATATCCATTTGAAGAAGAAAATCTTGTTATAATTTCTGTACTCCAGGACTTCAGTCTAAGGTCTGAGATTTGGAGACACTAGAAGCCTACTCAATATTCTTTATTTTCTTGCTATTTAGCCCTAATTCTATGTGAGGAGAAAAAGCGGAAAGTACCTTTTCAGATTCCCTCACAATTGTGATAACTTTAACTCTGTTCTGGCCAATGTCCAATAGGAGAGGCTTTTGAGACAATGATTATTTCCTCATTAAAAGGGAAGAGTTTCTGCTGACAGTTTCTTTTTTTGCCATTTATCTTTTACTCTTCTTTCTACCTAGAACACAGACTTAAAAGACTATGTAAAAAAAAAAAATCCACATTTCTTCAGCTATGAGAATGAAAACCATACTCTGAGGATAATGAAAAAGCCAAAAGGAGATTTTATCATTGATTATCGCAAACATTATGCCAGCTAGCTTCACATTACTTGTTAAAAACTACTTATACATGATAGTGGCATCTCTCTTGCATTACTACCAAGCACAATTCTGACTAAGTTTTCACTCAGTTGCTCATTTCCCACCCAACCCTCCCCCCAGGGTTTTCACTAGGCTTGGTGCCTGCACCACCATTCCCAGTACCCACCCCTGCCACTTCTCTCTCTCTTTTCTAATAAAAGGAAAATAGAGAGAGGGAAGAGGCACCACAGCACTGCTTCACTGCTTGTGAAGCTCCCCCCCCCATAGGTGGGCAATGAGGATGTGGCCTGTGTCTTCATGCATGGTAATGTGTGCACTCTACTGGGTGCACCACTACCTGGCCCCTTGTCAAGGTTTTTGTTTGGGGGGGGTGGAGGAGAGAGAGGGGGGAGAGAGAGAGAGAGGGAGAGAGAGAGAAAGGGAGAATGAATGAATGAATGAATGAATGAATGAATGAATGAATGAATATGGGAACACAGCACCAAGACTTTCTTCAATTTGGTGGAGGTCAGGCTTGAACCTAGGTTGTGCACATGGCAAAACAACACACTATCCAAGTGAGCTATTTTGCCAGCCCTGTTCAGTTTTTAAGCAGCCATTTGACTTCTAAGTTATTTCAGTAAGAAGAGCAAAGAGTTTGGAAATAGGAATGGAGACTTATGTTCCCTGAAACCCCTTGGTTCTGAAATGTTAAGTTTAATCTGTGACATTCATTCATTCATTCATTCATTCATTCATTTACCAAATATTCATTATGTGCCAGCCAATGAAATGGGTACTGAAAACAAAACAGAGATTCTAGTGTTGGCATCTGCTTCATGAATATTTCCTTTGCTGGTGTGTGTGTGTGTGTGTGTGTGTGTGTGTGTGTGTGTGTGTGTGTGTGTGTGTGTATACACATATATACATCTACTGACTTTAGACAGCTTTAAAAAATTTTATCTTTACTTATTGGATTAGAGACAGCCAGAAATCAAGAGGGTAGAGGGAGATAGAGAGATAGATAGAGAGAGAGAGATAGATAGATAGATAGATAGATAGAGAGAACGACACCTGCAACACTACTTCACCACTCACAAAGTACTTCCCTGCAAGGGGGGGGGGACCAGGGGCTGGAACCCAGGTCCTTGCACATTGTAACGTATATCTATATAAATATCATTTGCAAGAGCCTGAGAAGTCATAGATAGGAAGTTTTCCTGAAGACAGTTTATAATACCCTCAAGAGGTTGACAAGCTTTTATAAAAAGGAAGTAACTTCTAACTCAAAGAGAAGTTCTTCCAGGTACCTTCTTGCGTATCATCGTCCAAGTCTGCCAGAGTCGGCGCATTAGGAAGTGAGTACATGGAAGACTGGTTGAGTTGTGTCAGTTTGGAGATGCCATTAATTGCCATGCTGCCCAATGGGATGATATGCTCTGTGGGAACAGTAAAAAGGAGAGTTACTTGGAAATCACCTAGTCACCACAGCTGTTCCTCATAAAGACTTCTGCTTGAGTAATCTAAGCACAGTCGTTACTTGATTCCAGGGCTGAGAAATTTGAAGGAAAGTAGAAAGAGGGGGATCAATTCCCTTCTATGCTTCTAAAACCACCCTTTTCATACATACATATCAACAACTAGGACTATTGGGTGAAGAGTCCCCACTGCATGTGTGTGGGCTGAGTACTGAAGAACACCTCCAAATGGGATAATTTGAAAGAACTGGGAAATTTAGGCAAGTGGCCTGCTGGAAGAACAAAGGACTGAAGATGCTGTTGCTCTCCCTTTGCCCTGAATGAAGGGTCATGCTTCCCAGAGGAGTAACAGCTTGGACTATGTAACTCCACTTCTACTCTCACTATTACCTACTTAACAATGGAAAATACCTTCCCTTCTCCTGGGCACTTTTCTTATCCAATGGACAGAACTTGGCAGTCTTAATGTTTGGCTATTGCCTGTGATTAGAGTATAAATAAGAATCAGGCAGGCTCCATATTTTTATCTATTATATAGAATTTTTGTAATTTAGAATGCTTAAAATGAGATAGCACACAATGACTCAGAAAGAAATCTGATTGCTGAAAACACTGGAATGGCTTAAGGTAATAGCAAACTGGCATACAAACCATGAAGTGCCTTGGAAAAGCATTGCTAAAGAGGCAAACATCAGAAATTGAGTCTGCTGTCTCTTCTGTTATTGATTTTTTTTTTTTTCCTTTTTGTCATTCACTTCTATCAGCTACCCAGAGCTCTGGTCCACTAGGGAAAGATAGAAACAGGCTGGGGGTATGGATTCACCTGTCAATGGCCATGTTCAGCAGAGAAGCAGCTACAGAAGCTAGAACTCCTATCTTCTGCTCCCCATAAACAACCTTGATCCATATTCCCAGTCGGGGGGAGAAGTGATAAGATGAAGATAAGAGGACTCTGTACTCCAGCTCCATCAGCACCCAGAGAGAGAGAGAGAAGGAAAAGGAGAGGGACATATGGAGGTAGTTATGATGTCATGTCTTAGAGGGAAAGAGAGGATTAAATCAGAAAAAATGAAGGGGCAATTATGTATAAATGCGGACAGATAGTTGTAGACAAGATGGTTGGCCCATGTCTACAACCTTAGGGGAACTGTGGTGGATTGCAGTGAGGAGAGTGAAGATTCAGAACTCTGGTGGTGGGAATGGTGTGAATTCAAACCCCTGTTGACATGTAATTCTGTAAAAAAAAAAAAAAAAGAAGAAGAAAGGGGGTATCATATGAGGTAAGGGCAAGACAATGGGTTGGGAAGATTACATTAGAGAAAATATTGTAATAATGAGTAGGGACCTATCTACAAAATCTTCATGGAATGTTTCTTCTATGAGGCAGACTTGTGGGAGAGCTAGCTTGCCTCCCCAGAAAGGGGGAGAGGGGAGGAGGACAGAGGACCTGAGAGTCAGTCTAGCCATTAGTCAGCACTCAATCTGCTCTGTGGCTCTGTACTGCAAAGATTACAGGGGATTCTGATGCTCCTATGGAAGTTGACAAGAATGGCTTCTAGGTTATGGAAATAAGTGATTCTAATATGACAACTGATGCTAAATGTCTAGAAATAAGCTAAAAAAGTCCCTGGTCAGCTGTGAAAGAGAAGAAGGGCTTGGTAATCACTAGAAGAGGTGGGAAGGAGAGAGAGGATGCAGGAGGCAGAGGAAATGGATAAGCCACTTCTGCAGATTTCAGTGCAACAGAAATTACTGCATTCTTAGTTAACAGCATGGGTGTGTGGAGGGGGGTGGGGGGTGGTGGTGCTTCCCACAGATCAAAGCTGATCTGGGGATATGGTTAGAGTCTTGAAGCTGTAAAAGACTTCTGGGGTCATGGAAGCCTGTGCCAAGACTAGGTTGGATTCTACTGGCTAGGTTGGGTTTCCTTGCTTATGAAGTTTTACCATAGTCTTCAGCTAAAAGCGCAGTGATGCTTTTCATGACTACATAGTCCCTGTGATCTTTAACATATAGCAAAATATGAACCCCCATGTCTGTCATATAAATATTGTCCTAGACAGCCTGCATAAACTAAAGTGACTCAGGTGGAGGGACAGAAGGGTCTTGAGCCTTTAGGTCTGCACCAAGTGGAGGATGCAGGAAGCGGCCCTCTTCAGACTGCTAGAGGCCATTGCTGCAATTCACTGAAATGGGGCAGTATTCTCAGACACTTGGGATTTTATGAAGCAATGGCTATTTCTCTCTAACATGCCAATAGGATGCTTCTAAACTGAGCTTCTGGTTACATACTGGTTAGACTCTGGCATGGGGTAGTTGTGGTAGGTGTGGTTGTAGTAATAATGGTCTATGTTTGTATTTTGGAGATAATCACATTTTCTGGACCTTGCACTTTAGAAGAACACAAAAATAAAACCATCCAGACTCCAAGATTCAAAGGTTGTCAGAGGGTATTTGAGGTTGTTCCCCACACACTTCCAGCTAGGGAGACACTGCTCCCAAGGAGGGTGACTCACCATCCAGCTTCACGCTCCATGTCATGTGGAAGCCATTGGTCATAAGGTAAAAATTCTTCACATCTTCAGGCAGTATGCAGTTGTTTTTCTAGAAGTAGAAAGGAGCTGAAGTGAGGAGTGGAAAGGGATATATAGGCAGGTCTCTAAGCAACAAGGGGCATTATTTACTGTTTCAGATCCCTCGAATGGAAGGATTCCAACAATTATTTAAACAACTTAGGGAATTCTGGGTTAAGATGGAGACATAAGAGGCTCTTAGATTCATCACCTCCCACAGACATACTGACTTTACAGCTATTTAAGAAACAATACCCCCTCTTTATTTTCCCAATCATTTTAATGAAGGTATAGTGGTTTACCATACAGTTGCTGATTTCATATCTCTTCATGAATATATTTGGTTTTCAACTACGGTATCTGGCTAACAGCTCATCAGATTCTTGGAAGGTCCTAATGGTAAGCATGTCCAAGGTGCTTCTTGTGCTAGCAAAGGTAACTCACGGGAATAGCTGAAGCTGCTTATGGTGAAAGCCATGAGCTGAGAGCTTGGGGCTGCAGAGAATGTTCAGGTCGTTTGACATGGAGATTTGAGAACAGCACAGTTGGACAGGGCCTGGGAGTCTATGTCTGTGCCCTGTGCCTGGCATCATGCGTCCCTTCCATCTGGCTATTGTGAACTATACCCACTGAATACAATCAGAAACACAGATAATATAATCTGATCCTGGGACTAGTTCACCTCAAGTCTTGACAAGGAGGTCATGGGGACCTTCAGTCTCTACCTGCTTGATTAGAAGTCCAGATAAATATGTAAGCTTGTGTCTGAGTCTGGCACTGGGGTCTTGAGCCTCTAATCTGTGGAGTCTGATGCTATCTCTAGATAACAGCCTAACTGAATTGAATTTTCAGAGATCCTGTAGATGGTGAAGATATGCTTGTTGCAGATAAGCCTCCAATGAAAGTTAGTCTCGAACCAGCAACAGTTTTCTACAAATAGTTTGTTTCACATCCTGCATTCACGTTTAGTCCATTTTGAATTGATTTTTTCCGTGTGTACTGTTAAGATCATAGAAGTCAAGTTTTGTTTTGAGGGATGTGACTGCAATTTTTCAGCACCATTTGTTGTAGAAGTTGTCCTTTCCCTGATGCATATCCTTAGCTCGTTTGTCATAAATAAATTGACCAATTAAGTGTGCTCCGATTCTCAGCTAGAGAGCTAGAGTGGAGGGTTCCATCAGTCTGTTTTTATGCTAATACTATAGTCTTTTATTATACTTTGGTATGAAAAACTGGAACAGCAGCAAAGTTTCCCAAAGCCTCAGGATAACACACACGGGTACTTCAGTCCTTTGAGTGAAGGAAGAAACTTTTGAAATGTTGTATAATTTGGAGAATGGGAGTCTGCCCTCAAAGCACCCCTCCTTTAGCTGCTTTTGAAAAATACACAGGTGGAAGGATGAACTGGAGATCTGAGGACCTCCAAGTTTTCCCTGGTCTTCCTCCAAAGGGAGATAAGCAGTACCAAACACGAATGTTGTTTTTTTTTTTTTTAATTATCTTTATTTGATAGAGACAGCCAGAAATTGAGAGAGAAGGGGGTAATAGAGATGGAGAGAGACAGACACCTGCAGCTCTGCTTCACTACTTGCAAAGCTTTCCCCCTGCAGGTGGGGACCAGGGTCTCGAACCCCAGTCCTTGCGCATTATAACGTGCTCAACCTGGTACGCATTTAATGTGACTAACCTGTTTTTTTTTTAAAAGTGAAACACAACAGGATGTAAACAAGTATTTCACATGTGCAGCAAATCCAAGTGGTTGTGGAAAGAACAAAGAAATGTCCTACGTTATAAGTTGTCTCTTTGTCCTTAACTGACTGGACTTTGCTCGCTATCAATCTCCTGGTATTCTCCTTTCTTGTTTTCTTCTTTACACTGATGTCTTGACATGGGGATACAGTCAGAGAGGGAGTGTTTGGAATTCTCCAAGATTATGGCCACTGAATGCTACTTAGATCACTTTTGCTTTAGGTTAAACTGTCAGCCAGGGCAGTCGGGCAGTGGCACAACTGGTTTAGTGCAGATAGTACAAAGTGTTAAGGATCCCGGTTCAAGCCCCCCACTCCCCACTTGCAAGGAGGTCGCTCCATAAGCAGTGAAGCTGGCTGTAGGTGTCTATTTTTCTCTCTCCCCTCTCTATTCCTCTGCCAAAAAAAAAAAAAAAAAAGGAAAAAATGGCTGCCAAGTGCAGGCACCAAGCCCCAGCAATAACACTGGAGGCAAAAATAAAATAAAAAACTGTCAGCCAGTTCAAGATACCCAGTATGTGGGAAAATTAAGTATAAGAGGATAATCTAAGTTTATTTCCCGAGCTGGGTAATCTAAAATCTGTCAGTTAACTCTGAGTATTCAGATTCAAGAATAATCTCTCAACTGAAACTACACAACACTGGTGTGAGGAGGGATGTGAGTCTGGCATAAGAGAGAAAACTAGGCAATCACTGCTGTTTTAGTTCAGAGCATCTTTACGGAGTGATTGTAAGAAGCAACGTTCATGCTTGCATCTGACTTTCAGCAGTGTCTCTAGATAATTAAATGCAAAACAACTGCCATTCTGAAAAAAGCAGGTTTCTGGTTTTCTTAATCTAAGAACTAAAATCTGCATTTTGATGGTTTATTTTTTCTCTCTTCGCCATCAATTTCCTAGTTTCACAGCTGGGCAGCTCAAAGGATTGATTCCTTAAAAAATATGTCTTCCTCCTTTTTATGGAGGATTGCTCCTGCCCCCTCCTTCAGAGTGGAAAAGTATATGCTCAGAATGTTATTCTCTCACACACAAACTGATTCATGCTGCTTCCATAAAGCTGCATGCATGCTGAGATGTTGGTCACTGGTGCCATCTAGTGGTGGAAACATGAAAACTACTGTCTATCTGCCTTTTTAATTTTTTTTTTTTTTTATTTATAAAAAGGAAACATTGACAAAAACCATAGGATAAGAGGAGTACAACTCCACATAATTCCCACCACCAGATCTCCGTATCCCATCCCCTCCCCTGATAGCTTTCCTATTCTTTGTCCCTCTGGAAGTATGGACCCAAGGTCATTGTGGGATGCAGAAGGTGGAAGGTCTGGCTTCTATAATTGCTTCCCCGCTGAACATGGGCGTGGTCAGGTCAATCCATACTTCCAGCCTGCCTCTCACTTCCCTAGTAGGGTGGGGCTCTGGGGAAGTGGAGCTCCAGGACACACTGGTGGGGTTGTCTGTCCAGGGAAGTCTGGTTGCATCATGGAACCTGGTGGTTGAAAAGAGTTAACATACAAAGCCAAACAAATTGTTGACCAATCATGAACCTAAAGGCTAGAATAGTGCAGATGAAGAGTTGGGGGGGGGGGGCTGCTCCATTTTGTAGATAGCTAGTAGGCATATTTTAGTTATATTCCAAAGGGCCTGTGGCTATGCTAGTTCCCCCCCCCCCCCAAGCCTGAAATCTGATATGCAGGTGGATCCAAGTTATTGTCTGGGGAGATGATGTCATGGCTGGAAAAGGAACAGAAAGCTGAATCAGGGAAGAGAGTAGTTCCCTAATATGGGAAAGGGGTATAAATATTGTTGACTGTAAACATGACTCCGTGACAACTGAGAAGGGCTGGTGGTGGCATTATTCACCTTTTAAAATGCAACATTTCAGTGATTATAACATTTATTGTGGTGTCAGTTTCACTCTAGAAAGAATATGTTGGTGCTTTCCACCAGAATTTGTAAACATAGATAAAACCCTGTGAAAGCAAATATTTAATACATTTCAAGTACAAAACACAAAGTGAGATAAATTCATTAAAAACAAAACAAATAAAACAAAACCCAAGCCTTTTGGGCCATGAAGATAGCAGAGCAGTTCATAACAATAGATTCTGAAGCCTGAGGCCCCAGAGGCCCCAGGTGCCATCTCTGGCACCACCATAAGCCAGAGTTGTTCAATGTTCTGATAAATAAGTTTGAAAAAATATTAATAATTAAGAAAAAAGAAATTTAAGGATTATATTTCTTAAAGCCAAACATATTCCCAATTTATAGAGACAAGTAGGTACAGATTAAGTGTTGTGGTGCTCGCTGTAGGGGCAGGGGATAGCTAGGAAAGGACCATCAGAGAAGGTGATGCTGCAGAGTCCAAAGGAAGAGAAAGCTAGCCAATGAAGGAGGACTTAACGGGGAAGACAAATGTCAAGTGAGATAAAGAGAGCTTTAGCAACGAAGGGGCCCCTTGTGACTCTTAACAGAACAGTATCCAAGAAACGGTGCTGGAGAAAGAGGTCGAACAATAACTGGGAAGTGGAGGAAGAGGACAGTACTTTAGACCAGTAGACAGCAAAGGACGGCCCACTTATAGGATTGTTGTTGTCACAAGTCAGTATATCTCACCCTCAGCCAAACCATCATCTTGTTCCACCATAGGAACTTGGTCTCCAGCCTCCTCCTTGTGAATCTCCCTCCCCCTTTTTAAGTCCCCAAACCAGCAGAGTTATTCATACTGATTTTTCCCCCTCTTTGATAAAACTTTAGCTTTACTGTACACAACTCTGAAAGTTCCCCTGTATTCCTAGAGCAGAGGGCTTCAGGAGATACTCTGTGCCAGGGAAAGGGTTTGTGGTGGAGGAGAGTGTTAAGTGACCAGAACAGAACACAGAGAAGAACAGATTTCCATTCTTAATATTCCCTGTAAGAACACTGAAGTTGACTTCCTTTTGGTCAGACAGGAGGAACCAGCAGGCGATACTTACTTGTTCCCATGAAGAAATCATATGACGTTCAGCAGGTGCTTTCTCTAAGATGGTCACCTCTGTCACACCTGGGGAAGATTCTGGAGGGGGGAAAGTTCAGAACTTCAGAAAAATGACCTTGCCATTCATGGCAAATGCAATGAGTTAAGTAGGGTGGACCCCTAATCAAATTCAAGTAGGGTGGACCCCTAATCCAGTTCTTATAAAAAGAACAATATGGGAGGAGAGTCAGGGAATTGACTCAGTAGTATAGTATGTGCCTTGCACGTGTGAGGCCCTGGGTTCCATCTCAAGCAATATGTCAAACAACTAGAGCACCAGTTCACTATTAGTGGAGCTGTACTCTGCACTCTCTGTCCCTCTCTAGCTCAATCTCTCATTCAAAAAAAGGACACCGAAACACAGTTCTCATAGTAAGCTGCAATTCTCTCTGGATAAAAGATGACTTGTATCTTTCAAATACTTATCTTGGGTCTAGCAAAACACCCTTACCTCCAACCCGGATCCTTTTAAAAAAATATTTATTTTTTCTTTTCCTATTTTTTAATTTATTTATTTATATATGGACAGCCAGAAATTGAGAGAAGGGGGTGATAGAAGGGAGAGAGAGACAGAGAGACACCTGCAGCCCTGCTTCACTGCTTGTGAAGCTTTCCCCCTGCAGTTGGGGACCAGTAGCTTTAACCTGGATCCTTGAGCACTGTAATGTGTGCACTTACCAGGTGTGCCATCACCTGCCTCCCCCCCCCCCCAGGTCCTATTCATGTTGTAGTGCAAACCATCAATTCCCCCATCTCCAATCAAATTATCTGAGGAAAAACAAACAAACAAAAGCCTCACAAGCTCAATCAACCAACAGAATAGGGAAAAGACAATAAACTGTTGTTTCAAACCACTATGCTTCGCTGTGGTCTGCTAGCCAGCAGTAGGTAACAGGGACATACGCTCTGGCAGAAAACACTTTAAGTGAACAGTCACTGAGGTGTTTGATGAGGACTGCTTGTGTCTCAGTTTAGGAAAGTCACTGCCATAGATCTGTTATGCTATTGCTGCCTTGAAGGTGGATTGGACAGTAACAAGGGATATAAGAGGCTTCTGGAAGCTGAAAGTGATCCCTGGGTTTTAGTCCTATCACCACAAGGAGTTGAATTCTATAAGCAACAGGAATGATCTGGGAAGATGGTCTGGAACTATCTGAAACAATACAAATACAGGAAAGTGTATGCTTTATTATTTTGCTTCCAGGATTATTGCACTACGAATCCGCTGCTCCTGATTATTTTTTCCCTTTTGTTGTCCTTGTTGTTTATCATTGTTGTTGTTGGATAGGATAGAGAGAAACTGAGAGAGGAGGGGAGGACAGAGAGGGGAAGAGAAAGATAAGACACCTGCAGACCTGCTTTACCACCTGTGAAGTAATCCTTCCCCCCCCCCCCCCCCCCCGCAGGTAGGGAGCTGGGCTTGAACTGGGATGCTTATGCTGGTCCTTGCACTCCACACTGTGTGCGCTTAACCTGCTGTGCTACCGCCCAGTCCCTACTAGTTTTATCTGAGGACATCATGATTAAATTTATAACAATATTAGGATGTAAATGGGAGAGTAGCCTCACTATTAGTTTAATTAAAGTTGTTTTACTCCCTAACTAGGTTTTACTTGATGAGGTTACCAGTTTGTCACACATCTAAAATTCTTAATAACAGATCATAAAATTTAGAATGTTTAGTTGTTTGTATAGGTTCTTTCTTTTCTTTTTTTTTTTTGGTCTCCAGGGTTATCACTGGGGTGTAGTGCCTGCACTACAAATCCACTGCTACTGTGGCCATTTTTTTCCATTTTATTGGATAGGATAGAGAGAAATTGAGAGGGAAGGGAAAACAGAGAAAGGGAAACATAGACATCTGCAGACTTGCTTCATCACTTGTAAAGTGACGCCCCCTGTGGGTAGGGAGCTGGGGGTTTGAACCCTGATCTTTGCGAGGGTCCTTGCGCTTAGTACTACATGCACTTAACCTGTATAGCAATGTGAGATCTTAAATGAAATTTAGTTGACTAAACATTAACAAAATGAAAATAACTTCTCATGTAACTAAAATTTAAGATTTAAAAGGAAAGTAAGCAAGACCTTCATGACTAAATTAAGGGGAGATGGAGGGCTTGAACAGATCTCTCCTTGCCCAGTTCTATAACATCACTTCTAAAGCTTACCCTCTTCCCAAACACATCATACCTCACTTACTATTCAAGGCACTGAGGATACAGTAAATCCTCACTAAATGCCATGCCACTCATAGGTTCTTGGAAACCATGACTTTAAGTGAGACAGCATGTAAGAAAACCAGTTTTGCCATAGGCAATATTGCTATAAAGAAGAGTTACATTCTTTATAGCATAATTCTAGTCACAAAAACATACCTGAACTTCTAAATAAAGGCCCAGACACCTGTACTATAAACTGTTATTTGTTTCCCTTTCATCTTACTCCAGTTCAGGGTTAAGGGTTGCCAGAGTCTATATATAACCTAGCAGTTCAGGAAGCAAGATGGCAGCCAAGTCTAGATAGGATGCCAGATCATATCTGGGCACTCAACACACACCCATACTTACTCAGATTTAGACAACTGAGGCATGCCAGTGAACCTAATAGGAACATCTCTGAGATGTGGGAGGAAACCATCACGTCCTCTGGAGAAATTCCCACATACAGTAGTAGTCCTAGACAGCACTCGACTCCCCCCTCCTTAATTAAAACTAAGTGGTTTTGGTGATATGAGGGCCTGCTGTATAGCGAAGAACAAGGCCAAGTTCCTACCCTTCTGAATTTCTATTCTAGAAAATACCCCCCCAAAGGTAATCACATGAATATGTTATTTCAAGCAGTGACAAAAACCATTAGGATTTTTAAAAGTCAGATAAAGGAAGGACAATTAATAGGGAAGGGAGTATTAGAATTATATCCAGGGAGTTGGGCGGTAGCAGGTTAAGCACAAAGCGCAAGGACACGCGTAAGGATCCTGGTTCGAGCCCCTGGCTCCCCACCTGCAGTGAAGCAGGTCTGCAGGTGTCTATCTTTCTCTCCCCCTCTGTCTTCCCCTCCTCTCTTCATTTCTCTCTGTTCTATCCAACAATAACGACATCAATGACAACAATAACTACAACTACAATGAAAAACAATAAGGGCAACAACAGGGAAAATAAATAAATAAATAAATAAAACTATATCCAGTGGTCTTATCTAAAGTTCTAATATTTAACCAAGACCTGAATGGGAGAGACACAAAGGAAGACAATCTCAGGTGTAGGAGTCTAGCAAACTGCACACACCTTTGAGAGAGATCATGATGCTCAGTGGGTCTGTGGTACAGCAAAGAAGTCACTGTGGCCCAAACGGACTGAAAGTAACACCAGAAAGCCAGACAAGAGCAGATCATTTAAGGATTTTGTGTCGTGCATAACTTAGATTTCATTCTAAATGTAATGGGACGCCTAGAAGCAGGCTATTCAACCTTTCTCCTTGGTTGTCTAGTTAACTTCCATTTGTCTCTCAAAATCTAGTATCATTTGTGGGTAGTCTTCTTTAATGTCCCAGATAAGGTTTATCCTGTGAGTTCTGAATAATACAAGGAAGCAAACTCTTCTCACTTGTAGGGTTCTTGAGTGTTTACCCTCCACCCCCTACAAACTGGTGTGTGTGTGTGTGTGTGTGTGTGTGTGTGTGTGCATGGGTGTGTGTTTCAGGTGAAGCATATGGAATGGGGAGGGTAAGATAAAGTTGCCTAATGAACAATTTTATAATGACAAAACATCATTTAATTACAAAGAACCAAGCCAGATGTCAAAACCATCAAATGCAGTGTTCAATGTTAGTGACACTGAAACACAGTTTAAATTTTGCTTAGTAACCAGTGGGCAGTTAAGGTCACTTTAGGACAATTTACATCTGCTAAGCTCTTCCAATTGTTTTGTACACAGAGCACAAGCAGAAACAGTGATGTTAACATCACATTTATAAATATTAAACGTTTGGGGGTCCCGCCTGGTTATGTGCTCACATTACAGGGCACAAGGACCCAGGATCAAGCCCCTGGTCCCCACTTGCCAGGAAGAGCTACAGGAAAGGTGAAGCAAGCCTGCAGGTATCGCTCTGTCTCTCTCCCTCCCTAATTCCCCCTTCCCTCTTAATTTCTCTGTCTCTACTCAATAATAAATCAATAAAAGTACTTTAAAAAATAAATATAAAAAGCTCACCAAAGAAAAAAGAAAACAACACTTGATGTCACGTCTTTAAGAAGAGGTTCCGCTAAGCCCCTCATCCAGAGCACCATTGTAAACCATCACCAGCACTGAGCAGGCGCCTGAAGCCAAGGTTCCCTAGAAGGGAAAAGCCCCACTCACATGGTGCTCTCGACCGCTGGGGCGCAGCCGGGGGAGGATACAGGTGCAGCAACCCCCATCCCCCTGCAACCCCAAGCAGGCCGGGCTTTCAGCCATCCTCCCGGGGCCCCGGGGCCCGACTGTCAAGTGCCTGCTGCCTCCTCCAGCCTGCAAGTCGGTGCCTGTGCTTTCTCGGGCAGTGGGGATTTGGTGCAAACAGCAACCTTTAGGCATCCCTGCTTATTACTGCTCTGAGCAATAATAAGTTCTGCATGCATGAACTTCCGCCCCCCCCCCCCCGACTTCTTTCCTCCTTAACAACGGAAACCCCGGCACTGATGCTGCGGGCACCAGGCTGCAGCGCGTCGCCCCTCCTGGCGTGAAGAGCCCCTCAGCTCGCTCACCGAGGATGCGGGTGACCCCGAGAGTCAGCTTCTCCAGGTGCGGCTTGCTGCCGCTGCCCAGCAGCTGGGGCGGCAGGTCCTCCATGGCGCGCGGCCAGTCTCGGCGCGCGGCCCGGGCAGCAGGGCCCCGGGAGAGCGGGCGGTCGGTGCGTTTTGTAGGCGCGGCCGCCAGGCTCACGGCATGCCGGGAGTTGTAGTCCTCGGCCGCTGACAGCGCGGCGGCGCCGACATGCGGGGCCCCAACCGGTTTCGGAGCAGCGCTTCCGTCGGGCGCTGGTTCCCGCGGCCCGGACCAGCGCTCCGCGCTTCGCCGCCCGGACACCGCGACTCCTCAGCGGCGACTAACCCACCCCGCCGGGGCCGTCCGCGCAAGCGGGGGCGGGTCTCCGCGCCCGGCGGCCAATGGGGGCTGGAGCTGGAGGCGGGGGCGTGGCGACTCCGCGGCGACGCCCCGAGTGGCGGTTGTTTCAAGATGGCGGACGTGGCGGGCCCCTCCCGCCCGGGCGCGGCGGCGTTCTGGAGCCGGGATTGTATCCTTCGCCCGCCTGGCAGGGGGCGCCGGCGCCCCCCGGGGGTGGCGGGTGGCGAGTGGCGGGGCGGGGCGGGGGTCGCGTGGGCCCCCTGAATGGAAGGGGGCGACTGGGTGCTGTCCCGCCCTGGTGCAGGTGCTGGGCACCCGTGGGGAGCTAGGGGGCAGCGACCCTGACACTGTGCAGGTGGGAGGCTCAGGTGCAGCCTCGGCCTCCTCCAAGGACCCGGCGTTGTGCACCCCGCCGCCCCCTGGCCCCACGGCAACCTCGGTGGCACTGAGTATGGGCGGAGGAGCGCTGGGTGTCGTTGGAGCTCGTTTGCTTTATTTTGAGGGGTGTCCTGGGTCTGCACCGTGAGCGCATCGGGAGCTCCCCGCACCAGCCACACCTGTCAGCGATAGTCTGTCCAGGCTCGAGTTTTCGCACAGGTGTGGGGCTCGGTTTCCCGGGGACTTAGCCTGGTGCTGCTGGTGACGGTGACGGTATAAAGGTGCTTTTGGAAGCGGTGTGGATATACATGTAGATTGACCAGGTTGGATTTCTTGGTGTGCGGAGAAGCTGTGGAGCCAGTTTGTGGTTTGATATCTGGGGTGAGACATGTGATGTAAATGGGGTTTTTTTTCATCTTTTCTTAATTTTTTTAATTATCTTTATTTATTAGATAGAGACATCCAGAGATCAAGAGGGAGGGAGAGATAGGGAGGGCAACAGGCACACCCGCAGCACTGCTTCACCACTTGCAAAGCTTTCCTCCCTGCAGGTGGGGACTGGGTGCTTGAACCTGAGTCATTGTGTATTGTAACAGTGTGCGCCACCACCCAGCCCCTATAAGTTTTTTGTTTTGTTTGTTTTCCCCGGGATGAAATAGGCTCTTCCAGCCTATACCCTGATGCCAATAAATAAATGAGTCGTATATCCTCCTTTCTCTTGTACAGTCTCCTTTAATCTTAAAATTAATGTAAGTACCCTTCTTTGGGACTGGGGAACTGAAATTGTATGGAGAAAATGCTCTACTTCCTATAGAAATTCAGGTGTCTGAAAGAAAATTGCAGGCTACCAGAATCACTTGTTTCCCCAGCCTATTTCACTAACATTGAGCCTCTTGAGGACGTAAAAACAAGGTGCAATGTAAACATGCTGCTAAAAAAGCACAACCATAGTTCTTCCCGGCTTGGATTGCCCGTGCCTTAGAATCCTGATCTCCTCTGCTGTTAGGTTGATGGTTCCCCAGGCCACACCTAGACCTTCAGAGTAGACTATTCAACAGAAGTCTATGTCTGTAATCTGTTGTTTTTTTTCCCATGATTGAAAGAAAAATTGTCAATACTTTCACCTTTATTACACAACTGGGAGAGTGTGACTGGGAGCTTTTTTTCCATAGATCTTCCTTTCCATCATGTGAGGACACATCATCAGTGACAGATGGTCGTCACTTTTATTTATTTACTGTTCTGATGAGTTACACATGTCTTGTACAGTATACTTTAGCAGTACCACCCATGTCTTCATACCGAATATGTAAGCACTGAGTATACCACGTTATTTTGAGATTCATTCTGCAGATGAAATATGCCTTTAGCAGTAAACTACTTTTCTCCACCAGTGTAGTTTCTGGCAATGCCAGAAGTACCTAGATTGCTCTGCAGAACCTAGATGGCTTGAATGCATCCCACTGTGTTATCATTAGTGTGTGTGTACTTTTCTTACCATAGCTCTGCTTTGTTCAGGTTTGGGCCCTTGGAGCTTCAGGCTCGAAAGTCTTTTTACGTAATTATTATACTATCTCCCAGGTCCCCAAAGGATTCATAACTTGATTTTAATAAATATCAACTATGAGGGACCTAATTTAAATATCACTTCAGCTATAATGTCTGGCATTGAATTTTCAACTAAAAGTGACGGAAACTTCTATGTGAATGTTAACATAATTTACTTACTATCTGGGGAAGCCGTTATGGTTAATAATAGTTACATGTACACCCGACTCAAACTCAGGAGTGATTCAACTCCAAAGTACTAACTCAAAAGGTCAGGTTCTAGAGTGCAGTATGATATTAATTTCCTTCAGATCCCAGTAATCTGTGGTAGACATGCTTCTCTCGTTTCTGCTTCCGTTTTTTCAATTACCACTCTAATTCTGGAGATTTGGACATGTTGGTATCAACATTAAATACATTTCATAACTTTTACTTGTCTTAGTGAGTTACTTCCACAAACAAACAAACAAAACCCAAAGTAGAACTATGGCACAAATCTGATAAGAATTCTAATGCATGTTTTGTATATATTGTGCCTCATTGACTGTTCAATAATATATATATTTGTTGGCAGAATCCTTATATTTGAAGAAGTAAATATTTGATTTTCAAGGGAATATGATAAAGAAAGACTGGAAATATTAGAAAGGTGGGGTGAAGGCAGTTTAAACTATTTTAAAAACTTTAGCTGAAGTTATTTTAGTGTTTGTTTTATGATTGAAAAGGTATTTGGCATGCATACAGGGAAGGGGTTTTACCTGTACACTTACAATAGAAAGTTGAAGGAAGGCCATGCTGAAAGTTGTGGGACAGTGAACAATATAATAAGATGAATTGAAAATTCATTATTTCGTAGATGGTTTGCTCTGAAGCATTCCTTAATATTCAGAGCCATAATCCCGACCAAATCCAGGCATAAGTTTTCTCTTGGTGTTTTCTCTAGATTTTAGTGAGATGAGACCATGAATAAGTAAAGTACATTCACAGAAAAAGGATAGGGTATCAGGTGTGTGTATGTGTGTGTGTGTGGGGGGGGGGGGTTGTGTCTAAGAGGTGGAGAGTGTCAATGTCAAAAAAGAAAGGGTAGTTCTTTCATTTTGATTTCCTAAATGATTGGGTGAAGAAGGCCTCAATCAGGTGACATATGATGAAAGCTTTAAAGGAGGTTTAGGCATAGTCCATGAAGAGTTTTGAGGGAAAGAGCTTCTGGGTAGAAGAATGAAAAATGTTGTTGCCCTGAAACTAACTTGCACATCTCTTTTGTACCCGACAGAACACCTGGGAGGGGAATGCGAATAGCAGTAGAAGGTGGTACAGTGTTTCATGGACAGCTATCACAGGGAGAAGAGAAATTGTACCTGTGTATCAATCTTCTTCTTCTTCTAGCATTTGCCCTTCTTCTGTAGCCAGTCAACAGCATCAGGTTGAGCCTGATGTAAAGTTTCGAGACCTCCTTTGAATCTGGAGAGGTGGCAGTTGTTGACTATGTGGGTCATAGTCTGTCTGTAGCCGCAGGGGCAGTTCGGGTCGTCTCTGGCTCCCCAGCAATGGAGCATAGCGGCGCACCGGCTGTGGCCTGTTTGATAGCGATTGAGGAGGGCCCAGTCATAACGTGCTAGGTCAAAGCCGGGTTGACGCTTGCAGGGGTCTGTGATGAGGTGTTTGTTCTTAACCTCAGCTGACTGCCAACTCTGTTTCCAAGAGTCTGGAACAGAGAAGATCAGTGTAGGTGTAGGAGACCAGATTGGGTGACGAGACGTCAAGCGTTGAACAGGGTGGGCGAAGATATCTGCGTATATTGGCAGGTCTGGTTGAGCGTAGACGTGGGAAATGAACTTAGATGATGCTGCATCCCGACGACTATCTGGCGGGGCGATGTTGCTAAGAAACTGGCAGCCATGGAACCGGGGTGGAACGGATGGTTCCAGAAATTATCCTCATGGAGGAATATAATTTGGAATCGACCAGTGGACATGGGGGCTACGGAACCATACTGGGGCATGGTATTCTGCAGTGGAATAGCATAATGCCAGAGATGATGATCATAGTGTGGAAGTGCTCGCGCCCCATGAGGAGCTGGCCAGTCTTGCAATGATGTTATTCCTCGCGCCCACCTTTGCTGCAGTTTTTATGAGATGTTCGTGAAATGACAGGGTGCGATCGAGAGTAACGCCAAGATAGACTGGCTGGGCTTCATGCCGGATTCTCGTATCGTCAAGCTGCACATTAAGCTCACTCGAGGCCGAGGCATGGTGTAGATGGAAAACAGATGATACCGTTTTTGCAGTGCTAGGGATTAGTCGCCATTTTTTACAGTAATCAGTTATCGGAGACATGTCTTTTGTGAGTGTTTCCTCGAGGATGTCAAACTTGGATGCCTGAGTTGCACAGCAGATGTCATCGGCGTAGATGAACTTCCTTGAAGAAGTTTCTGGGAGGTCATTGATGTAAATATTAAATAGCGTAGGAGCCAGAACAGAGCCCTGGGGGAGGCCACTTGAGACAAGTCTCCATCTGCTAGACTTCTCACCCAGATGCACCTGGAATCTTCTGTTTTGGAGAAGAAACGCTATAGTGTTGGCCACCCATGGAGGCAGGCATCTTGAGATCTTGACTAAGAGACCACGGTGCCAGACCGTGTCATAGGCTGCTGTGAGATCAACAACTCTACTATAAACCATTAACAACCCCCGCCCCAATAAAATGATGGGGGGGGGGATGGAGAGGAGCCAGACAGGTAATAGGGTGGGAGTAGAAGGGTCTGTTCTCAAGTACTGTAGGCCCTCATAACTTCTTTGTCTTACAATCTGTATATGTTTAAGTGTCTTACCATAGGTATATGTTTAAGTGGTTGTTTTAACCACTCTGTGGAGAATTAAGTGTTTGTTGCATCAGGAGCAAAAGCAAGAGAGACCAGGTGTAAGGTTATCACATTAATTCTGGTTAGGGTTGAAAAAGTAACTTGGATCAAGATGAAAAGTAACTTGGATCAAGATACATTTTCAGGTAAAAGCAACGGTTTTATGCATATGAGGGAAGAGAAGAGACTAATTTGGCAGGCGTCATCGTGTCAGCCATGTTTAAAGACATGAGCTATGACTGAGATCACCAAGGAAATGAGAAATGCTCCATCCATTAGGTACTGGAGATACCCCCAAATTTAGAGGCTGAAAAGAATCTCAGGAGACTGAGAAAGAGTGACCCAGAAGGTAAGAAGAGGTATAAGGAGAAGAGTTGTTGGTGTCCAGTATTGTAACAAGTCAGATACTAAGAGGTCTGATAACTGACTGATGATGAATTTATCAAAGCAGAAACCATTTGAACCTTATTTGAGGGTGGTCAGAATCATTGTACAGGGACCAGGAGGTTGCTCACCAAGGAGAGTGCCATTACCATGCTTGAGAATCTGGGTTAGAGCCCAGGTTACACATACTGTGGACCAGTATGAAAGGGGGTTCCGTGTATGGTGAGGCAGTCCTGAGGTCTCTCTCTTTCTCTCTCCCCCTACCCCCCCCATCTCTTTTTCCATCCTCTCACTAGAGAATGAAAAGGTTTTGTCTGGGAGGTCACTCATCAGTACTGCCCATGAAGAGGACCCTAAGTTCATTCTGCTAAGCATATAAGAAGAGAGAGAGTAGTTGTACTCCACTAATTGACTTGGAAGTCTTATTGGAGAAGGCTCAAGACTGAATGAAAAGCAAGGAAGACAGTGAGTATAAGTAATGCTGTGAGAAGCTGTATTATAAGGAAAGCAAAAATAGCATATTAGTTGTAGTGGGATAACGGGTGAAAAGAGTTTTGGTTTTTGTAGAATGGGAATTATCTAGATACTATGAAGAGTTTAACAATAAAAATGCTTGATTCAAGGGAAGGAGGAAATGCTAGGAGCAATATTTTAAAAAAGAATGGTGGGTTTGTTGCACTGGACTGGCTTTAAATCAGAGTGGAACAGTTCATCTATAGTGAAAAGAGTCAAAGCAGAGTATTTGGCATAGATGGAAGAGAGTTGGATAGGCAAGCTGGTGAGAGCTGTGGACGGTCTTTACAGCTTGATTTTCTTAGAGAAACAGGACACAGCTATGAGCTGAGAGGGACCTTGGAAGAAGTAGTGGAGATCTAAGAAGAGAAGTGAAGTATGAAATACTGTGAACGTCTATATCAAGATGGGGCTGGCTGGAGAGAAGTAGGCAGTGGTTGGTCTCAGCTGTGTGTGGGCTTCTCTGTGAATGGTCTAAAGAAGCTTAGTATTTCCAGGATACAGTTTCTTAGATATTCCATAGATCATCCTTAGAAAATATTCTGCAGTCTCATCATTGCTTGTATCTTCTGACTGACAACATTGCCGCATAGAGCATTTCTTGAACCTTCCCCCTCCCTGAATTTTTTTTTTCCATGTGTATTTCAAAGGCCAAAAGATCTTTTGGGCATTTACTATGCTCATGGTCATGTGCTAATTCCAGTGGCTATAAATCAAAAGAATCGGTCTTGGCTGTTGAGGAGCCTGTTTAATTTCATTTGAGAAGGTTTAGAGCCTTTGGGCTCTTCGTTTGGTTTGGTTTGGTTGAGGTTGATGGTGAGGTGTCAGTGAAGTTGGAGTCTCTTTCTTTGCACCAGTATGAGTTTCTTTTAGTTCCCCCAGAGATCTGGGACCTAATCTTCCTGTATTTGCTTATTTTACACAATTTTACAAATTGTCTAATCTTTATCCTTGCTGTTTGAGGGGACTTAGTCTGGGGGCTAGTTATCAGCCCAGAAGAAAGGCTTGCGAGAGCTGTTAGAAGTCTGCTGGCAGCTCGGACATCTCTATATTCCTAATTTCTATAGGAAGTTTAGGTATTTCTGGTCAGCATTCGCTAAAAAGGCTTCAAGCAAGGACTGATTACGCCTGCCTTTTCCAGAAGAAAATAGTTAATGATTTATTTTCTGGGAAATATTAAAAAGTGGAGCACTATATAGAACATCAGAAAACCTTAGAAATGACTAGACTGTTTGGAAAAAAAAATCATCTAGCTGCTTCTTTGCTATAAGCATAATAGAAAATTATGAAACATTAGACATATTTGGATTTAGATATGATTCTAAATCAACTGTTTGAAATTTGACAAGTTCTTTTTGATATAATTTTCTTCTACATGTTAATAGTGGGGCTTCTTGAGACATTTCATGAGTGCACAGCAGAAGAATAAAAAGTTACCTTGGCGGGGGGCAGGCGGTGGTGCGCTGAGTTAAGTGAACATAGTAGGAAGCACAAGGATCCCAGTTCAAGCCCTTGGCTCCCCATCTACAGGGGGGTGGCTTCACAAGCGGTGAAGCAGGTCTGCAGGTATCCATCTTTCTCTCCCCTTCTCTCTCCCCTCACCCATTTCTTTTTGTCTTATCCAACAACAACAACAATGGAAAAATATGGCTGCCAAGAACAGTGGATTTGTGGTGCAGGCACTGAGCCCCAGCAATAACCCTGGAGAAAAAAAAAGAAAGTTACCTGTGTTTTCATGACTGACTTACCCTCGAAATGTTTGTTTTTCATCGCTGAAGCTTACTTAGGACTTATTTATACTACAAATAACTTGTTAGTCTCTAATAGTGAGCATCTAGAATAATGAACGCTTTAGTTATAAAACAAAAGGAAATTTAAGAAACTTAACTGAATATATATATTTATAGTGCAGGGTAACTCACTTTGAAATAAATATGGATGCAGGTTTTATGGAACAAGGTCTCCAGACTTTTCATGAAACATCAAGTGGTGAATATGTAAAAGTGAACTTTAAAATAAAATAAAGTCTTTGTGCGATGGGGAAATATAGTGGCTTCTTGCATAGTACATTGCTTTTCCATGTGCATGACTCAGGTTGGCTCAAGCTTGGCCCCACTGCACTGAAAAATGCTTCCATGTTGTCATCTGTCTTTCTCTTTCTGTCCACCTCTTTTCTTCTCCCCTTCTATCCCTGCCACTTCCCCCTTCTCCCTGTCTCTTCCTCTCCTCCCTCTCTATCTTAAAAAAAAAATATATATATATGTATATATATATTATTGCTACATTTAGTTTGAATACTTTGTTTTCTGGTTTTGCTTTTGAAAGAAATTTTTGTAAATTTCCAGGTCAAGAAAAATGACAATTTATAGTACAGAACAGAAGTAGCATTGGGTATTAAATAATCTTTTTCTGGTATTTTCCTTCATTTTTTCCTGCATAGTTTCTGATGAAGAACAATCAATAGTGTATGTTCCAGGTATGATGTTTCATTTTGTAATCTTCCTTTCTTCAGTGTTAGGGAAAATAAATAAAAAAGAAAAACATTAGTACAATTTCACAAGCTCAACTTGGTGCAGAATAGTTAATCAAAACCCAATTTTTAAATATTTTTTTTACTATTTATTTATTTTCCCTTTTGTTGCCCTTATTGTTTTCTTTTTTCATTGTTGTTGTGGTTATTGTTGTTGTGGTTGATGTCATTGTTAGATAGGACAGAGAGAAATGGAGAGAGGAGAGGAAGACAGAGGGGGAGAGAAAGATAAGACACCTGCAGACCTGCTTCACCACCTGTGAAGCGACCCCCCTGCCAGTATGGAGCCGGGGGCTCGAACCGGGATCCTTACGCTGGTCCTTGCACTTTGACAACTCAATTTTTTAATTAAAATTTTTTTCTTTTAATTTTATTAGCTGTGGTCTGAGAGGTGGCACAATGGATAAAGCATTGGATTCTCAACCATGAGGTCCTGAGTTCGATCCCCAGCAGCACATGTACCAGAATGATGTCTGGTTCTTTCTCTTCTTTCTCATGAATAAATAAATAAATTCTTTAAAAAATTATTATCTTTATTTATTGGATAGAGACAGCCAGAAATTGAGAGGGAAGGGGGTGGTAGAGATGGGAGAGAGACAGAGAGACACCTTCAAGACTACTTCCCCACTTGCAAAGCTTTCCCCCTGCAGGTGGGGACTGGGGGCTCAAACCCAGGTCTTTGCTCACTGTGACATGTGCACTCAACCAGGTGTGTCACCACCCGGCCCCCCAAAACCCAATTTTTATTTTTGTTTTGTTTTTTGGATAGTTACCAGGGCTTCATGGATCCAGGTGACATTTTCAGCTAGAAAGAGCTGGAGACAGGCTGGGGGTGGGTGGGGAGAACATCCTAGCACCGAAGCAAAGCAGGTGCTGTCCAGTATAATTTTCTACTTAACTTTTGTCATGATCCTATTGAAATCTGAAATACTGCATTAAATTTATGTATTAAGGATTAAGAGCTTATTTTTAATTTGAATAGTAACCTGAGTAGACAATAAAATGTATCCAATCTTGAGATTTATGGCCTGGGCTCTCTTAAAGCTTCCTGGTTTCCAGGTGAACACTAAAACCAAACCATTGCTGGTGACCTAGTTATGTGAAATAGCAGTTGCTTAATTTTCCCCTAAGTTAAGGTATATATAGCATGCTGTAATTTTTAAAATATTTTTAAAAATTATTTTGGATAGAGGCAGAGAAATTTAGAGGGGAAGAGGAGGTTGGGAGGCAGAGAGAGAGAGAGACACATACCTGCAACACTGCTTCACCACTTAACGACGCTTTCACCTTACAGATGGAGGCTGGGGGCTTGAACCTAGATCCTTGTGCACTGTAAAGTGTGCACACAACAGGTGCACCATCACCTAGTCCCTTTTTATTTCATTTTATTTTTTTACCTCCAGGATTATTGCTGGGGCTTGATGCCTACACTAGGAATCCACTGCTCCTGGAGGCTGTTTTTCCCCTTTTGTTGCCCTTGTTTTTTATCGTTGTTGTTGGATAGGACAGAGAGAAATGGAGAGAGGAGGGGAAGACAGAGAGGGGGAGAGAAAGATAGACACCTGCAGACCTGCTTCACCGCTTGTGAAGTGATTCCCCTGCAGGTGGGGAGCTTGGGGTTCAAACCGGGATCCTTACACCAGTCCTTGTGCTTTGCACCATGTGTGCTTAACCCAGTGTGCTACCGCCTGGTATCTCGCAGTACCTTTTAAAAATATTCCAATAGAATCTTTATTATATTCAAAACACAACCTTTACATGATTAATTATTTATTAAGAACTTGAAGTGAAGTTTATAAAGTCATTTTTCCCTGTTGGGTTCCATAAAGCAGAGGCTGTTACGGAAGAGATTACTAAAAAGATGGTTAAAAGAATGAGAATCTCAAGTCTTGAAATCTTGTTTGATGGAAATCCTTAGGAATTTCTACAGAAGGAAATATCAGATTAAGACACAAGTTGATGAGTCCAAAAGCTAATGTGAAGCTTAAGACTTCCCAGCTCACTGCTGCTTCAGTTGCCACGGAGTCTTTAAAAGATGCAGGAGATACAGTGGAGGAACAGGTCAGTAGTTTCTTCTCATTTTCCTTTCCTCCCCCTTCTCATTCTCCAGTCTTTATAAATGCTGACCAGTAACAGATTTTTCTGTATTGAACAGTAACTGGTACATAAGGGTAGAAAAACTTTGAAAGAACATTACATGGCCCACAGTCATTTTCCATCTCTCTCTCTCTTTTTATGTTTCTCTTACACTGACTCATTTACCAGGAGTATATGAATTCATTTGGAGCTGTATGACCAAGAAGAAATTCCTCTTAACCCTCTTGTTCTTCTTCTTTTTTTTTTTTTTTTTTGACCTTTGTTTTTTATTTTTTTTCTTTATTGGGGAATTAATGGTTTACAGTTGACAGTAAAATATAATAGTTTGTACACGTGTAACATTTTTCCATGTAACAATTCAACTCCAACTGGGTCTTCCTCTGCCATCATGTTCCAGGATCTGAACCCTCCATCCCACCCCAGAGTATTTTACTTTGATGCAATACAACACACTTAATTATATCTTTTGAAACACAAGTCAATATTTACTAGTTTGCCATGTCAGATAGTTACAAGTTCTGAGTATTAAGAAGTGAATATAGACTGGGAGGGTTTCTTTTTTTTTTTTCTGATCAAAGGCAACTTTCTCTTTGCTTCAGTTAAAGGAATTTTCCAAATTATCCCTTTGTTTAGAAACTGTAGGGGCAAAAAAAAAGGAAAAAAAAAGAAACTGTAGGGGCTTGGGCTTGGGCGGTGGTGCATCAGATTAAGCACACATAGTATGAAGCATAAGAATCTGGTTCGAGCCCCCGGCTCCCCACGGGGGGGGGGTATCACTTTACAAGCAGTGAAGCAGGTCTGCAGGTATCTTATCTTTCTCTCTCCCTATCTTCCCCTCCCTTTTCAATTTCTTTCTGTCCTATCCAAAAAAAAAAAATTGAAGGGGGGGGGTGAAAGACGGCAACAGGAGCAGTATAGGCACCAAGCCGCAGTGATAACCCTGGAAGCAAAAAAAAAGAAAAGAAAAGAAAAGAAAAAAGAAAAAGAAAACTGAAACATTTGGAACCCTAAGATGCCTTGGCAGGTGATTTGAGAATCAACATTTCTTAAAAGGATGCACTTGAAACATTTGTAAAATGTGTCATAGTGCTAGACCACTAATCACATCTCAGATAATTGCAGAGAATTGGTATCATAAAATACAATGGGTAAAATTAAATTCCATTAAAGTATTATTATTTTTTATTTAAGTTAGTGTTAGTCTAGAGCTTTTCCTTTCTTAAATTTCTCTGTGCACAGTAGTGGTTTCCAAGATTATGGGGCGTATTTCCATACCACCGTATGTATATTACAGGCCATATTTCCATACCACTGTATATATATATTTCAGGGCATATTTCCATACCACCGTATGTATATTACAGGCCATATTTCCATACCACTGTATATATATATTTCAGGGCATATTTCCATACTGCTGTATGTGTATTACAGGGTATATTTTCATACCACTCCCATCACCAAAGTTTTGTACCCACACCCACCCATTGATAATCACCATAGTTCTCACAATGTCTTAGATACAGTCCTTCGTAGAAGATACAGTACAGACTAGTATGCTTTAATAACCCTTTATATAGATATAAAATATTTAGATTACTCCAACATTTGTGCTTCAGACTATCTAGGCTGCTTTAAGCCTTCCTTTAAATAGTCATTATCTTGGTATGTAGCAAAAGACCAATATCCTGATTTGTGTGGAGTTAGCTAATCATATTGACAACTACTCCTATTCTTTTATTAGGTCTTCATTCTGATTTTTGTTCATGTGCATTTGTTGGTGAAAAATAAACCCTTTTATATAGTAAAGCTGCTTCATTACAGTAAATCTAGTTTGAATTATTATTTTCTTTAGTTGGAAAATGTAAAAGCTCTATGTGGTTGAATATGGAGACATTCAATGATTTCTCTCACACTCCTACTAGTAATTACAGTAAAGTTACTTTGCTTTGTAAAGTTAGTGTAAATATATATATATAGTTGTTGTTGTTGTTGTTGTTTTGTTTTCCCACCCAGAATTTAAATCAGGGCTTGGCAGTCTGTGGCCTGTGTGCCAAGTCTCCTTGCAGCCGGTATCACAAGTAAACTGTTACTGAGACATTCCCATGCTCACGTTCTCTTAATTCCATCTAGGCTGCTTTTTTGTTGGAATTGCAGAGTTGCTGCAGAGATTGTATGCACAGAAGTCCCAAATATGTGCTATTGATTCTTTATTGAATTAATAAAATGGGGGGTTAGGTTCTTGGGAACTTTCTAGTATCTAGTTTGTTGTTTTGTTAACTCATGTTTAGCAGAATAGCTCACTTGGATTGGGTGCTGCTTTGCCGTTCATGCAGTGCAGCCTGAGCCTACCTCATTGGAAGAAGCATTGATGTTGGGGTCTCTTTCACTGTCTTTCTCTGCCTCTACCTAAAAGAAAAAAAAAATCACAATTTAAAATGTCTTCTTGTAACCCCAGTGTACCCACTTTGCAATGGATGTAGATATATTAGATCCCCCTACAGCATATTGTTTCATCATTTTGTCTTTTTTAACATTATTTTACGAGAGAGAAAATTACTCTGACATTATTTTATGAGAGAGAAAATTACTCTGACATACACAGTACTGAGAATGAAATTGGGCCTTAGGTATCCAAGTCCTGCACTTTATTCTCTGAGCTACCTCCTCAGTCTCCCTGTTATTTGATTTTAATGTCGCTCAGAAAAGTCATTGAGCCATTTTGCCAGCCTGCATTTGCAAGTTCTTATCTATAATTGAAACTTTTTCTTTTTATACAGTGGTTTCTTCTGTACTGAAGGATATAGCCTTCTTTTTCATTAAGTCCATAATTTCATGATTCTGTTGGCTTCCTAGCCATAGTGTTTTGTTAATATTCCCTAATATATAATCAGGTAGTTTAAAAGTTTAAGTTTTTAACTTGATAGAGGAAGTTGAGAGGGAGGGGGAAATAGGGAGAGTATGGGAAACACCTGCAGCACTGCTTCGCCCATGAAGCTTCCTCCCTGCAGGTGTGGACCAAGGACTTGAGCCTGGGTCCTTGTTCTAATGTTTTTATTTCCCCTAATACTAAATGTGTATACTCAGCTGAGTATACCAGCACCTGACCCCCAGGCATATTTCTGCCTTTGAATTCTTTCTTTGTGCTTTTCTGTATAGATTTTTATTTCTCCAGTGGATGGTCAGTTTTTTAATCTGCTTTGAATTTCTAGTAGGTTTAAATGAAATAGGTAAATAATGTTACATCAGATAAAAGACAGCTAAGGTATTACATCTGCTTTTACTTTAAGTTGTTTCTTCAAAAATCATACTGTTTTTTTTCCACCAGGGCTATTATAGGGGTTCAGTTCCAGCACTGCGGATCTACTGCTCCAGGCAGCCATTCTCCCACCCCCATTCTTTTTTTCTTATTAGATAGGACAGATAGAAATTGAGAGGGAGGGGGTGGGGTGTTAGTGCAGCAAGTTAAGTGCACATGTTACAAAGTGCAAGGATCAGCATAAGGATTCTGCTTCCCAGGCTCCTACCTGCAGGGGTGTCTCTTTCACAAGCAGTGAAGCAGGTTTGCAGGTCTCTATCTTTCTCTCCCCCTCTCTTTCCCTCCTCCTCTCTATTTCTCTCTGTCCTATCCAACAACAGTAACAGTAACAATAATGACAGCAACAAGGGCAACAAAATGGGAAAAATAACCTCCAGGAGCAGTGGATTCATAGTGCAGGCACCGAGCCCCAGCAATAAGCCTGGAGGCAAAAAAAGAAAAGAAAAGAAATTGAGGGGGAAATAGGGAGAGAAAAAGAGAGACACCTGTAGACCTGTTTCACTGCTCATGAAGTGTCGTCCCTGCAGGTGGAGATTCGGCGCTTATACCCAAGCCTTGTGCGCGGGAATGTGTGCACTCAACCTGGTACACCACTGCCTGGCTCCAAAAAGTCTTAAAGATTTTTAGCAGATGTTAACCAAAATATTTTTCTGTTTCCCTTAGAATTTTTGCAAAGAAGCAATAAAGAGTGTATCACTGAAGGATTTATGTCTTGAAGATAAACGACGCATTGCAAACTTAATTAAAGAACTGGCCAGGTAAGACAGCCCACTATATGAAGTGCATTACCATACACGAGAGAGAAGTGCCTTTGGAATCAGAAAAGTTATATAGATTTTGGTCATTGTCGGTTTCTCTGCTCCAGGCTGACTTTTTCTGATTATAGAAGTCGGTCTCTAACCTGGGTCAGGTGTGTGGCAAAACTAGCAGTCCCTCAAGTGAACTATCTTGAAGACCCTAAATATGTTTTGATGACATTGATCTTAAAGGAGCAAAGGCCTTTCCTTACTCCTTTTTCTTTCATTTCCCCCTCCCCTTCCCTCCCTTCCCTTTCTCATTCATTCTTTCGATATTCTATGGCTTCAAAAATGGAAGAGGGCAAGCTCACTTAGCTGCTAGAGTTGCCTGCCTTGCCACGTACAGGGTCCGTGTTTGAACCCCCGGCTTACCTCATGTAATGCCAGCACTGGAGTAAACTTGGGTGCTATAATCTTTCTCTCTCTGCTCCTGTTCACCTGACTGTCCTTCATGTTCTCTTTCTATTGAAAAAGTCAGCCTGGAGTAGTGAAGTCACATATGTATAAGGTCCTGGTGTACAAATAATAAATAAATATAAAGGTAGAAAATGATAGAAGCACACCAGAACAATTTCCAATGTGCATTTTCTTATTTACTTAGTTTTCCAGGTTTTTGTGGTACAGATGTTTGCTTTGAAATGTACTTTAGGCCTTTGTCTTACAACTCTTCATTACATTCTGATAAACTTTGTTGTTGGAAATCTTGAAATTTTGAACACCTGGAAATATATTATTATTGTAACATTCTGATATTCTATAGTCTGATATTCAGTAAGTTGCATGTATAACTTTTTCTTTTCCCTTTTCTCCCCTATTTTCTCTTTCTCCCTCCCTTCCTCTTTCCCCCTCCCTTCCCCTCCTTCCCCCTCCCTCTCCTCCTTTCCCTCCTCCCTTTTCCTTTTCCCTTCCCCTTCCCTTCTGCTCCTTTCCCTTCCCTTCTCTGCCAGAACACTGCTCAGCTCTGGCTTATGATGGTATGGGGAATTAAACCTGGAACTCAGAACCCAAGGCATGAAAGTCTATTTCCAAAATCATTATGCTGTCTCTCTCACCCACACATATAACTTTTGAGGTGTTAAAATTGGGACAGACCCCATTTGGGCTGGGTGGTGGTGCACCTGGTTGAGCGTGTGTATTAGAATGCGCGAGGACCCGGGTTCAAGCCCCCGGCCCACAGCTGCAGGGGGAAAGCTTTACAAGTGGTAAAGCAGGGCTGCAGGTGTCTCTCTGTCTCTCTCCCTCTCTATCACCCCCTCCCTCTTGATTTCTGTCTGTCTCTATCCAATAAATAAAGATAATAGTAAATTTTTTAAAAATTTATTAAAAAAATTGGGACAGACATAACCTGACATACCACTTATTTATAAATTGACATGGAATTAATAAATATCCAACAAGTATTCCAGTTTGGGCTGAACATAAATCTGTATAGTTACTCTTGAGTTTTGTACATGGTAAGATTTAGATAGCCCTAGTGGCAATAAAACATAAAAAAAAATTTAAAAAGATGTTAGTCTGAATGTTGTAGTCTAAAAATACTCATTGATTACAATGTGGAGAAGCTACTTTTATATGTCTAAAAGTTGCTTACAGAAAATCCTAGCTCAGGTTTTCCAGAAAGTTTGCTTGGTTCTAACTTAGAATCATCAGATGATTGATTTAAAATATTTTGGAACTTCAAACATATTTAAATTCTGGAAGGAGTAAATTAGGCTTGTGTCCTATAGAGACTAGGTTCTTACCAGCTAATAACAGTAATTCTCAATTTGTCAACTTTACCCAACAGTTTGTAATAATATTTTTGAATCAAATTTTGTTGAACAAAATATATGAGAACTATATTTTATTGTCTATAGTTCTCATACAAGAATAGGAGTGTTTTTAAAATATATGAAATAAGGGGGTCAGGCAGTAATGCAAGGGGTTAAGCAAAGCACAAGGACTGGCATAAGGATCCTGGTTCGAGCCCCCAGCTCCCCACCTGCAAGAGGGTTCCTTCCTGGGTGGTAAAGCAGGTGTGCGGTGTCTGTCTTTCTCTCCCTCTCTCTATCTCCCCATCTCTCTCGATTTCTCTCTGTCCTATCCAACAACAGCAACAGCAATGACAACAATAATAATAATGACAAGGGCAACAAAATGGGAAAAATGGCCTCCAAGAGCAGTGGATTCGTAGTGCAGGCACTTCTTCTTCTAGCGTTTGCCCTTCTTCCATAGCCAGTCAACAGCGTCAGGTTGAGCCTGATGTAAAGTTTCGAGACCTCCTTTGAATCTGGAGAGGTGGCAGTCGTTGACTATGTGGGTCATAGTCTGTCTGTAGCCGCAGGGGCAGTTCGGGTCATCTCTGGCTCCCCAACTATGGAACATAGCGGCGCACCGACCATGGCCTGTTCGATAGCGATTGAGGAGGGCCCAATCATAACGTGCTAGGTCAAAGCCGGGTTGACGCTTGCAGGGGTCTGTGATGAGGTGTTTGTTCTTTACCTCAGCTGACTGTCAACTCTGTTTCCAAGAGACTGGAACAGAGAAGTTCAGTGTAGGCATAGGGGACCAGATTGGGTGACGAAACGTCAAGCATTGGACAGGTGGGTGAAGATATCCGCGTATATTGGCAGGTCCGGTCGAGCGTAGACGTGGGAAATGAACTTAGATGATGCCGCATCCTGACGACTATCTGGCGGGGCGATGTTGCTAAGAACTGGCAGCCATGGAACCGGGGTGGAACGGATGGTTCCAGAAATTATCCTCATGGAGGAATATAATTTGGAATCGACCAAGTGGACATGGGGGCTACGGAACCATCCTGGGGCACAGTATTCTGCAGTGGAATAGCATAATGCCAGAGATGATGATCGTAGTGTGGAAGCGCTCGCGCCCCATGAGGAGCTGGCCAGTCTTGCAATGATGTCATTCCTCGCACCCACCTTTGCTGCAGTTTTTATGAGATGTTCGTGAAATGACAGAGTGCGATCGAGAGTAACGCCAAGATAGACTGGCTGGGCTTCATGCCGGATTCTCGTATCGCCAAGCTGCACATTAAGCTCACGCGAGGCCTAGGCATGGTGTAGATGGAAAACAGATGATACCGTTTTTGCAGTGCTAGGGATTAGTCGCCATTTTTACAGTAATCAGATATCAGAGACATGTCTTTCGTGAGTGTTTCCTCGAGGATGTTGAACTTGGATGCCTGAGTTGCACAGCAGATGTCATAGGCGTAGATGAACTTCCTTGAAGAAGTTTCTGGGAGGTCATTGATGTAAATATTAAATAGCGTAGGAGCCAGAACAGAGCCCTGGGGGAGGCCACTTGAGACAGGTCTCCATCTGCTAGACTTGTTACCCAGATGCACCCGGAATCTTCTGTTTTGGAGAAGAAACAATATAGTGTTGGCCACCCATGGAGGCAGGCATCTTGAGATCTTGACTAGGAGACCACGGTATCAGACCGTGTCATAGGCTGCTGTGAGATCAACAAAGACAGCACCCGTCTTTAAATTCTTCTGGAATTCATTTTCAATGTAAGTTGAGAGGGCCAGGGCTTGTTCGCAGGTAGATCTTCCTGGGCGGAAACCAGCTTGGGCGGGTGATAGGAATTTCTCTGTAAGAGGAGAAATATGTGACAGAAGCAGCCTCTCAAGGAGTTTGTAACACACGGAGAGGAGAGAAATTGGTCTATAGCTGGCGGCCAGTGTTGGGTCTTTCTTTGGTTTCAAAACCGCTATAATCTTCGCATGACGCCAAACTTTGGGCATAGACTCAGATTCCAAGATGTGGGACAGGAATGAAGCGAGCCACTTCTTTGCCGCGGGACCCAGGCTAAGAATGAGTTCTGGGGTGATGTTATCATAGCCAGCAGCTGTTCCCGGTTTAACCCTCTTCAAAGCGTCTTCCAGTTCTGACAGTGTAAAGGGAGAGAATTTTGGAGATGGACAAGATAACCGGAAGTGGGATGACCACTCATGGGAAATTTCTCTTTTCCAGACTGGGTCGATCTTAGCACGTCCAACTTGAGTTAGGTGACTGGCCACTGAGTTTGGAGAGACGGGAGGATGGGAGACGGGAGGGGGTTGGCTACCGGCACCCAGTCTGTGAAGAAGCTTCCAGGCCTTCCTACTTGAGTGGGTGAAGTTCAGACTTTCCGTGAGTTGTTGCCAGCGGGCTTGGCGTGCTGCATCCAGGGAGGCAATGAGATGGTCAGCCACATCTGGGTGGCCCGACTCATCATACTGCTTTAGTAGTTGCTCGCATTAAGCATCAAGACAAGGCGTATAGTTAGCACGTCTCCCACGAGGAATGGCTTGGGAAGCTGCTTTGAAGATGGCTTGGCAGAAGCGCCTGTAGGAATCTTCAGAGGGGATAGAGTTAATTGGAATTGCAGGAATAGATTTGTTGGTAAGATCACTGAACAGACACCAGTTTGCTTTCCGAAAGTTCCATCTTAGTTTCTCCAAGCACAGAATCAGTGGGAGCTGGAGACCAATGTGGATGATAGCTGGGCGGTGATGACTGTGCGGGAAGATCTTGAGAACTTGTCTCGTAGAGGGAAAGGCTTGGCCGTTGACTGTGCTAATCCAGCACAGGTCGGGTGACGAGTCTTTATTCCATCTAGCACTGTAAAAAGAGCCTGGCTGTTTGGGATCGTATAATAGGGAGAGGTCATTCGCTGAAGCCCAGTCGGCTAAGATAGAGCCGTCAGCACGAGTGGAGGAATATCCCCAGTCTTGGTGATGACTATTAAAGTCTCCAACGTAAACGGCTGGGTGATTGGGGCTAGGCAGGACCTCATTATCCCACAAGGCACTGGGAGGCTTATATACGTTGAAGAGCTGAATAGATCCAATAGTAATGGAGTCGTAGAAGGTTGAAGAGGCCGTATGGTAAACGTTCGCAAGATACGATTTGGCATGTATGGAAGCTTGTACCTTCATTTATTTACCTATTGATCTGCTAATGGACAGTTGGGTTGTCCAGCTGTGGCTATTTATAGGTATTTCCCTTAACATTCAAGTAGGATGGAGAAAGGTTTCGATAATTTAGGAAAGCTAGATGGGCTCAAACTGTGTCTCTAGGGCATGTGTAGCGTAAAGTGTTAGTTGCTATGCAGATTCGCAGATACTATTTTGGAGTGCCGAGTCACTGAAAGATAAGTGTTGACACCTAACACTAACCATTTATAGGCATAGTTTCAAAAAGGTATGATAATACTCAGTAGCTCTTAGCACAATGTGCAGAACAAGCAGCATGTTTTTGAGTTACATAGTGAAATGTAAAATCAAGCCAAAGTGATGACTCTGGTTCCTTTTAAAATAGTACCTGTGAGGCAAAAAGCATACTTAAAAAATAACTTTTAAAAATAAAACCACAAGGGGGTAGGGCGGTGGCTCAGTGGGTTAAGCACATGTGTCGCAAAGCGCAAGGACCTGCGTAAGGATCCCGGTTCGAGCCCCCGGCTCCCCACCTGCAGGGGAGTTGCTTCACAGGTGGTGAAGAGCGGGTCTGCAGGTGTCTATCTTTCTCTCCCCCTCTCTGTCTTCCCCTTCTCTCTCCATTTCTTTCTGTTCTATCCAACAACAAACAACATCAACAATGGCAATAATAGTAACCACAAGGAGGCTACAACAACAAGGGCAACAAAAGGGGGAAAAAATGGCCTCCAGGAGTGGTGGTGGTGGATTCATGGTGCAGACACCAAGCCCAGCAATAACCCTGGAGGAAAGAAAATAAATAAATAAATAAATAAAACCACAACATGGCCATGACTTTAGTCGTGTTAGTGGGAAAACTCTATGTGACTCACTGTATGTTGGAGGGATCCATGGGGATCCAACTGTGAGGCCTTTGTAGGTGATGCCTTTATACTTGTTGTGTATGAATGAGTTAAAAAGTCAGACCTCTAAGGTGCTTTATATTTATAAAGACGAATAAATGTTCATCAAAGATTAAAAACAAAATTTAGATTTAGCACAATAGGTTATGCAAGTGGATTTATTGAAACAGAACAAAATAGTTTATAAAAGAAAGAAAGTCATATGCCTAGTGATTTAAAAAAAAAATAGAAATTCAATTCAGAGAGGGACTTTCCAGGCAAGCCTAATTTGGAAAAACAAATCCATGGTTAATAGGTGAATTTAACCTGAATGTGAAAAAACAATTTTGTACCATTTGGCAAGAAAACAAACAGGTATAAAAGCCTGGTATGAATTTTTAATAATCTGTATAATATGCTCCGGGACTATTTTCATTATATTAAATATACTACTAGTAGAATACAAATCAGAATTTACAGGCTAATAGAAAATAGAAACCACAAAAATAAATTAGGAATATTATGAATTATTTACCTTCTGGGAGAGATTGCTTAGTGGTGACGTATATGATGGAGTTTCCCTCTGAGGTGTCCAGCATTGATTTAGGTTTGCAGAAAGATAAGTGCAATATTAATTGATCTTTCTTGGATACAGTGGGATAGAGAGATTCTTTCTGTTCAAGATTGCTGAATTAAGTTACTTTAGAAAGACTTTCTTTTCTTTTCTTTTTTTATTTAAGAAAGGATAAATTAACAAAACCATAGAATAAGAGGGGTACAATTCCACACAATTCCCACCACCCAATCTCCATATCCCACCCCCTCCCCTGATAGCCTTCCCACCCTCTATCCCTCTGGGAGCATGGACCCAGGGACATTGTAGGTTGTAGAAGGTGGAAGGTCTGGCTTCTGTAATTGCTTCCCTGCTGAACATGGGCGTTGACTGGTCAGTCCGTACTCCCAGTCTGCCTCTCTCTTTCCCTAGTAGGGTGGGTCTCTGGGGACGCGGAGCTCCAGAACACATTGGTGGGGTCTTCAGTCCAGGGAAGCCTGGCCGGCATCCTGATGACATCTGGAACCTGGTGACTGAAAAGAGAGTTAACATACAAAGCCAAACAAATTGTTGAGCAATCATGGAATAGTGGAGAGGAAGTGTTAGGGGGATACTCACTGCAAACTCTAGTGTACTTCTGCTTTCAGGTATATATTTTGCAGTAATTTATGGATATGTGTGAACATATGCTCTCTCTCACAGAAACTGGTGTATTTCTAGGTTTTGGGACTTTGTTAGAAAGTGAACCAGCTGAGATGGAATTAAAGTATACTATGAAAGGAAAGGTAATGAAGCTGAAGGGTTGTCATTCCACACATGAAGTCTCTGGACACAGTCTGAATTGAAGCATGTTGAGGTGGCCATCGTTGCATTGATTAGGTTGTGTTCAGCAGATGCAATATTATTTGATATGGATTGGGAGAGGCATACGGGAAAGTGGGCCCTATCCAAGGGTTCCAGGACTGGGGGAAGTAGAGGAGTTTCCTGCTGTCTTAGGTTTCCAAAAGACAATGGATAGTTAATGTTATCATCACATTATTTGGTAATTGGGTTAACTTTGAAAAGTCCTTTTGTTAGTGTTTGCTGTACAGTACCCAGTATTTTGTATATAGCTGTGCTATTGGTTGCTTCTGATCTACTTGGTCTAGGCTTTTGAGAGAGTCTGCATATCAATTACACATCCTATATATTAAAAAGATTCAGTCTGTGTTTTAAAAAACTTCGAGACATACAATTAATTTTCCCCCTCTCATATTAATTAACTAGTGATTTATATGACTACATTTTACTAGGAGTGTACATAAACACCATTGCCACCACCAAAAGACTATGACCCATCCCTCCCACCCACTCCCACCCCCCACTGGCCCAGGAAGCTGCATGTCTACCCCTCACCACAGGGTTTTTACTTTGGTGCCCTACTTACAATTTGGTCAGGTCCTGCTTTTAGTTTCCCTTTCAGATCTTCTTTCTCAACTTCTGTTGATGAGTGGGATCATCCCATACTCATCTTTGTCTTTCTGACTTAGCTCACTTAACATCATTCCTTCTAGCTCTGTCCAAGATGGGTCAGAGAAGGTGGGTTCATTGTTCTTGATAGCTGCATAGTATTCCATTGTGTATATATACCACAGCTTTCTCAGCCACTCATCTGTTGTTGGGCACCTGGGTTGCTTCCAGGTTTTAGCTGTTATGAATTGTGCTGCTATGAAAATAGGAGTACACACCTCTTTTTGGTTGGGTGTTATGGAGTCCTTGGGGTATAACCCCAGTAGAGGAATTACTGGATCATATGGAAGGTCCATGCCTAGCCTTCTGAGAGTTTTCCAGACTGCTCTCCACAGAGGCTGTTGTTGTTTTCACTGTGTTATGTTGTTTTCGCCGGCTGGCTTCACGGGCGGGTAACAGACGACCAGGGTCTCATGCATACCAACAGGCTGTACCAATTTACATTCCCACCAGCAATGTAAAAGGGTTCCTCTGTCCCCACAACCTAGTACAGGCCTAAGTGATAAGAATCCATTGTAAGAGTATATAAGACGTCAACTATGGAAGAGCATAATCAATATATATTAGAGCCTGTGGGCAAAAAAGAAAAATGAAAAGATGGAAAGCTATAATACATATACACCAATGTACATATTTCATGTCCTAAACATAATTCTAAATAGATTCAGCAAGGCCACAAGAGAGATTATTATATTCATATGGCACTATGTATGTTTTCACAAGGACATGCTAAGGGGGAAATGCCAGAGAAAGATCAACTAGTTGATATTGCATTGTTGGAAAAGCCATGACTTTCTATGTTTTTCTATGCAAAAAATATTTCATAACTTTTCTGACCACTCAATAGATGGATCATGAAATGTTCGACAATTTTAGAAAAAACTTAGAGGCAGTATGGAATTACTTAAAAAATATTTTTAGTGTTAATTGTGATGAAAAGTAATGACAAACGGAAGGAGTGCTTTGTAAAGAGATGGCAGAAAGGGAGACAAATGACCTGATACTAGAATATAAATGCTCTTCTTTTAAAAAGGTCTTTAATGGGGAAGGGGTGGTAGCACAGCGGGTTAAGTACACTTGGTTCAAAGTGCAAGGACTAGCTTAAGGATCCCAGTTTTAGCCCCGGCACCCCACCTGCAGGGGGGTTGTTTCACAGGTGGTGAAGCAGGTCTGGAGGTGTCTTTCTCTCCCCTTCTCTGTCTTCCCTTCCTCTCTCCATTTCTCTCTATCCTATCCAGCAACAATGACAATAATAATAATAACTACAACAACGATAAAACAACTAGGGCAACTAAAGGGAAAAAAAATAGCCTCCACGAGTAGTGGGTTCATGGTGCAGGCACTTCTTCTACTAGCGTTTGCCCTTCTTCCGTAGCCAGTCAACAGCGTCAGGTTGAGCCTAATGTAAAGTTTCGAGACCTCCTTTGAATCTGGAGAGGTGGCAGTCGTTGACTATGTGGGTCATAGTCTGTCTGTAGCCGCAGGGGCAATTCGGGTCGTCTCTGGCTCCCCAGCGATGGAACATAGCGGCGCACCGGCCATGGCCTGTTCGATATCGATTGAGGAGGGCCCAATCATAACGTGCTAGGTCAAAGCCGGGTTGACGCTTGCAGGGGTCTGTGATGAGGTGTTTGTTCTTTACCTCAGCTGACTGTCAACTCTGTTTCCAAGAGACTGGAACAGAGAAGTTCAGTGTAGGCATAGGGGACCAGATTGGGTGACGAGACATCAAGCGTTGGACAGGGTGGGCGAAGATATCCGCGTATATTGGCAGGTCCGGTTGAGCGTAGACGTGGGAAATGAACTTAGATGATGCCGCATCCCGACGACTATCTGGCGGGGCGATGTTGCTAAGAACTGGCAGCCATGGAACCGGGGTGGAACGAATGGTTCCAGAAATTATCCTCATGGAGGATAATTTGGAATCGACCAAGTGGACATGGGGGCTACGGAACCATACTGGGGCACAGTATTCTGCAGTGGAATAGCATAATGCCAGAGATGATGATCATAGTGTGGAAGCACTCGCGCCCCATGAGGAGCTGGCCAGTCTTGCAATGATGTTATTCCTCGCGCCCACCTTTGCTGCAGTTTTTATGAGATGTTTGTGAAATGACCGAGTGCGATCGAGAGTAATGCCAAGATAGACTGGCTGGGCTTCATGACGGATTCTTGTATCGCCAAGCTGCACATTAAGCTCATGCGAGGCCGAGGCATGGTGTAGATGGAAAACAGATGATACCTTTTTTGCAGTGCTAGGGATTAGTCGCCATTTTTTACAGTAATCAGATATCAGAGACATGTCTTTCGTGAGTGTTTCCTCGAGGATGTCGAACTTGGATGCCTCAGTTGCACAGCAGATGTCATCGGCGTAGATGAACTTCCTTGAAGAAGTTTCTGGGAGGTCATTGATGTAAATATTAAATAGTGTAGGAGCCAGAACAGAGCCCTGGGGGAGGCCACTTGAGACAAGTCTCCATCTGCTAGACTTCTCACCCAGATGCACCTGGAATCTTCTGTTTTGGAGAAGAAACGCTATAGTGTTGGCCACCCATGGAGGCAGGCATCTTGAGATCTTGACTAAGAGACCACGGTGCCAGACCGTGTCATAGGCTGCTGTGAGATCAACAAAGACAGCACCCGTCTTTAAATTCTTCTGGAATCCATTTTCAATGTAATGCAGGCACTGAGCCCCAGTGATAACCCTGGAGGAAAAGAATAAAAGGGTCTTTAGTGGTTTCATGGTAATCTACAGTATTATAAATATGCAGGTATATTTCACACCACCAGAGTTCTGTGCTCCTGTTGTCTCTCTTCTATGTGTATTTCTTCATTGTTTTGTTGTCCTGATTCCTTGTAACAGTTTTGGAGATTACTATCTTTATTTTTTTTTATTTAGTTTTTTGGTTCTCTTTTTTATTGGATAGAGGCAGTCAGAAATCAAGAGGGAGGAGGGTGATAGAAATACAGAGAGAGACACCTGCAGCCCTGTTTCAACACTTGCAAAGCTTTCCCCCTCCAGGTGGGGACTTGGGGCTCAAACCCAGGTCCTTACACTTTGTAACATGTGCACTCTGTCAGGCGTGTCACCACCCGACCTGAGATTACTGTCTTTTTAAAAAAGAGAATCTGAGTCCCATTTGTGAGGCTAGTTAGTAAATGTAAATAGTAGGAGCTGGGGAAATTACTCGAATGTCATGAACAAAAAGAAATAAACTTTTTTTTTTTATACATTACAGTCTATTTTCACTTTCTCACATTATTTAGAAGAAAGATAAAATTGAAGTTTTTTATATTTTATTTTTTAATTTACTTCTAATGAAAGAGAGATGCAGAAAGATGAAATGAGAGATAGAGAGAGGGGGAGAGAGAGACAGACTGACCAGAGCACTGCTCAGCTCTGGCTTATGGTGGTACTAAGGATTGAACTAGAGACCTTAGAGCCTCAGACATGAAAGTTTTCTGCAGAACTATTATGCTGTCTTCTCTGTTCCCAATTGACTCTAACGCATTAAAAATTCTAATTTTGGGAGTCAGGCGGTAGCACAGGGGGTTAAGTGCAGGTGGCACAAGGCGCAAGGGCCAGCATAAGGATCTGGTTCAAGCCCCCGGCTCCCCACCTGCAGGGGAGTTGCTTTACAGGCGGTGAAGCAGATCTGCAGGTGTCTCTCTTTCTGTCCCCCTCACTATCTTCCCCTCCTCTCTCCATTTCTCTCTGTCCTATCCATCAATGACAATATCAACGACAATAATAACTACAACAACAATAAAATAACAAGGGCAACAAAAAGTGTTGTTGTGGCAGTCTGTCCTCAGCAACAAAAAAGAAAATAAATATTTTAAAAAATTCTAATTTTAATCACATTGTTTCACTTATATGAATATCTCTACCAGAAAACTAGCAATAAAGGAAAGAGTATAGATCTTATGGCATACAGAAATTGCCCTGAGTAGGAGAATGTAAATTTAGGATCTTAAAAAATAAATAAATAAAGGAACAAAGGTTTGAATTTCTTGTCTCATATATATCATGGTTGATTTTGTAGGCCAGATGTGTTGTATTCTCTTCAGAGGAATAAATACCAACCAAAGAGAAATTTCTATCAAGCATCTTGTGTGTAAAGCAGGATGAAAAGCAGTTACCATATTTAGATAAAATTTAATGCCGTTTTTCACTAGAGCACTGCATTATGGTGGTGCCCAGGATTGAATCCGGACCTCTCCTGCCATAGACTGTTGTGCTAAGGGGGTTGTTATCTCCTAGACTCTAATTTTTTTTCTTCTTTTTTTTTTCCCTGTGGTCACTGGCTTCACATAGCTGACCTTTCTTTTGGTAGAAGAGTAGACAGGAGAGCAGGAATGGTGCTACAGCACTCAGTCTCCTCTTGTGTGGTGGGAGCCTGGGGGTGTGTGTGTGGTGTAGCCTTGCAGTGCTAGTAGGTCACTATCCAGATGAGCTATCTCACAGGTTCTGGTTATGTTATTATTATCTTAAAGATTTTTTTTTCCCCTCTGTTCACTTATCAGAAAATACCCCCTTCTGCGTAGGAATACCTTTTGGACTAGAATTCTATTTTTTCAGATTTAAGTACTAGTGGATAATAATCATCTAGGTTAATGTTTTTCACTTTATAATTCTTTTGTACTACAAGTAAGTGTAGTACAAATCCTTTATCATGTTAATGTCATTTTTCTATACCAGTGCACTTATTTACATGATACCTAGGAATACAAAACATCAGTACAAAGAAAAAGTTAAATTGATTATGTACTCTTATATTTAATGAAATATTAAGAGCCATTGACAGGATTTAAGTTACATGTATGAGTAAGGTCTAAATAAAAATAAATTTGTGAAAGTAATGATACCTGTTTTACATTTTTGCTTTTTTTTTCTGTCCTGGATTATAACTGGCAACCTATATTCTGACTTTAAATATTTAAGATGTTCCTGATGATTAGTTTGATATGCAAATGAAATGTATATTTCATTGTTAAGAATGTATCAAATATTACCTTTTGAAGGGTAACTTTAAAAATAAAACATGGAATATCTCTGAAAAAATATTCTGTATACATTGGGAAGAAATCTACTTTGGGCAAACCATAGCCGTAGGCACATAGTTTATTTTATTCTCATAGGCATTTTCTTTTTACTTTTTGTATTTCTTCCAGAGTAAGTGAGGAAAAGGAGGTGACAGAAGAACGACTCAAAGCTGAACAGGAATCGTTTGAGAAGAAGATCAGACAGTTGGAAGAACAGAATGAACTGATCATCAAAGAAAGGGAAGATATCCTTTTCGAAAAGTTCTCTTTTTTTAACGTGCAGAAAGTTTTGTCTCTGGAAAAGTGTCCAAGAAGAAAATGTAAATTCCAGAGAAATAATTGTTCTAATTTATAACAGGGAATCCATCTGCATGGGCCACCATTTGTAAGCTGTCAGCGCGGCACTTACCAGCATGTGCTGCTGCTGCCTGTGTGCTTAATATGGCCACCCAGCTGTGCTGCTGCTGCTATTCCACTGCACAGCACATATTTGTCAACCAAAAGAGACAATAAGAAACCTGAGCATTAAAATGTAGTGTTAGAACTTTATTAAATTTTGTTCCACTGTTATCAAGCTTGAAACCTCTGTTCCGATATTCCTTCTAGCAAAATTTTGACAATTCCAAGGAATCTACTCTGGTATAAAGGTTGATCGAAAAACCCATTGCAGTTTACAGAAGTTGCAGTTGCTGAGTATCTGTACTGCAACATAAAAGTCATGACGCCATTCAAATTTAAGAGATTGCTGCTGCCTTTAGAACCAGGGAGAGGGGCATGGAGTTGTGTGTGTGTGTGTGTGTGTGTGTGTGTGTGTGTATTTAATTTCATTATCAGACAGTAAGATGAAAGTAGTATTTTAACTTTGAAGTTGTACTTTAAGGGGCATGGAGTTAAAATATGCATAAATATTTTAAATTTTGTTGTTTATTTTTTATTTTCCTGAGAGAGTGAGAGAGACTTACTGCTCAGCTCTGGCATATACAGTGTGTATGTGGGAGGGTCTTTCCATCTTGAAGGTAATATGTTGAGTGAGGTAACCCAGAAAGAGAAGGACTGACATTGAATGATCTCACTTACAGGAGGAGCCTAAGAAGCAAGAGCCATAGGGGAAAATTCAAGGTGAAGCTTGGACTGGGTGTGGTGTATTGCATCAAAGCAAAGGACTCTGGGGAAGGAGGGAGAGGGATGGGATGGAGGCGCTCTGGAGTCCTGGTTTATGATGGTGGAAAAGACCCCAGGTTGGGGAGTGAGGGTCTTGCAGACATCTGTTATGGGGAGAGAGATTGTACCTAAGTGTCAGCAACTGTAATGTAAACCATCAACTCCCAATAACATGGGGCAAATAGGACCTCATGATACAAGTGCTGTGCTGTGCAGAGTTACGTCCCTGACATAAGTAAGCATTTTCTCAGGTTTCTTGTGGATGTGTAGAACTGCTTACCCTTGGGGGATTATGTAGCAGCATTGACGTAAAGTAACTGCCCCTAAAGTTAGAGTGGTGAACCTGCCAGCTAAACAAATACTGCATGCCCAAAGCAACTATTGTTCTTACTGTCAGTGTCATTTTTAACCTAGTGTTAATTGTGTAAAAAATGATTGTATGTTGGGCTGGCAAAGTACCACCTGGCTCCCACCATACTGAAGGAAGCTTTGATGCTGTGGTGTCTTCCCCTCTTTCCGTCTCTGTCTCTGAAATTGTTTACTTGGTGCAATAAATCACTGTGAATACCAGAAAAATAAAGGCATAAAGATAAGTCACCCATTCATTTATGTTAGTGGCTTATGGAGTGATGAATTGAATTGCGTATGGGATAGTTTAAATTTATATGACTTAATTTTTTTTCTAATAGACTAATTATTACTTGTATTTGAATAGTTGCAACAAAGACCTGGATAGCCTCTTACAGAAAAAGTTAACTGACCCTGATCTCCTACAGACTAGGGAGGAAAAGAAAAGGTAAATGAAGCCAGAGAGCTAGACATGTGGCATAGTTACAACTGTTTAACTCGGGGCCAGGTGGTGGTGCACCTGGTTAAGCGCACACATCACAGTGCGCAGGGACCCACAAGTGGTGAAGGGGGGGCTTCCAGGTGTCTCTCTGTTTCTCTCCCTCTCTACCTCCCCTCTCAAATTCTCTCTGTCTCTATCTAATAATAAATAAAATAAAATAAAAATGAAAGATTTAAAAAAAATTTTAAAAAGAACTATTTCACTCACACATGGCATGAAAAGCTTTGACTTGAATGAACATTTACTATGTGAATACTAATGAAGATTAGAATGAATGTTTGGCCATTAGCAAAAACTGACACATTGTAGTTGATATAGTTGTTTGAGTGTTTTTTGAACCAGCCAGGGGTAGGTAGTATTTATGGAACTTACCAAAGAAAGGAGAAGAGATTTGATTATAAAATAGTGACACCTCTGGTTTTCATTCCAAGTAGATTGTTCAGGTACTTATCTTCTTTCCTAGCATAAATCTGCCATGGGTTAATAGAGAAGATTTTACAGTACAGAAAACTATGAAACTTAGAAACATACAACAGAGTTATAATTTTAACCTCAGATACATTTATCTATCATAAATGAATGATTCAGGTTCTTTCATATACATGAAAGCTGATCGTTTTGATCATTCCACAAAACAATTCAACCCCCACTAGGTCCTTCTATGACACCATGTTTTCTTCACTGGATTTCTGATGACTTTTCATTTAGTTATGCAAATTCTTAGACTGTTTAGACGTCCAGTAGTAGAGTGAAATTGGTCCGCTCACAGCTTTATCTGCCAATTTCTGTGTCAGAGGAAACATCTTAGTACTACTTCTATGTGTGGGGTGGCCAATGCAAAGAACCCAATTCTTATCTCTCTCCCCTAGAAAGCAGACTGCCAGATGACTTGCTCTTCTTTTCTGTTATTTATTTACTTACTAACAAGAGAAAGTGAGGTACAGAAAGACAACCAGAGCATCAGGCATATTTAGTGTCAGGGATCCCACTCAGGACTTCATGCACATGAGTGTGGTACTTTATCTGCTGTGGCACTTCCTGTCCTGCATGGCAAAGAGAACTTTAAAGGTACCTGATCTGAACTTTATTGATGAATGTCTTACAATAAGTAGAGGCCTCTGAGTGTCTGCCCTGAAAGCACACTAGGAAAAGTTCATAAGAATTCTGTTGAATGATATAGAAGAAATTGGTGGCTTAAAATAGCAGCAGATACTTCAAAAGTATTTATAGCTTTTTACTTAATTAGACATCTGTGCTATAGGAGCCAAACTACTGTGATCTACCAACAAACTTTTATCACGGGCAGGAAGCATATGGTCGGAAGCTCTGTCGTAGACCTTGGAGTGGTATGGAATGGGAAGGGTGGATAAAGGAGAGCAGCAGAAATAAAGTTCCTTAGAGAGACAGTAAGTTTCAAAAGAAAAGAGAAGCTTCTCTTTACCATAGGAAGTTTTTCCTGTTTTCATGTGAAACGGCAGGAAACTCCCTGGTTTTGGTAGAATTGAAAGACTAAACTTAAAATGAAGAAGATAGTAGGTGCGGGGGTTGGGGTGGGGGGGTTACTGTGTTTCTGGCAGTATGGTATACAAATACCACAAAGTGTTTTGCCCACCTTCAGCTTCAATGAATAACTGGCCTTTTATTTCAAACAAATACTAGGATTTTTTAAAAATGTTTATAACTTGAATTTTGTGATGACAGAATGTATTTTATGCACTTGGATAAAGTCAGCTCATTTACCTAACTTTTGCTTTGGACTTGGTATTGATATACACTGGCAGTGTATCCTGTTTTACCAACTTCATAATTATCTTTAATACCACAGAAATGGTGCTGTTTATGGTCATTTTATCTGCTTGTGACACTATATTACTTTAGCAGGTTTTGAATCTCATTGTACTGCTCTGGGGTGTCATTTTAAATCATAGTGGCAGATTAAATAGCTCTTTCCACAACTAGCAGATGGTCTCATTCACTTGTGGAATCTAGAGACTGAACTTGAAATAAAACAGAAATAAGCAAACTGCTTCTAAGACTTGTGAGAGCTATGGTGGTTCTCTTTGGGAGGTGGTGATAACTTTGTTGGTGGGTGTGGTGTGGAACTATACACTGTAGTCTTACAATCTTGTAACCCACTATTAATCACAAATAAATATTTCTTTCCATTTGTTTTATATTGGATTGTTGGAAAAGTTGTGTGTCCTTCTATGGAAAAATGTATCACAATTTTTCCAACAACTCAATAGAAAACTAAACATGCTTAAAGAAACATTTAGGCGCCTGGTGGTGGCGCACCTGGTTAAGCACACGCACTACAGTGCACAAGAACCTAGGTTCAAGCCCCTGGTCCCCACCTACCAGGGGAAAGCTTCACAAATGGTGAAGCAGGGCTGCGGGTGTCTGTCTCTTTCCCTCTCTACCTCACCCTCAACTCTCAATGTCTCCCTCTGTCTCTATCCAATAATAAAAATTAAAAATATGTATTTTTACAAAAGAGAAACATTTGACTACTGTTAGTTTCATTGTCTGAAATAGTTCTTACACTATTTTGTTTTCTTAAAAACACTTAAATATTAATGCTAACTACTGAAAAGAATTAATAATAGAAATGTGTAGAAAGTAAAATGATAAAAATGTATCCATAGAGTTAATTTCATTCCAATAGGCATTTATTGGTTACATTAATCTGTGGTGTAATGAGTCATAGCTACATTTTACTTTTCTGGGATCATAGGAAGTACTTACTGTTCACCTACTTTCATCTCATCTCTGCGTACTCTTCTTTATATGAGAGTTCTTGAGGAAGCTTTGTGAATAATAAACTTGTTATCTATCTAGTTTCTAGTATCTAAGTCCATTGCAGGTTGGAAGCAGAAAAAAGATGGAAGTTAGAAATGGAGCTACAGGGGCTGGGCAGTAGCACAGTGGGCTAAGTGCACGGACTGGTGTAAAAATCCCGGTGCCAGCTCCTGTAGGGGCGTCATTTCACAAGCAGTGAAGCAGGTCTGCAGGTGTGGAAATAAAAAATAAATGGAGCTACAATGAGAGCATTGAAGTTGAAAAGAAAATGGGAGGAAAACTAATAATAATAAAAAATAATAATAAAAAAAACATGCGGGAACTGCAAATTCATGGCCATCTAGAGTCCTCCTCCCCTAGGTGTCTCCAGATATTACTTACTTCTGTACAGGAGTTAACATTCATGATGATGGTTCTGAGACATCAAAATAAGTTGTTTTAATCTTACTTTTAAACACATATTTTAACACGATAGCTTCCATGTGCATATATTAATAGAATATTTGTTGTCCAAGTGATTTCACTTGCACCTTTTTATCTTCACAATAGCCTGATTAAGTCAAGGGAAACAGATATGCATTTAGATGAAATGAATTTGCCTGGAGAGGTCATTTAAACAGCCCTCTGCAGAGTTATAAGTGAGAGCTCTTGTCACCAAGCATCAAATACTCAGTTACTTCTGCAACAGGAATTGATTGATGCCTTATTTTTCTTGCCTGTTTTGTTGGTAAAGCACAATTTTATTAAAAACTCATAAGACAGTTTACAATGTTTTAAATACAAAATTGATTTAATTTGTATGCAAAAAGTAACCTATATCATCCAAAAAATCTAGATATATAAAACTTCCTGAGTTTGTTTCAATTTTTTATTCAGTCATTAAATATCACTTTCACTCTAAAACTTTGTTTTGAGTCCTTTGTGTTTTTTTAATTTTTTTTTATCTTTATTTAGAAATTGAGAGGAAGGGGGAGATAGGAAGAGGGAGACAGAGAGACACCTGCAGCCCTGCTTCACCACTTGTGAAGCTTTCCTCCTGCAGGTGGGGGTGGGGGGCTTGAACCCAGGTCCTTGTGCATTGTAACTTGTGCTCAACCAGGTGCGCCACTACCCAGCCCCTTGTTTTGCTCTTTTCAATGGCACATTGATGCCCTATTACTTTATAGGAACATTTTGTCCTGTCTCCATCCTCTCTCTTCTTTGACTTCACTTCTTCACTGCTGCCAGATTAATCTTTCCTGAGGACCATATTTTTATGCCATATGTTGACTTTTTAATACCTTGGCCTGAAGTATTAAATGCATATTCTTTTTTTTTAAAGATTTTTTTATTAATGAGAAAGACAGGAGAGAGAGACAGAACCAGACATCACTCCGGTACATGTGCTGCCGGGGATTGAACTCAGAACCTAATGATTGAGGGTCCCGTGCCATAGCCACTGCACCACCTCCCAGACCACATAAATGCATATTCTTAATTTTGATCTCAAGTCCTACATTAGTGGTATCCTGTATCAATAGCATAAGGTGACTGTGTTTATTATTCCTTTGTGTTCCATTGTTCCTTTTACTAGTTTCCTTTTTAAAGATTTCCTTAAAATAGTTCCTTTGGTAAAAAAAAGAATCACAGTATTTAGCTCCTAGAATCCTTCAAGTACCCATATATGTGCTGGATTCCTTTATTTATGTATTTGGGCAACTGCAGTATTCTTCTAGCATACTGGTTTTTGACTATAAGAGATTATTACAACAAAGTGTTGAATTAGCTACTTTGTGTCTTTGTGACTTTATAGGAGTTACCAAATGTATGAGCATGTCAAATCACATTATAGAAGAACAAGCCTATTTTCAGTGGTGTTTAGATTTGAGTAGGGAGGTGACGAAGTGGAAAAGGTATTGAAAAAAATCAGTTGATGTGTGTCCAAAGAGACATCTGTATCTGAAGATTTATTTATTTCTTGTTTGGTTGATTTAGGTCTACTAGAGAATTTGAATGTATTTATTTGTTGAAACAATGTTCACAGATAATTAAGATATGTGTACTCATTTTCTACTACCTTTCTGTTCCTCAGTTTTTCATCTGTGAAAATATATTATGTCTTAAAGTCTGATAAGTTTATCTAACTGTTAAACTGACATGTTTTCAGTTTTGATGTTGGGTACTGTTCCTCAAGTTTTTTCCCCTCTATTCTAAATTTGGCAAGGCTTGTTTATGTATATCTTTTATTATTTCAGTAATACTATGGACTGAAAATATCCCTGAAGGATTCATATGTTGGAGTCCTAGCACATAACTGGAGATGTGGTTTTTTGGAAGGGATTAAGGTTGAACAGGAAAGTGAGCTCTCCATTCCAGGATTGTGATCCTATCAGAAAGGGAAGAGGAGAGGTGGAGCTGAGCCCTCCTATCCCTCCTCTCCTTCTTTGCCCTCTTCTTCCTTTCCGCCTTGTAAGAATCCAGTCAAATAATGGCTTTCTGGAAGCCAGGAAAAGAACTCTCAACAGAAACCAAATCCTGCAGGGCCTTGCTATTAGGCTTTACTGGCTCTTAATTGTAAGAAAAAGTTTCTGTTGTTTAAACCACGTAGTTTGTGACATTTTATCCTGACATTTTGAACAGATTTAGGTAGTGTGTAAAAATGTCTGAGTTCTTTTTTTTAAAAAAATATAGTAGCGACTTAATAGTGGTTTACAAAATTATAAGATAATAGTAGTATAATTCCATACCATTCCCAGTACCTGAATTCTGTGTCTTCATTCCCCTCCAGCAGTCTCTGCAGTAGTTCTCCCAAGGCCACAGATACGGGTTGATATATATCTAAATCAATCAGTCTGTCTGTCTGTCTGTCTGTCTGTCTGTCTATCTATCTATCTATCTATCTATCTATCTATCTATATTTTTGGCCCATTTTTATTCACATCTATGGTCCTGCCCCTCACTTACTTTCTTTTATTTTTTATTCATTCAGTAAATATTTATTTGAACTTCTTTTTTAATTTTCTTATTCGTGATTTAATAATGATTAACAAGATTGTAAAATAACAGGGCTACATTTCCATACAGTTCCCACTACCAGAGTTCCATGTCCCTTCCCCTCCATTGGAAGCTTCCCTATTCTTCACCCCTCTCTGGGAGTATGGACCCAGAATCATTGTGGGGTGCAGAAGGTGGAAGGTCAGGCTTCTGTAACTACTTCTCTGCTGAGCATGATTATTGGCAGGTCAGTCCATACCGCCAGCCTGCTTCTGTCTTTCCCTAATGCATTTAGCATAATTTAAAATTACTTTTGAAACTTTCAACAGCTATTGTATGATGAAATACTTTCAGTAAGTCAATATTATAATAATTATTGTCTTGGAGAGTTCAATATTCCATTTAGCTTTTTACATTACTGATATTTTTATTCAAGGGCTATTCTGACATAATCACTTCAGCTAAATCCATTTCCCATATTACAGCTTATAATTGGAAGAATGTAATGAATGACTTTACTATTAATCAGTAGCAAATTTGCTTTAGTGTTCTGAACCTTCACAGGACCTTCTTATAGTTCTAATTATATGATACAGATGGTAATATTCTCACTTCAGAGGGCAGAGGGTAGATAGCATAATGGTTATGCAAAATATACTCATGCCTGAGGCTCCAAAGTCTCAGGTTCAGTCCCCCATACCACCATAAGCTAGAGCTGAACAGTGGTTAAAATAAACAAATAAATAAAAATAAAAAAGTAATAGTCTCACTTCAGTTAGAGATTTATATAATCACAATTTTAAAAACTTTTTACTACATATGAGAGAGAAAGAAAGACAAACCAGAGTTACTGGAGCTACTCTGGTCTATGTCGCATCAGGGGTGGCACCAGGAATCTCTGGCTTACAGTTCTGATACTCTACCAGTTGAGCTATCTTCCCAGTCTCAGATAATAAAACTCCTAAAAGATGTATTTATAGTCATGCTCAAGATCTTGAACTTCCATGTTCCAGAATATTTCAGAAACAGTAACTCTAGTTTGGTATGGTAATACAGTCAGAAGCTAATTGAATATCTGAAATAAATCTTCCTGTGTGTGTGGTTGGGGGATTATCGCCTTCTCCCCAATTTTATTGTCTTGCTACTTAAGACATCCTAGGCCACTGAACATCCTAGTTTTCCTGAATCTTCAGTTTTGTGAAGGTCAGAACCAAATGGAGGAGTCCTTCCTATTAAAACAGCCTTCATCAGTAAATGGATTTATAAATTAATAGCCTAATATTAATTACCAAAAAATACAAATGTTTCTTGTGCTTCCATTATTTGATATTTCAAGTAGTTGTTATGATGTATGTATTTTACTGTTTTGACCATATCCATAAAACCTTTTTTCCATGTGAAAGCTTATAATCACAGGAAGAGTAGCAAAAGGCAAAGAATATGACAGATGAAGTCAGCAGAGAAGGTTAGAAAACAATTGTTTCAATGAGAGGTTTGCCCTAGAGAAAGGTTGCTTTTTTGAGAAAAAAAGACCTAAGATATGGAGACAAGGAGATTTATTAGTAGTTGAGTGCAGAAAAGTCACCAAATAATTGTCTCTGTCTCATGTTAATTATCCTCATGGTATCAAGCCAGGCTAAAAGCACCAGGACTCTCTCTTTAAGCCAGTCTTTTTTGTTTCTTAGAGACAAATAGAGCAAGAGTAGATATTAGGCAAGTTTGATTTAGAGTATCATAATATCCTTTATTTATATAGTGATTTTAGAAGGCAGAGAAGTGTTTTATGTTATCAAGGCAACTTACATTCTCAACTAAGTACCAATACAATTTTATGAACATTCTTTTTTTTTTTTTTTATAAACTTAGTTAATTAGAAATTGGATGTCTCAAATACTGCTTGTCTTGATGTGTCATGTATCAGGAGCGCTGTAGTGTTGTGAAATGGGCAGTAGAGTCCTAAAAGGAAAAATCTTGACTTAGTTCTGCCTTTAAACTAGATGCAGTGATCTGGAGTCAACTAGCCTTTCTGTTTAATTTCAGCATGCTAAACACATTAATGATGTGAACTATTCACCATCTAAGATGATACCATTAGCTATTTTGATTACAATATGTAAGAACATTTTAAACCTACAAAGTTCTATAAAATTTAAGGTCTAAAATATATTCTTGCCCTGAAAATGTTTATGTAGATATGAAGATAGATTTGATAGGCCTTCAAATAAGCTGTTTTCTTTCCTATATTATCCTATATTCAAAGATCTTTTTTTTTCATTTAGAGCCTTCATTTAGATTCCATTTATCCAAAGAGTAACAAGGCTTATTTAGTATTTGAAAAGACAGTGTAGCTTGTGGGGCAAGATGTGTTTTGATTATATGAGAGAATCACTTTTAAATTTTTAAAAATAGGAGCTGGGTGGTAGCACACTTGTTTAAGTGCACATACTACGAAGCACAAGGACCTGTGTTTCAGCCCCTGCTCCCCACCTGTAGGGAGTCTGCTTCATGAGTGGTGAAGCAGCTCTGCAGGTGTCTTTCTCTCCCTCTCTCTGTCTCCCCATACCACCCTCTCTCAATTTATCCTATCTAAAAAAAAAAAAAAAAAAAAAAAGGAAAAAAATGGCTGCTGGAAGCAGTGGATTTGTAGTGCTGGTACTGAGCCCCAGAAATAACTAGGGGCAATAAAAAATAATAATTAAAAATTTCCTTGAGGTTTTTGCTAAGAGAAATTGGGTAGGAACTGCTAATGAATCACAGCTTCATTTGATGTTCTAACAAGGCACAGAAGAGATCGCAAGGAAAATAATGTAGAACCATGCTGCAAAAAGCAAAGATGGGCTGGGCCTATTTAAAGATGTTTTATAAGTCTGTATTAAGATTAAGTGTCCTGGGATATAGCAAGAAATGCTAAAGCAGTGGTGGCTTAAGCAGGATATGTGTTTGGGTCTTTTTCATGTAAAAGATTTACAAGTACTGGCAGTTTGAAGCAAGCATAATGACTCAGAGTTTTAGGGGAGCACGCTTTTTCTGTTTTGACACTTCAGACTTAAGCCATCATGTCTACATTTTTGTCAGTGGGAGGGAATCTGTTACTTTTGAATAGATTATTGTCAACTTAGTTTTAAAGGATCCGCAACTGTGTCCTTTTCCGTCATCCTACATCTGGACCCAATGCCCTCTCCACTCCCTTACTTTCTGTCCCTAGAGCCCTATAATTTGGTGCAATACACAACACCCAGTCCAAATTTCACTTTGCATTTTTCTAATCTGTACCTGTTTCTTATGTTCCACTTTTACGTGACATCATGTTAAGTGAGATAAGCCAAAAAGAGAAGAATGAACACCAGGACTTCGTTTTTGTCTTATGCAGTATTGTACACTCAGAGAATCTATTATAGTATGGTATCTAGTATTCAGAATATAGTAAAAATAAAATAAAATTTAAAAACCCTGCTATATGAGTCAGTTGTTAAAATAATCATACTCTTATCACTACCTGGCGACAGTTTCTTGAAATTGCAGGAAAAACATCAGGGCAAGTGAATAAATATGTTAGAGGTCAAACTGCAAATGATTGGACTGATGTCACAGTTTATAGTTTTAAAATAAACACATACTTTCTATAACAAGACTGTGAGGTTTCACAAGTATTTTTCCAATTTAGTAGGTGCTGAAGTGTTTTGTTTTCCTGGTTGCTGAAAGGAATGAAGCATCAGTTTAATTACATATGTTAGAGAAACAGAATAAATTTTGAAAGTTGACACAGGTAGGGTGAGAGCAGAGGCATTTCCACTCTGTCAGCATTTCCTTGTCAGGTGCTACCTAAACTTAAAGATTTTTCCAATTTCTAAATCTTGTGCTAAATACTTACTATATTGCAAAAAGGAAAAGAAAAAAAAAGCCCATCTTATAAACAAGAAGGGAACTTCAGTTGGCTTTTAAAAACCTAATCCTTGGGGTCGGGCGGTGGCACAGTGGGTTAAAGCGCAAGGACTGGGGTAAGGATCCCGGTTCTGGCCCCCGGCTCCCCACCTGCAGGGGAGTCGCTTTACAGGTGGTGAAGCAGGTCTGCAGGTGTCTATCTTTCTCTCCCCCTCTCTGTCTTCCCCTCCTCTCTCCGTTTCTCTCTGTCCTATCCAACAACGAACAACATCAACAATGGCAATAATAACCACAGCGAGGCTACAACAAGAAGGGCAACAAAAGAGGGGGAAAATGGCCTCCAGGAGCGGTGGATTCATGGTGCAGGCACCGAGCCCAGCAATAACCTTGGAGGGAAAAAAAAAAAAAAAACCTAATCCTGGGGCCAGGTGGTAGTGCACCTGGTTGAGCACACATATTACAGTGTGCAAGGACCCAAGTTCGAGCCCCTGGTCCCCACCTGCAGGGGGAAAGCTATGCGAGTGGTGAAGCAGGGCTGCAGCTGTTTCTCTGTCTCTCTTCCTCTTTACCACCCCCTCCCCTCTTGATTTCTGGCTGTCTCTATCCAATAAATAAAGATTTTAAAAAATTGAAAAGACTTAAAAAAAAAAAAAAACACCTAATCCTTAGTTCCACAGATTTCACTAACATAAATGTAGAACTCAGGCAGGATCTGGGAATGAAGTAATTTATTCCCTAAAGTGCTATGATAACCACAATATATTTTCATTTATTAAGCCTCCCTTTCAAAACAAGCCATATGCTGTGTATTTGTTAATAAAGGATTTTTAGAACTGCAGTTAAAATATTTAAAAAATTCTTAGTGATGCTGAATGGTCAGTCTTACAACACATTGGTGGTGATGTAATGAAGTGTAGTCCTTCTTATGATCAGAATACCCAAAGATGATAATATTGGAAGTACAGCTTTAGTGATAAAGATTATAGTGTAGGTAAGTTCCAATAAGGCCCCATGATGGTAATACCCCTAGATTTTGTCTTTAAAGAAAACTGCTGAGAGGCAATAATTTTTTTTGTATGTGTCCCATTTTCATTAATGCATGGTAATTGATGGAGTTGCAGTGACTTGCAGCAGTAATGAGTTCTAAACATAATAATGCACTCTTTTCTAATAAGTGAGCACTGCTGGGGTTTAAAAGCATACTAAATCAGTTGCTTTAGTATGAATTTATTAGTTTTTTTCAGCATTAGCTTTAATAGTAGTTATTTACATAAGCGTACATCCCATTAACCGCCATCAGGGCTGGAAAACATGCTGAACTGTTCATATTTTCATATAATTATTGAACATAATGGTTTCATTTGCATTTCTAAACAGTGATGTTTCTGTCAGCCTTGGAAATAGTGTCTTTACGCAGTCCCTATTTCACATCCACTTATTTGACATCGTTAAATTTTATGCTAATGTGCTTCCCTAGAATATCATCAGTAGGACAGATGCTTGTGCTTTAATATACAAATCAGGGATGCTTTTCCATCCCCCAAATGGCAAAAAAAAAAAAGAAAGAAAGAAAGAAAGAAAGAAAGAAAAAAATCTGCACTTTTAAATTTAGAGTCTGTCTCTATATAAAGAGGTTTATGAAATAAAAACTTTCAGGGTTAAATGTTATAATCGGTTTTCTCTGCAAAACGCTTCTACCTGATGAGGGTTGGTTTTGTTGTCTTGAATGAGATGAGGCTCAAAGATCTTATTACTTATGAATATTCAGAATTCTTCTTTTGAAATGATGTTGAGATTGACTGTTTTTAGTGCCTTTGAATGGGTCAGACCCCAGCATTAGTTCTGGAAGTATTTTCTGTATTTTTTGTCACTTTTTTAACTTGGATTACAGTACCCCATGGTGGAAACGTTTATGTTAATGCCCTTGGACATCTAAGCTTTTTGTATGCATTTAGGAAATACTCACTGTGAAAAATGAGTTCCTTGCTAGGAGAGGGCACAGGGTGGGTGCCCCAAAGCCTATCTGTTGAGGAGGCAGAATCTAAGATGGAAAGACTGGATGAGTTTGCCTTTTGGATATCTACATCAATCAGTTTTTGTTTCTCTAGCATTTCTGAATGATTATGTGAATACTGTCAGTCAGATGTCTGACCAAGAGCAACCACCTAAAGAATTGTTTTGAGATCCATTTCAGCCAGTTTGTTGCCAACTATCAGTCCTCTACCACTTTTTTCTTCTCTTGGGGTCCCTTCTTTCCTTGTACTCGTTCAGCCCAGGACATTATTTTGCTGTTGGCTCTCAGTGGATCTGCAGAGCCTGAGCTGACACTGCAAAGCTCAAAGTGCAAGCTTGGCAGTCTGGCAAGATAGGGTAAAGAAGCAATGTTAAGAGGAATTCTTGCCCCAAATTACTTGCTAAAAATATATTAAAACTGATATAGCATAAGACTAATGCAACATAAAATGATTATCTGGATAGAAATGTTATTTGGCTTAGCAGGTCAAGTGGCTACTTAATTTTTTTTTCCAAACATTTTACCTGCTTTGTGGAGAATGGCCATAGAAGAAGTGTGATAAGAGTTGTAAAAAGAAAATGAAGAAGGTAGACATTCACAGTTATTCATTTTTACTCTAATTTCTTCATGAGTTTTCTATATTATCTCTTAAAAGTAGTCTGAGATTAGTACTTCTTACAGTGATGGGATCACTGTACTATACTGTTGAAAACTGATCATTTCCTTCTCTGGGAAACTGAACTTTTCATTGTTGCCAGATAAAAATGATAATTTACAATTCCTGAAAAATCTTACCTCTCACATACTTTCAGCTATTTCTAAAGCTAATGGTGATTATATTCTTCAATGGTATAATTATTCTAGGTGAGGTGCCTTTTGCCACAAAGCAAGAGAAATAGATTACCCTCAAAATATCAGATTTCTTTTTTTTCTCTTCCTTTTCTACAAAGATATTTAATGGTAAGAGAAAAATTTCATCTGCCTGTTCAGTTTTATGGTTCATAAGACTAAATCCAACAACTTGCCTCTAAACATCTCTGTTGTGGCTTCTTTTTCAAGTTAGCAGAGTAGGTTTGTGTGGCTTACTGCTGCTACATGACTAGTTTCCTGACTTTGACTTCAGAAAACGAAGCCATTCAGAATTGTGTGCAAGGACAGCTTCCATGTAATTTGCTTCACGAAGTTAAACTTTCCAGAGTCAGATGTTCCACAAAATGCCAACCAGTTGGGAGGACACTATCTGCTCTGTTAAATACATTTTCCCTTTACTGGGAAAGACAATACCCACCTCCCTTTTTAGACATAATGAGAATATTAAGGAATAAACTCTGAGCACCACCTGCTCTCCAAAGCTGCAGGGACTCTGGCATCTACTGTGTTGCACCTGTTCAAGGAAACTTGAATTTAGGGTGTTTCTTCACTCGCTGCATATATTTTCTGTATTTTTCCATTGTTCACCAGGACACTGGTTACTCTTAGAATTCTAGTCTGAGGAGAGAGATGTAAATACAAGCCTGTTAATCTTTCTTTAACCATATGACTTGTGCTACTATTTGATGACATATTAGGAGCCTTGGAAGAATTTGACAGTATCTTAGTCACTTGAACTATTAAGATATTTTCCTGATTTTAACATAATCCCTGTGCATTCTGGATTCATGGAGAACATTGCTTCCTGCCTGAAGTCATTAGTAGGTGGTATATTCATAGTTTCCCAGCTCATAGTTTAATCATCTTTTGAGTATCAGAATGGATACAAGTAGATTTAATTGGACACCACAGGAAAAGTTAGAATTTTTTATTTGTTGCCCTTACTTGTTGTATTAATTATAATGTTATTTAAGGTAAAATATGAAACATCTCTTTTAAACACAACAGAAAAATTGTGCTTGCTAAAAAATGTTTAATGTTGTGAATTTACAGTACATCCTGCTGGTTCAGTTGTGGAATGATAATGGTATTTGTGAAGATGTACTGCTCAGTGCTGTACTTATGTTTTGAAGTTTCCTGGGGAGAAAGCAGGGGAGGACTCAAAGTAAAATCAAATTGAAATTGATATGGTTTTGGATAATTAGCGGTAAAGATAGCTAGTGAATGCATACTCTTCGCTAAGCTAGGTAGTTAGCTCTGTAATGGATATGAATACTTGACTTCTCTACTAAATTTTAGATTACTTCTCTGAAAAAAATGTAGGCAGTAACTGTTTTCACTTTTAAGAGCTGTCTTAAATGTTCAATGAAGTAAGGCATGATCAGTACTTTGTACTGTGGCTACCCATAGTAGTCACTCAGAAAAGATTATTGTTTATATCACTGGCTTCCTAAGTGTGAGCAAAGTTAAAATCACCTTACTCTAATTTCTTCAACATTCCTCTCAATTTTTGGCCCCCTCCACCACTGCCAAGTGCCTTGGGTGGGTAGGGAATGTCAGCACCATTAGTAGCATCTGGACGTTTGATAGCACTGCAGGATCTTGGGCTTTATGTCAGACTTTATTTTTTAGAATCTGTAGCTTAACAAGATACCTAGGTAATCTGTAGATTAAGACATTGTTTATACTAATTTCTTGCAATAAGGAATGCCTTGTGTAACAGATATGGGCAGTGGAGCATATGTAAGCATTTGCTGCTTTTTTCTAAGTGCTCACTTAGTGATTTGTAGTTTTGAATAATAGGGGATGTGGATGCAAGAGTTTATCTCATTTGTTTGTCATCGTCTGCTGCTGCTAGGAAGATTGCTCAAGTGTCAGATGTGTGGTGCCAAGCTTCTCCAGACATGTTGAGTTTCTGTCTACTTATTCTACCATTATTGCTAAAGGGGGTTTGAAATCTTTGAGTATGAGTGTGGACATATCTATTTCCCCTTTCAATTTTGTCAGTTTTTGCATTTGGCATTTTAAGGTCTATTTTTTAAATGTACAAAAAAGTCTGAGTTTTCATGGTCCTGTAATGAACTGACCCTCTCTTGAATGTGAAGCGACCGTCTCTATCTCTGGTAATAGTCTTTGCTGTGAGATCCACGTTACCTAGTATTCACTGAACTACTCTAGTGTCTTTTGATTAGTGTTCAGCTGGTACTTACTGCGCTTTCACTTTAACTGTAATTTAGATTTTAGATTTCACTTTCATTTCTAATAGCCAGTACATAGGTGAATCTTACGTTTTAATCAGTTTTAACATCTGAATCTTTTAATTGTAGAATTTGGGCCATTTAAATTTTTTGCTACTTTAATATTTTTAAAATATTTATTTATTTATTTTGCCTCCAGTCGCTTGTGGCTTGGTGCCGGCACTATGAATCCACTGCTCCTGGCAGCCATTTTTTTCCTTCTCCATTTTATTGGGTAGGACAGAGAGAAATTGAGAGAGGATGGGAGATAGAGATAGGGAGAGAAATACAGACACCTGAAGACCTGTTTCACCGCTCGTGAAGCAGACCCCCTGCAGGTGGGGAGCTGGAGCTTGAACCTGGGACCTTGTGCTTGGTGATATGTATGTACACTTAACCAGGTGCTGGCTCACCCGGTCCATTCTCCAGTTTAAACTTTAATTGACCTAATGTTGAATCATAACACCATTTAGATTTCAGGCCCAGCAAGATAGTCCTTGTGGAAGATGCACCTGCTTTGTCCTGCATGTGACTCGGGTGTGGGTCTGGCCCCCACTGCACTGGAGGAAGCTCAGTGCTCTGCTGTATTTCCATTCAGTCCTCCCTCTACTTACCTTTCTCTTTCTTTATTTTGATTTTATTTGTTGCCACCAGGGTTATCACTGGGGCTTGGTGCCAGCTCTATGAATACACTGGTCCTGTGGCCTTTTTTTTTTTCTTTCTGTTTTATTATTTGATAGGACAGAGAGATATTAAGAGGGGAGAAGGACATAAAGAAAAAGATACCTGCAGACCTACTTCACCATTTGTGAAGCAGCCTTCCTGCAGGTGGAGAAGGGGAGCTTAGAACCCAGGTCCTTGTGGTAATGTGTGTTTTCTACTGACTGTGCTACCCCCCCCCCCCATGCTTTCTATCAGAAAATGTTGACCTGGAGTGGTGAAGCTCAAACAATGACAGAAAGATGCCATGGGTTTCAGATGTATCATAATTCAGCTCTGGATATTTATATTATGTTCACCCTTAAAAATCCATTTCCATTCTTTTGCCCTATTTACCTACCTCCTTTCTAAACACTTGACTTGATTTTATAGTTTAAACATTTATTTTATTTGTTTTACTTATTTTATGTCTTACAAATGAGTTAAATCATTTGTGAAACAGTGTTATACCTATAGTTGCTATTTTCAATTCTTTGGACTTTAGCTGTTCTAATAAGTGTGTTCACTGTGGTTTTTAAAAATTATTTATTTATTTATAAAAAGGTGACATTAACAAAACCATAGGATAAGAGGGGTATAACTCCACACAGTTCCTACCACCAGCTCTCTGTATCCCATCCCCTCCCCTGATAGCTTTCCTATTTTTCTTTCTTTTTTTTTTTTGACTCCAGGGTTATTGCTGGGGCTCGGTGCCTGCACCACGAACCTAAGGCTCCTGGAGGCCATTTTGTTGCCCTTGTTGTTTATCGGTGTTGTTGTTACTATTATTGCTGTCATCATTGTTGGATAGGACAGAGAGAAATTGAGATGGGAGAGAAAGATAAACATCTGCAGACCCGCTTCACTGCCTGTGAAGCGACTCTGGTACAGTTGGGGAGCTGGGGGCTCGAACCAGAATCCTTACGCTGGTCCTTGCACTTTGCACCACATGCGCTTAACCCACTGCGCTACCGCCTGCCCCCAGCTTTCCTATTCTTTATCCCTCTGGGAGCATGGACCCAAGGTCATTGTGGGATGCAGAAGGTGGAAGGTCTGGCTTCTGTAATTACTTCCCCACTGAACATGGGTGTTGACTGGTCGATCCATACTCCCAGTCTGTCTCTCTCTTTCCCTAATGAGGTGGGGCTCTGGGGAAATGGAGCTCCAGGACACATTGGTGGAGTCATCTGTCCAGGGAAGTCTGGTCGCATCCTGCTAGCATCTGGAACCTGGTGGCTGACAAGAGAGTTAACATACAAAGCCAGACAAATTGTTGACCAATCATGGACCTAAAGGCTGGAATGGTGCAGATGAAGTGTTGGGGAGTCCTCCATTTTGTAGATAAGCCTGTTTTTAATTTGCCTTTCCCTAAAGACATTTGTTTTTCACTTTCGGGGTGGGAAGAAAGTTTGCTCTCCTCCTGAAAACAAATATTAGAACAAAATAATTCAACAAAGTTCATCAGGAAACAGCTGGGATTTCTGGTGAGGAAAGAACATCACAATCTGAAGGTTGGTGATTAAGCATGAACAGCAGGAGCAGGAGGGGAAAGAGAGAAGAACGCAGTCAGAAATGGGGCACTGCATTCACTTCATATTTGCAATTAATTCAAGTCCGCATGGCAAGTTTAAGGGCCTTGTGTGGAAAACGGAGCTCTGGACTGCCCTTTAAAGTTATAGAAGCTACAGGGTCCTGAGGAACTTCCCGGGAATTACTCAAAGGAATTTGGGAACAAAATCCATAAGTACCCCTGTGGCATCAAGGAAACCTATCAAACTCCAGGGTGTCCCAGCTGCCACGATAGATCCCTTTGCCTGTGTCCTTGTGAGAAAATGAGCAGAGTTAGAATGAACTGAATTCAAGGTTCATTCCATTGCATATTGTTTTCATCTCTATATGGGAAATTCCCAGCTTTTTAATTTTAACATCTGGAATTTCAGTGCATTATTCTTTACATGCAGTGTCCTCTTTGAGACTAAGGCCTCCTGGGAAAATGTTCACAACTCAAGTCTGATGCTATTTCCTGTGTCCATTAGTGGATACTTCATACACATTGGACAGATGATTAGTTAATGAAACCACTTTTGAGTCTGCCTTTGAAGCAATCTTATTTACTTACTACTTGAATTGTGGTAATATCGCAAGGCTTTATAATAATTTCTTATTAATGAAATCATGGACTCATGAAAGTATTAATAATTGACTGTTAGGCTATCATACTCTTAACTCATGTAGCATTCCTCACCAATTATCATCTAACATCTGTTTGAATAACCCTTGAAGTAAGAGAGAACTCATGTCATTCCCACGGAATTTGTTCCTTTTTTTTTTCTCTGATAGTTAATTGTTACAAAGTCCCCTTTCACACTGTATAAATTATTCCTTCATGTAATTTCTCTTTGCTTTTCCTCTTCATTATTTTATTGATAGCACAGAGAGATGCTGAGAAGGAAGGGGGATATAGACAGGAAGAGAGAAAGCCCTGCTTCATTGTATGTGAATCTTCCCTCCTGCAGGTGAGGACACCAGGGGTCTGAGCCCAGGTCCTGAACAGAGTAGTATGTGTGTCCAACTGGGTGCATCACCTCCTGAATCTTCTCCCTTACCCCCCCCCCCCCCACTTCAGGGTTATCACTGGGGCTTGGTATCAGTACTACCAATCCACCACTCCCAGCAGCCTTTTCTTTTCGCATTTTATTCAGTAGGATAGAGAGAAATTGAGAGGGAGGGGGCAGATAGAGAGGGAGAGGGAGTAGGAGAGAGAGAGTAAGATAGACACCTGCAAACCTACTTCACCAACTGTGAAGTGTCTCCACTGTTGGTGGCCCCTGCCTCCTTGCTTTAATCCATCCTTAGAAAAATGATGCTGCTTTCATTTACTCAACTGGCCTTGTTGTGAAAAAGAGAGAGAGAAGATAAGGTATGAGATGTGAAATAGCCTCTTTTCTTCTCTAGGAGGAAGCAGTATTCTAGGTTTTCATGGCACCAATATCACCTGGAGGGCTTCAGAATTTACAACAGGAAAACAGTTCATGGTGGAAAGAAATAACTTTTTTTTTTTTTGCCTCCAGGGTTATCACTGGGGCTGGATGCCTACACTATGAATCCACTGCTCCTGGAGGCCATTTTTTCCATTTTTGTTGCCCTTGTTGTTATTGTTGTTGCTGCTGGATAGGACAGAGAGAAATCAAGAGAGCAGGGGAAGACAGAGAGAGAGAGAGAGAGAGAGAGAGAGACACCTGCTTCACCACTTGTAGAGTAATCCCCCTACCCCCCACCCCCACCCCCGCAGGTGGGGAGCCAGGGGCTTCAACCAGGATCCTTATGCTGGTCCTTGCTTTTCGCACCATGTGTGCTTAACCTGCTGCACTACTGCCCGGCCCCCGACCTTCTTTTTTTAATTTACCATTTTTTTAATTTCTTATTAGTAATTTAATATTGATTTACAAAATTGTAAGATAATAGAGGTATAATTTCATATGGTTCCCACCACTAGAGTTCTGTGTCCCCATCCCCTCCATTAGAAACTACAATAGTTCTCCCAAGATTACATGCCAGGCTAGCATTGCGAGCAGGAGAGATGATCCAGGAACCAAGCTCCTGACGGTAGCAATACAAACCTTTATTCATGCGGGAGCCTCAGAGTCAGTTGTGAGTGCAGTGGGTTAAGCCATGTGGAGCTAGCCGCAATGGCTGGCATCCGCCTTCCGGTCTGCACACCTGACCTCCTCTAGGTTGGGACGCAGAAGAGAGAGAAACCAGAAACAGAAGTGGCTTTTATAGGATAAAACCAGAAGTGGCAAGTCGGAAACGGAAATGACTAGGAAAGGGGGTGGAGAAAGGAAAAAGGCACGCTGGGAAGGTAGAACTTCCTTAGCAACTGTTGCGATGGTTTTAACTGGTGGGATTAATGTTACCCTGCAGGCAAGGCAGGTCTCGAGGTAGGAAGAAGATAGATCAATGGGATGGGTGGGAATATTTCAGGCAAAACAATGGTTATGTAAATAGGCCATAGTATCAGCAATGAAGCAGGGGGGATGGCTTAATGCCCAACATCTCCCCCTTTCTTTTTATATAATGGCCATAGTTTCAGGAAAGCGGGGTGCTTTGTGAGGCAGGGAGTCTGATAGGATGAGGCACACCTTTGGGGTTAGTACTGTCCCTCCTTGCTCAACCTCTCAGTAGTGAGAGAGAGACTAACAGGATAGATGCATCCCTCAAGTTGAAGCCCTGCCAAGCTCAACCACATCCTCACAATTTCCCGACAATTACAGGTCAGGGCTGATTCTGTAACTATGTGTGTGTGTGTGTGTGTGTGTGTGTGTGTGTGTGTGTGTGTGTATGTTCCTATTTGTTCAGCAATCCTGCCTTCACTGCCTTTCTAAGTCAGCTGTACACCTATTCCTTCTAACAGTGTCTTTCCTTTTTTCCTGTTCTCTCTCAGATAAGAGAGACAGTGTTGGGCTTCCTCTGATGTTTTCTAGATTTGGTTTCCTTTTATTGTTGGTATAAAAGTGATATTCCTGGTGACACACATTGGGTTATGGTGGAATGGGGGTGCAGAGCCCTCTGGTTTACTTCTGCTGTCATTTACCCCTCTGGGAGTATGAACCAAAATTCTTTATGGGGTGCAAAAGGTGGGAGGTATGGCCTCTCATTGCTTCTCTGCTGGGCATGGGTGTTGGCAGGTGGATCCATACCCACAACCTGTTTCTATCTTTCCCTAGTGGGGTAGGGCTCAATACAAGTGTAAGCAGTTTGTAAGTAGCCATGTAAGTGTGGGGGTGGAGCCTTGGAGAAACACTATTTACTGAACACAGGCCAGATTACATTCTCACACCCGTTAATGATGTACCTACGACCTCAGACTTCTGGTTTCTTGGAGTCTTGACAATATTGCCTCAGCAAGACATTTGTGACTGAACCCTTGGCCACCACCCAGGTCTTCTCAGAGACTGCTGATCCTAGTCCTCACAGAGGACTATCAAATATAATGGGAAGGTAAAGGAAATCACCTGCAATGATAGACCAAATCCGCAACTTGAAAAGAATCTTGGTTTCATAAAGATATGGACATCTCTTAACAAAGACTTCAAAACTCCTAAGGATGCTTGGCAAAACGAGATGATCTGTAAGGAGAAAAGCCTTAACATATACAGAGAAATAATGAGAAAAATTATGGAAGAATTCTTATTTATTTATTTATAAAATAGAAACACTGACAAGACCATAAGATAAGAGGCGTATAATTCCCACCACCAGAGCTCTGTATCCCATCCCCTCCCCTGATAGTTTTCCTGTTCTTTAACCCTCTGGGAGTATGGACCCAGGGTCATTATGGGGTGCAGAAGGTGGAAGGCCTGGCATCTGTAATTGCTTCTCCACTGAACATGGGCATTTACAGGTCGATCCATACTTTTAGCCTGTCTCTCACTCTTTCCCTAGTGGGGCAGGGCTCTGAGGAAGTGGAGCTCCAGGACACATTGGTGGGGTTGTCTGCCAGGGAAGTCCGGTTGGTATCATGGTTAGCATCTGGAACCTGGTGGCTGAAAAAGAGTTAACATATAAAGCCATGTAAATTGTTGATTAATCATAAACCTAAAGGCTGGAATATTGCAGATGAAGATTTGGGGTTTCCATTTTGGAAATAGCTAGTAGGTCTATTTTAGGTATATTCCAAAGGGCCCATGACTTTTATTAGTTTTCGCCCGAGCCTGACATCTGATATGTAGGTGGACCCAAGTTATTATCTGGGGAGATGATGTCATGGCTGGAAAAAGGGCTAGAAAGCTGGATAAGGGAAGAGAGTAGCTCCCAAATATGGGAAAGGTGTATAAGTATTGTTGACTATAAACCCCAGCAATTTGATCTTATGGAAAGAATTCTTAACAGAAATCTGAAGAACAGAGAATATAGTAACTGAACTATATTCTCTATATAATACAGCAGAGTGGAACTCTTGTGGAAAGATAGACACCAAAGTTCAGTGCGAAGAGCAGGATGACAAGGTAGATACACACACACACACACACACACACACACACACACACACACACTTTAAAGCAAATGATATTATTATATGAGAATTATGAAACAACATTCACATCATAAAGGCTCACCAAGCAGAAGAAACAAACAGTAAGGAGCCCAATTCATACTTGAAGAAATATAGCTTAGAATTTCCTCAAATAAAGAATTTAGACCCCAAGATCCAGGAAGCTCTAAGAATTCCAAGAAAGAAAGAAATCCAAACCTAAGCTCACCAGGCACATAATAATTAAAATGGCAGACATCAAAGATAAGGAATTCTGAAGGCTGCTAAGGGAAAGCCTCTAAGACTATGAACAGACTTCTCAACAGAAACTCTATAATAAAGTCTAGGAAAGATTGGCAGGATATACACAAAGTTTTGAATGGAAAAAACTTCCACCTAAGACTACTTTATACTGCTAGGTTATCAGTCAGGTTTGAAAGCGTGAAGGAAAGCCTTTCAGAGAAGCAACAGCAAAAGGGATTCATTAGCACTAAACCAGCTCTGTAATAATAAATACTAAAGGGCACTTTCATAAAATAAAATATTGTATGACCTCTCACTCAGGGGTAAGCAAACTATTCAAGGATAATTAGCAAAGACCTATGGACTCAAACTGCAGAACTGTAGTTACTAAGGGGCATTGGCAACAGCGGTGGTGGTGGTGGTGGACTGGTTTTGGCAACAGCGGTGGTGGTGGTGGTGGACTGGTTTGCGAGGGAGGAGTTATTTCTGCGGGCTTTGGTGAGGGGATTGGTGTAGGCATGTTTGGAATGGTGAGTTATTGTGCTTCTAAAACATTTATAGGCTTGTAAACCAAGTTTACCATGAAAATTATTATGTAAAAAAAATAACAAAAAAGAATGGTCGGGTCAGAGAGATAGTTTGCTGGGTAGAGTGACTCCATTACTACGCACAACAACCCAGGTTCAAACTTGGCAGCAAATGGGAGGTCTGACAACTCAATGGGAGTTTCTGTGCTGTTGTGTATTTTCCTTTCTCTGTCCTTCTATTTTTCTGTTTCTGTCTCAATGGGAAATAAATAAGTAAATAAAAAGGCCCAGAGTGGTATAATCACTGCATGCCTATGGTTCTGGCTTCATCAAACAGAAGAAGGAGAAGAAGAGGAATTTAAATTGTGACCATGAAGCCTTGTAAACTACTAAGTTGCTCTGACACTCTTTTTTTGGAAATGCTTAGGTTACCGAGGAAGGAGAAAAGACTTGAACTTTTTTAAATTAAAACTGACAATGAATGTCTAAACCAAAAAAAAAAAAAAAAAAAAAGCCATTGGTCACTTTTAACCAGAATTTTCTATTTTTCAATCAGTCTATATCAGTTTGACCTTGTATAGAAAGCATTTCACATAGGGTATTTTATCTACGTTTTAAAATTGCTTTATTTTATTGCTGAGCAAGCCATCTGTTCTCTAAAGCATCTAGTCAAGAAATACAGACCCATAGAAAGAGATTGTACAAAGCAGTGCAGTTATAGTGGCTGCAAAAGAAAAAAAAAATACTAGACATCTTCAGATTCAACACAAAGATATGTTCCTTTTTAGCTAAATAAGTTTAGTCAACTTCTTGTTTGTGCTTTATCTCCCGCTCTGTTGTCTGTGGATATATAACAGATTCTATTTTATATGGTTATGAAGGTTGTATGTGATTTCAAAGTGCATATAAAAGACTTAACCCAGTGTCTGATATATAGTATATATTCAGAAGAGTCCTTTTATGTAATAGAATATAATCCTACTATTAAACTTTACTCTGGAAACAGGAAAATCTAAGAAAGTTTTGAAAACCTTATTCAGTGAGAAAAATTCCTTTATATAATTTAGAATTTGTTATCTTCTAATACACTATGGATAAGACCTTGAAATATTTACTTCTGCCTTTCAAATCTCGTTAATTTTTCCAAATTTTCTGCTTAATGTGAATTCTCTAGAGTATTATTGTTGAAAAACACTATCATGAACTGAACGGCATAGTACACTATGCTTAAAATTTCAGAAGTAAGTGTTCAAAGTCAGTTATGGCCTTAAATCAGTGTGTCTGCAGGGCATAGATTGTGTTAAAGGGTTTACAGTAGAATCCTTCTCCTCAGTAGTCCTTGACTTCAGGCTGGTATCACGCCAGTTTCTTTTTCTGTTGTCATACCTTGTTTTTTGTCTCTGGCTTTCTATCCTCATTGGAAAGAGTCTTGTGATTACATTGACCCACATGCAGATATAGTCCAGGATAATCTTCCTTTCTCTAGATCAGTTTAATCACATCTCCAGAGTTACTTCTCCCTAGTTGTTGTAACTCATGTATATAGTTTTCATTTATGTTATGCTGCCTAACACAGTTGATCCTCTTGTCCCAGAGACCATTGTCTGGTAAAATACACCCATCCCATCCTGTCCATCTCAAAGTGTTAATACATTATAGTATCAACTCAAAGCCTAAAATTTCTTATAAATCCTGTCAGTTTAGAAGTTCAGATCTTATCATCTAATTTACACCTGGCTAAATAAAGCTCTGGAAATAACTTATCCAAAGGCACAATCTCTGTGCATTTGTGGAAAGAGACAACTTTGGTGGAAGGTGAGGTGTGCAAACACATTTTGAGGAAGTATGAAATTGTACCCCTAAAATATCAGCAACCTTGTAATACATTTCCTCAATTAAGTAATAAAGAGAAAGATACAAATGATCCCTTTTCAAAAGACAGCGATGGAGATAGGTGAACAAAGTTAAAGGCCTTGTGACCTAGGAATAGCTCAGTGACTAAAGTGTTGGACTTAAGAATATGAGGTCCTCATTCCAGCTCTGGCATTGCATGTACCAGAGTGGTGCTCTGGGTTTTTCTTTCTCTCTCTCTCTCCCTCCCTTACTCCCACATGCTCTCCCTGTCTCACATAAGTAAACAATTTTTTAATTGTTTTATTAGGGAAATGATTATTTACAAGATAGTTGTCATGTGGATATTTTTTCACCCTCTATGATAGGTGTTTATACACCAATATCATTATTGGCTTAGGTCCCCAGCACCACTGTGGTCTGCACATCAGCCAGCACCTTCTCAGAGTTACAGATGTCTATATTCAGCAGGGATCAACTGGGTGAAGAAATGAAGTTCCTATTACCAGACAAT